>NC_053393.1:337912485-338233485 GCF_905171765.1 Bufo bufo | reverse complement strand
AGCTTTAGTCACTTAGCGCTGCACGTCACTCTGCTGTTGCAAGTGTAGGGAGAGGATGCTGCTGGACTTGTGATTTCAGGGACAGAATAGGAGAGAATCTAACTCAGCGATCTACAGAGAAATAGTTGTGTGGGTGTAGGGCACAATCGTTTTACCCTGAGACCATTGACCCAAAAAAAAATAACTTTTATAATTCTGTTAGTTAGGTGGGTGGTGACGGCGGCCATTTTATGCAAGCTCAGTGCACCAGCACTGAATCTGAGCTTTTGGGATATTGCAAATCATAATTTTTTGGGCAAACTACAACATCTGGATTAGTCAGTGTGCAATTTAAGGTAGAAATACACCCATAATTTTCTGGGGTTTGAAAAACACACTTTTTTGCCCAAAAACTGTATTTTCCTGATCTGCAAGTGTTAAATTCAAGTTTAATATATACAGCTTTCACATTCTGTTACCAAAAAAAGACTTTTTTGGCAATCTACAACATCTGGATTAGTCAGTGTGCAATTTAAGGTAGAAATACACCCATAATTTTCTGGGGTTTGAAAAACACACACTTTTTTTTGCCAAAAAAATGTATTTTCCTGATCTGCAAGTGTTAAATTCAAGTTTAATATATACAGCTTTCATATTCTGTTACATAAAAATAAGATAATTTTTGGCAATCTACAACATCTGGATTAGTCAGTGTGCAATTTAAGCTAGAAATACATCCATTATTTTCTGGGGTTTTAAAAACACACTTTTTTGACAAAAAACACTATTTTCAGGCCTTGCAGCATTAGCATGTGTGAAATTATAGGCTTATATACTGCTGTTAAATTCAGTTGTTAAACAAACACTCATTTGGGCCAAAAACATTTAGTTGCCAGCATTTAATGCAGATGTCATTTGGGTTAGATTCAGAGATTTGAAATACAGCCATTTGCTGCAACAAAATTGAATTCAGCCCTACACTGGTTCAGGCCCTGTGAGATACCCGCTCTACATACAGGGGTTTGATTCAGGGATTTGAAACACAGCCATGTTAAATACAGCCATTCTGGGGAAATAAATATTTACTTCAGGACTACACTGGTTCAGACCGTGTAAGATACATCCTCTACATACAGGGGTTTGATTCAGGCATTTGAAATACAGCCATTTGAAATACAGCCATTTTGGGCAAATGAATATTTAATTCAGGCCTACACTGGTTCAGACCGTGTGAGATACACCCTTTACATACTGTCGTTCTATTCTACTATTAATTAAACACCCATTAAGGGGCAAGATCCTAAATTCGAAAAATATGAGGAGAGCGTCAAATAAGGGACGTGGCCCAGGTCGTGGTGCTGCTGGTGGAGCTCCTGTTGCAGGGAGAGGACGTGGTTGATCTGTGCCAGGTACAACCATAAGTGAAACCCCTTCCTCAGGTGTGAGTAGGCAACAAAACCTGCAGCGGTATTTGGTCGGGCCTAATGCTGCTCTACGAATGGTGAGGCCTGAACAAGTACAGGCGATAGTAGATTGGGTTGCTGACAGTGGATCCAGTTCCTTCACATTGTCTCCCACCCAGTCTCCTGATGAAAGACTACAGTTGGCACCTGCAGCCAATGTCCATCAGTCTTTCACCTCACCTCCTTGCAAATCAGCCAAGCAGTCTGAGCCCCAAGTCATGCAGCAGTCTCTTCTGATTTTTGATGACTCTGTTAGCAGGGTTTCCCAGGGCCATCCACCTAGCCCTGCCCCAGAAGTGGAAGAGATTGAGTGCACCGATGCCCAACCACTTATCTTTCAAGATGAGTACATGGGAGGACAATCGCAGCACGTCTCGGATGATGACGAAACACAGGTGCCAACTGCTGGGGCTTTCGAAAGTGTGCAGACCGACAAGGAGGGAAGGGGTGAAGACTAGGTGGAAGATGATGTGGAGGACGATGAGGTCCTCGACCCCACATGGAATCAAGGTCATGCGAGTGACCTATGTAGTTTGGAGGAAGAGGTGGTGGTCGCACAGAGCCAACAACACAGCAGAAGAAGGAGCAGGGTGCAAAAGCGGAGCGCCCGTCCTCTAACCTGAGCACAACCTGCATGATCAGGCATTTAAGTGCAAAGCACGAGCTGCAGTGGAGTAGACACCTCAAAAACCAAGAATGGTATCTGGCTCCTCCTGCCACGGCCTCTTCATCCACCTCTGGAGTGACAGTGCCACCTGGCACCCGGCAAACAGAGGATCTGCCAGCAACACCAACACCTGGGTCACCAAGCATCTGCACAATGTCCCACGGAAACGTTCAGCTCTCCATCTCGCATAAGCTAGAGAGATAGAGGAAGTACCCCCCTACCCACCCGCGATCCCTAGCCCTGAATGCCAGCATTTCTAAATTACTGGCCTTTGAAATGCTGTCATTCCATCTGGTGGAGACGGAGATTTTTAAAGGCCTTATAGCGGTGGCTGTCCCACAGTATGTCCTGCCCAGCCACCACTACTTTTCAAGGCGAGCCATCCCTTCCCTGCACAACCAAGTAGGGGACAAAATCAGATGTTCACTGCACAAAGCTATCTGTGGCAAGGTGCACCTGACTACGGATACGTGGACCAGTAAACACGGTCAGGGCCGTTATATCTCCCTAACAGCACACTTGGTAAATGCAGTGGCGGCTGGGCCTGAGGTGGATAGCAGTTTGGCGCATGTCCTTCCACCACTGAGGATTGCAGGGCACTTCAGTTTGCCTCCTGTTGCTTCCTCCTCCTACTCTGCTTCCTCATCCGGTCAGCGTATCACCTTCACCACCAACTTCAGCACAGCCAGGGGCAAACTACAGCAGGCAGTTTTAAAACGTATCTGTTTGGGGGACAAACCCCACACCGCGCAGGAGCTGTGGACGGGCCTTGAACAACAGACCGATGAGTGGTTTGTGCCAGTCAGCCTCAAGCCCGGTCTGGTGGTGTGCGATAATAGGCAAAATCTCGTAGCAGCTCTGGCACTAGCCGGTTTGACACACATCCCCTGCCTGGCGCATGTGCTGAATTTGGTGGTTCAGAGATTCCTTAAAAATTACCCCAATATGTCAGAGCTGCTGCATAAAGTGTGGGCCGTCTGTGCGCGTTTTCGGCGTTCTCACCCTGCTGCTGCTCGCCTGTCAGGACTGCAGCGTAACTTCGGCCTTCCCGCTCACCGCCTCATATGCGACGTGCCCACAAGGTGGAACTCCACCTTGCACATGCTGGCCAGAGTGTGCGAGCAGCAGCAGGCGATAGTGGAGTTTCAGCTGCAGCACACACAATGAGTCGCTCTGCGGAACAGCACCACTTCACCACCAATGACTGGGCCTCCATGCAAGACCTGTCTTCCTTGTTGCGTTGTTTCGAATACTCCACCAACATGGCCAGTGCCGATAACGCCGTTCTCAGCGTTACTATCCCACTTCTATGCCTCCTTGAAAAAACACATCTGGCGATGAAGGAAGAGGATGTGGCACAGGAGGAAGAGGGATCATTTTGTAGGGTTTCCGGCCAGTCATTCCCAAGTGACTCCGAGGGTGGGTTCCTGCACCCACAAACCCAAGGTACACAATTGTCCAGCCAGGGCACAGTTCTGGAGGATGACGAGGTGGAGGATGATGAGGAGGAGATGGAGGAGGAGGAACCATGTTCACAGCGGGGTAGCACCCAGACCAGCTCATGGCCATCACTGGTGCGTGGATGGGGGGATACAGAGGACACAGACGATACACCTCCCAAGGAGGACAGCTTTTCGTTGCCTCTGGGCAGCCTGGCACACATGAGCGATTACATGCTGCAGTATCTCCGCAACGACCGCCGAGTTGCCCACATTCTAACTTGTGCTGATTACTGGGTGGCCACGCTGCTGGATCCCCGTTACAAGGACAATGTACTGTCCTTAATTACGTCACTGGAGCGTGATCGTAAGATGCGCAAGTACAAGCGCACGCTGGTAGACGTGCTGCTGGTGGCATTCCCACCAGACAGCGGGGACACAGTGGAAGCACAAGGTGAAGGCAGAGGACGAGGAAGAGGTTGCCAACGCAGCTAAGGCACCGCCAGGACCTCAGAAGGCAGGGTTAGCATGGTCGAAATGTGGAAAAGCTATGTCAGCACGCCACAACAACCAGCACCACCAGCTGATATGGAACGTCTTAGCAGGAGGCAGCATTTCACCAACATGGTGGAGCAGTATGTGTGCACACGCCTACACGTACTGAATGACGGCTCTGCCCCCTTCAATTTCTGGGTCTCCAAATTGGGCACATGGCATGAGATTGCCCTTTATGCCTTGGAGGTGCTTGCCTGCCCTGCAGCCAGTGTATTATCTGAACGTGTATTTAGCACGGCAGGGGGCGTCACCACAGACAAGCACAGCCGTCTGTCCACAGCCAAAGTGGACCAGCTCACGTTCATTAAAATGAACCACGCATGGATCCCTCAGGATTTGTCCGTACCTTGTGCAGAATAGACATGTATACAGGCACTAAGCAGCCATTGTTATACTGCAGCACAATTGCTCATGTTTGTATTTTGGATATTTCACACTCTTTTGGAGTGTACCTTAATTTCAAAAAATTTAGTTAAAACCAAAAATCTGTGTTGGCTATCTCGTCCTCCTCCACTGCCGCTTCCACCTACTCCGCTACGTCCACCGCCTCCTCAAACTCCTACTCCATATGGAACTCCACCTCATAAATCAATTTTTTTTTTTTGTACGTGTTTTATTTTATATAATTTCACTACTTAGTCATTAACATTTTTGGGTGAGATTCACCAATTTTTGGGTGTATAGTACCACTGCTATACCTAGTAGGCCGGTTAAAAAAAAAAAAAAATTGTCATTAGCATTTTCTGGTGAAATTAACCAATTTTTGGGTGTATAGTACAACTGCTATACCTAGTAGGCCGGTTAAAAAAACAAATACCAAAATGTCATTAACATTTTTGGGTGAAAATCAAAAATTTGTGGGTTTGAAGTACCACTGCTATACCTAGTAGACAGATTAAACAATAAAACAATTTGTCTGTTACATTTTATGGTGAAATTCACAAATTTTTGGGTGTGATGTACCACTGCTATACCTAGTAGGCCGTTAAAAGATAAAATAAAAATTGCCAGTTTCATTTTCTGCTGAAATTCAGCAATTTTTTGGTGTGAAGTACCACTGCTATACCTAGTAGACCGGTAAAAAAAAAAATAATAATATTGGCAGTTACATTTTCTGGTGAAATTCAGCAATTTTTTAGTGTGATGTACCACTGCTATACCTATTAGACCGGTAAAACAAAAAAATAACATTTGTCAGTTCCATTTTATGGTCAAATTCAATAATTTTTGGGTGTAATATACCCGTCCTCTACCTAGTTGACAGCTTAATAAATTTCAATAATTTTTATTTGACATTTTCGGGTGACAATAAACAATTATTTTCTGTCATAGACCCCTGCTCTACCAAGTAGACAGGTTTATTAATTTCTGTAATTTTTCAGTTACATTCTTAGGTTGACATTATACAATTTTAGACGTTAATAAACCCCTGCTTTGCATAGTTGACAGGGAATAAAATTTCTGAAATGCTTCTTTAATTGATGCGCACCACCTCCTTTGATACAATGCTTAAACTTAAACAAGTTGTACCACATTTAAGCTTCAATACTTTGTCCCACATTTCCGCTATACTCTTTTAGCCAATATTTGTGCCTCAATAGCTTTCCCCACAATTCCGCTTGACTCTTTTGGCCCACATTTGGGCTTCTGTAATTTGTCCCACATTTGCGCCTCAATAGCTTTTCACACATTTCTTCTCGATCCCAATAAAAAAAAAATAATAATCTCCCTTAACGACTTAGGGCGTACCGGTACACCCTATTTCCCGAGTCCTTAAGGACTCAGGGCGTACCGGTACATCCTAAGTTTAAACCGCGACTGCGCCGCCGCGGGGGTTAATCGCAACAGGATGTCCGCTGAAATCATTCAGCGGGCATCCTGTCACAATGCCCGGGGGGGGGGGTCATTTGACCCCCCCCCCCCCCATCGGCGATGGCAGAAAACCGCAGGTCAATTCAGACCTGCGGTTTGCTGCGTTTCCGGTCCGGAACCGGAAAAAGACTGTGATCGGTTGTGTAATTACACACCACCAATCACAGTCCGTGCATTTTGAGAGGCGGTGCTGGCCATGGTGCCGATGCCTGCTGTCCAGGGTGCTGATTGGTGCAGGGGAGAGAGGCGCGAGATTCAAACTTCCTGCGCTCCTCTTTCCCCTCCTCTTCCTGTTCAGCACCTGCACCCTGCAGCACCGTCCTCACCAGGCTCCTGCGATCCCCCAATCGGCACCCATCACCCTCCTGCAACCATCACCCTCCAGGTAGGTTAGGGTCAGTGAGGGAGAGGCACCGTTAGGCAGGGATAGAAGGGAAAAGTTTAGGGTACAAAAAAAACAAAAAACTTTTATCTCAACTTTTTTTTTTCCAGCTTTGAGACCCTAGACCCCCCCTGCCACTTGCCCCCCCTTTAGCGCATCGGCCGCCCCACTGCTGATCAGTGTTGTACACGCACACACATACACATGCACACATGTTTTCTGGATTTTCTCGGTGGAGGAGGCATACGCCCAGATTGCCTCCGACTCCGAGAGCCCCAGTGAGGATGAGGATGACCCCTAGTTCCTCTTGTCATCCGCATCCTCCTCATAATCATCTGATGGCGATGAGCCCCCAAGGCGGCGAAGACACCGCCAGGCGGAGCCAGGGGCCCCACATGCTAGGGACCCTGTGGCCCACCCTAGTATGAGCCGCCCTGGGGCTCGTACTGGTTTCCCGGCCCACCAAATAAGCCCACAGGAGCCCCCTGCCGGTGAACTTTGCTGGTGTTCCCCAGTGGATTTTGAGCACGAGATTCCGGATTTTGTTGGCAATCCAGTAATCCAGATTCCCACAGTGGGGTTTACTGAAATGGACTTTTTTTTTTTTTTTTCAGTACCCCATTTGTGAATCTGATGGTGGAGCAGACGAACCTGTACGCCCAACAGTTCGTTGCTCAGCACCCGGGCTCATTTTTGGCTAAACCCGGTGGCTGGACGCCGGTCAGTGCAGCCGAGATGAGGACATTTTGGGGCCTCGTGCTGCACATGGGTCTAGTGCAAAAACCCAGTGTCAGGCAATACTGGAGTGGGGACGTCCTCTACCAGACCCCACTCTACAGTATGGCCATGACACGTCCCCGGTTTGAGGCCATCCGGAAATGTCTGCATTATTCAGATAATGCAGCATGTCCCCCCCGAGGTGATCCTGCCCATGACCGTCTGTATAAGATCCGACCGGACATCGATCACTTCAGGGCCAAATTTGTACAGGCCTACGTACCTGGAAGGGAGGTTGCGGTTGATGAGTCTCTCATTGCGTTCAAGAGGAGACTCAGTTTCCGCCAATACATTCCCACTAAACGGGTGAGGTATGGCGTGAAGCTGTACAAAATTTGTGAGAGTGCCTCAGGGTACACTTACAAATTTCATGTGTACGAGGGGCGAGATTCCCGTTTTGAACCCCCAGAATGTCCCCCCACTTTGGGTGTTAGCGGGAAACTCGTTTGGGACCTTATGTACCCACTGCTAGATAATGGTTACCACTTGTACGTGGATAACTTTTATACTAGCATTCCCTTGTTCAGGTCCCTTGCCGCCAGATGCACGTTCGCTTGTGGGACCGTGCGGAAAAATCAACGCAGCCTTTCTGCCTACCCCCTCCAGGTACCTATCCCCAGGGGTGAGACCCGTGCCCTTACCAGTGGAAACCTGTTGCTGGTCAGGTATAAAGACAAGAGGGATGTCCTTATACTGTCCACAATCCACGGTAATGGCATCACCCCCGTCTCTGTGCGAGGTACCGCAGCAACGGTCCTCAAGCCCGATTGTATCGTCGACTACAATCGGTATATGGGAGGAGTTGATCTTTCTGATCAAGTCCTCAAGCCATATAATGCCAGGCGCAAAACCCGGGCATGGTACAAAAAAGTTGCGGTCTACTTGGTGCAGGTTGCCATGTAAAACTCTTTTGTACTATCCCGAAGCGCTGGCAGCACAGCCACATTCCTCCAATTCTATGAGGCAGTCCTCAAGGACCTGATCTTTTTGGACCGGGAAAGAGCAGGCCGGAGTACCTTGGGAATTGGAGGCGCCCGGATCGTCCGTAACCAACATTTTCCAGGTGTGGTCCCCCATACTGGAAAGAAGGGACGAACCCAAAAAAAGTGTAGAGTGTGTCGCAGGAGGGGGATACTGAAGGACACCACCACTCAGTGCGACACGTGCCCCGATCATCCAGGCCTCTGCGTTATTGATTGATTCAGGGAGTATCACACTTTTATGGAGTACTACATTTTTATAATCCCCAACAGTCCCCTAGAGAACATTAAAAACTATGGCTCTCAGACTTTGGAGACATGGAAACATTTTTTTCCCCAAAAAATATTAGCTTTAGTGCAGGCATACTCAAAGTGCGGCCCTCCAGATGTTGTAAAACTATAACTCCCAGCATGCCCTGACAACCTACAGCCATCAGCAGGGCATGGTGGGAATTGTAGTTTTACATCTGGAGGGCCGAAGTTTGAGGATGCCTGCTTAGTGTCTCCAAATTCTGAGAGCCATACATATTGGGCATCGCCGCGTCCATAAAAATCTTCTCTATAAAAATAACATTTAACCCAACCCCCCGGATGAACAGCGTTAAAAAATATATATATATAAACATGTAAAAAAAGCAATTTTTTGTCAACTAAGATCACAAAAAGTGTAATAGCGAGCGATAAAAATGTCATATGCACCCCCAATTAGTGCCAATAAAACTGCCATCTCATCTCGCAAAAAATGAGCCCCTACATTAGATAGTCGCCCAAAAAAAAAAAAAAAACTGTAGCTCCCAGGCTATGGAGATACAAAAATAATTTTTTGGGTTCCTAAAATGATAATATAATGTAAAATCTAAATAAATTTCAAAATGTAGACATATTAGGTATCGCCGCGTCCATAAGAATCTGCCCTATAAAAATAACATTTGACCAAACCCCTCGGATGAACAGCGTTAAAAATATAAAATAAAAACGGTGCCAAAACACCCATTTTTGGCAAAATTTCCATTTGAATCCTTTTTCTCCGGTAATAAAGCAAGGGTTAACAGCCAAAAAAAAAACTAAATATTTATTGCCCTGATTCTGTAGTTTGCAGAAACACCCCATATGTGGTCGTAAATGACTATATAGCCACACGGCAGGGCATAGAACGAAGAGAACTCCATATGGTTTCTGGAAGGCAGATTTTGATGGACTGGTTTATTTACACCATGTCCCATTAGAAGCCCCCCCTGATGTAGCCTACACTAGAAACTCCAAAAAAGTTACCCCATCTAAGAAACTACAACCCTCAAGGTATTCAAAAGTTACTTTACAAACTTTGTTAACCCTTTGGGTGTTCCATAAAACTAAATAGCGAATGTATAAACAATTTTAGAATTAAAAATTTTTGTTACCTTGCTTTAAAAAAGTGTGATATAGAGCAACCAAAAATCATATTTACCCTAAAATAGTCCCAAAACAACAACCACCTTATCCCGTAGTTTCCTAGATGGGGTCACTTTTATGGAGTTTCTACTATAGGGGTGCATCAGGGGGCTTGAAAGGGTACATGGTGTAAATAAATTAGTCCAGCAAAATCTGCCTTCTAAAAACCATATGGCGTTCCCCTTCTTCTATGTCCTGCCGTTTAGCTAAATAGTAGTTTACGACCACATATGGGGTGTTTCTGCAAACTACAGAATCAGGGCAACACATATTGAGTATTGTTTGGCTGTTAACCCATTTTTTCCAGTAATAAAGTAAGGGTTAAAATGGAAACTTTTCCAAAAAATTGAAATTTCAAAATTGTTTCTCCATCTGCCATTAACTCTTGTGGAACACCTAAAGGGTTAACAAAGTTTGTAAACCCAGTTTTAAATACCTTGAGGGGTGTACTTTCTTAGATGGAGTCACTTTTTTGGAATTTCTATTCTAGGGGTGCAACGGGGGGCTTCAAATGGGACATGGTATAAACAAAACCAGTCCTGCAAAATCTGCCTTCCAAAACCCATATGGCGTTCCCCCCCTACTATGTCCTCCCGTTTGGCCAAACAGTAGTTTAGGACCACATATGGGGTGTTTTTGCAAACTACAGAATCAGGGCAACCCATATTGAGTTTTGTTTGGCAGTTAAACCTTACTTTATTACTGGAAAAAATGGGTTAAAATGGAAATTTTTTCCCAAAATTTTTAATTTCAAAATTGTTTCTCCATCTGCCATTAACTCTTGTGGAACACCTAAAGGGTTAACAAAGTTTGTAAACCCAGTTTTGAATACCTTGAGGGGTGTACTTTCTTAGATGGCGTCACTTTTTTGAAATTTCTATTCTAGGGGTGCAACGGGGGGCTTGAAATGGGACATGGTATAAACAAAACCAGTCCTGCAAAATCTGCCTTCCAAAACCCATATGGTGTTCCCCTCCTTCTATATCCTCCCATTTGACCAAACAGTAGTTTAGGACCACATATGGGGTGTTTTTGCAAAATACAGAATCAGGGCACCCCATATTGAGTTTTGTTTGGCAGTTAAACCTTACTTTATTACTGGTAAAAATGTGTTAAAATGTAACATTTTCCAAAAAATTTAAATTTCTAAATTGTTTCTCCATCTGCCATTAACTCTTGTGGAACACCTAAAGGGTTAACAAAGTTTGTAAACCCAGTTTTGAATACCTTGAGGGGTGTACTTTCTTAGATGGAGTCACTTTTTTGAAATTTCTATTCTAGGGGTGCAATGGGGGGCTTCAAATGGGACATGGTATAAACAAAACCAGACCTGCAAAATCTGCCTTCCAAAACCCATATGGCGTTCCCCTCCTTCTATGTTCTCCCGTTTGGCCAAACAGTAGTTTAGGACCACATATGGGGTGTTTTTGCAAACTAAAGAATCAGGGCAACCCATATTGAGTTTTGTTTGGCAGTTAACCCTTACTTTATTACTGGAAAAAATGGGTCAAAATGTAAAATTTTCAAAAAAATTTAAATTTCAAAATTGTTTTTCCATCTGCCATTAACTCTTGTGGAACACCTAAAGGGTTAACAAAGTTTGTAAACCCCGTCTTGAATACCTTGAGGGGTGTACTTTTTCGATTGAGTCACTTTTTTGAAATTTCTATTCTAGGGGTGCAACGGGGGGCTTGAAATGGGACATGGTATAAACAAAACCAGTCCTGCAAAATCTGCCTTGCAAAAACAATATGGCGTTCCCCTCCTTCTATGTCCTCCCGTTTGGCCAAACAGTAGTTTACGACCACATATGGGGTGTTTCTGCAAACTACAGAATCAGGGCAACCCATATTGAGTTTTGTTTGGCAGTTAACCCTTGCTTTTTTCCTGGAAAAAATTTATTATATTGGAAAATTTTCAAAAAAATTGAAATTCTTAAATTTTATTTCCATTTGCCATGAAGTCTTGTGGAAGACCTAAAGGGTTAAAAAAGTTTGTAAAATCAGTTTTGAATACCTTGAGGGGTGTAGTTTCTAGAATGGGGTCATTTTTGGATGGTTTCTATTACGTAAGCCTCACAAAGTGAGTAGAAAATTTCAGAAAAATTTCTGAATTTGCTTCTAAACTTCTAAGCTATGTAACATCATCAAAAAATAAAATATCATTCCCAACATTATACAAACATGAAGCAGACATATGGGGAATGTAAAGTCATCACAATTTTCGGGGGTATTACTATGTATTACAGAAGTAGAGAAACTGAAACTTTGAAATTTGCAAATTTTTCCACATTTTTGGTAAATTTGGTATTTTTTTATGAAAGAAAATTTACTTTTTTGACCCAATTTTAGCAGTGTCATGATGATTCTGTGACGAAAAAACTATCTCAGAACGGCCTGGGTAAGTAAAAGCGTTTTAAAGTTATCAGCACTTAAAGTGACACTGGTCAGATTTGCAATAAATGGCCAAGTTTGGTCTCTTTTTCTCACGCTCCCTCTCCGGCCTGGAACCCTGATTCCCCGCCACCCGTAATCACCATGGTAGGCGCATAAAAGAACATCAAAAGTTGATAGAGCAGATATCAAATTGGATCGTGAACATCACGGGGACGTGCAACATGCTGGGGCAGTAAGTATGCACACGCCTACACGAACTAACTGGCAGGTGTCAGCCCCTGCAACTTCTGGGTCTCCAAATTGGGCACATGGCCTGAGCTTGCCCTTTACGCCTTGGAGGAGCTGGCCTGCCCTTCAGCCGGTGTATTGTCTATACTTGTGTTTAGCACGACTGGAGGGTTATATTTCCCAATGTTTTGGGGTGTAACCAAATTTAAAAAAATATACCTCCTCCTCCTCCACTACTACTTCCACCTACACCGCCACATCCACCGCCTCCTCAACCTCCTACTCCAAATGGACCTGGTCCTCCTAGATCAAGATTATAATTTTTTATTTTTACGTATTTTATGTTCTTTTATGTTATTTAAAGTCATTTCCCTATCCACATTTGTTTGCAGAGCACTTGCCATGCTCTTTTCCTATATATAGGAAAAACGACACACATCAGGGTCTTGTGATCCAATCAAATCAGTGGCTGTTGATATAATAAGCATACAAGGCAAAACAGAAAAATTGTGCAAAAAAATATGTGATATATATTTCGCCATAATCTTCTTATAATAAAACTTGTGAACTCATGATATTCGACATCATCTATCAATACTGACCATGTTACATGTTGAAACAAAAACAAGTGTAAGGGGAGGAGTCAAAAGGCAGGTAATGCTAACATACCCATCGGGTGCGGCACACTATCAATCCACCATCACGGCGTTGTGTGCCTTCTATTGCGCCTGCTCAGAGGAGTGCCAGTAAGGTGATACACAGGCGGCTGAGTGCATCATGCGTCAGAAACAACTGCTGGTGCATGCGCATTCCCATTCCACCGTTCCGTTCTTGTGCCTGGTGTGTACGATGTTCAGCGCATGCCCAGTATGCTCCAGGCATACATGCGCCATCTTGGTTGTTGGCAAGCTGCCAAAACTCCACATATCATTGCTAATACCATCAGAAAACCAGCTCCATGATCGAGTATGATGCCGCAAGGCAGCAGGGACAGTCCCCTTCACAGGGCTGCATCCCTGCCTTTTAGGGTAGCATCCCAAGGACCACCACAATTCACGTGGCTATCGATGGGGGACTCCCTAAAAATTCTGCAGACATCTATACACTCGAGAGGGATCTCCTCAGGCCGGTGAACAGATATATATACACACAGGGCAGTTAAAAAAATATACAGATCGAACCACCAGGGCTAATTATAATTTACCCTATGTCACTCCACAGAAAAGGTAGTATACACTTTATAAAGCATTACATTAAATGTGCCAAATTCCCGACGGATATGCATGCTACCACTCGACCTTATTGTCCATTCTTTCTTTCTTCATATTGTGTAAGTGATCTAAAAGAAAATAAAAAAGTTCTCCAAATCCACACACCTGAGAACACAATGTACGCCACAGGTCAGAGAAGGCAAACAACCCTTTACGTAATATCCCCAAAATTGTATTTCACATTCAATCCATTGGGCTTAAGGCTGCCCAACCTATGTATCCATAGTAACGCCCTGTGTTTTAACAACTTAGATCTATCACCACCACATCTGGGTAGAGGTATGTGGTCCAAAATCCAACATTTTAAATCATTCTCCATATGTCCCGCCTCAGTGAAATATTTAGACACAGGCAGGTCGAGACTCTTTTTTCTGATACTGTACCGGTGGTTATTAAGACGAGTTTTCAACTCCCTAGAAGTCTCACCCACATAAAATAAATGACATGGGCAGGACAACACGTATATAACAAAACTGAAATCACAAGTTAAATTAAACATAATGTCATAGGATATACCTGTACTAGGATGTGTAAATTTCTTCCCTTTACGGATATACAGTACTTACAGTTAACATAGCCTAGAAGGGGAAAACAACCCAGCCCAAGCTGTGTCAACGTAGTCTGTCTACTGATCCTCTTAGAACCAATGTCCGCCCTGACCAACTGGTCTCGCAGGTTCCTGGACCGTCGGTATGAGAACAATGGAGGATGTTTAAAATCGGGAATATCTCTCTGGTGGAAGGTTATCTTAAACTTCTCACACGCTGGTACTTCACCCCGGTTAAACTAGCTAGATTCTATCCTAACGCAGAAAATACATGTTGGAGGTGCCAAATGATGCCTGGTAATCTGATACATATATTCTGGGAATGTGCTAGACTCCGTCCCTTCTGGGTGGAGATTAACAGATTAATAGAAGATGTCCTAGGACTAAATCTGACATTGTCTCCAGCTATGGCACTTCTATCATTAGACATCGATACAATCCCCTCACAATTTAAATCTCTAATGTGTCATATTTTACTAACGGACAAATTATTGATTGCTAAGCATTGGAAATCGTCTAAGAGTCCTTCCCTGAATGAACTAACAGAAAGGATTTCCACACATGTCATATTTGAACATCTATGGGCTCAAAGAGCGAATAGGTTAAAATATTTCTATACCTCTTGGTCCCCTTGGCTGGCTAAGTTCCCTATGCCCCAGTAATCAATTTCCTTTCCCAGCCCCTTGATTATTATACTGGTGTGGCCTGGTGTGGGTTAAAATTATGTAGGAAACTATATGTCCATCGATGTTTTTTAACATTTTCATCTCGCTCATTTTCTTTTCTTTTCCCCATTTCTCCCCTCATGACTCACCTTATTGGTAACCAACTGTTCTAATGTTATGGTTCCTTCCTTATTGTTACCCTAAGTTCTACGTTGGCAGCACCTGAGCGGGTGCCGTAGGACTTTTTACATTAATAAAAATTTGTCAAACTACCAAAGTGGTGGCTGCGTCCACCAAACATCAAGCTTATTTGTTTTTAGATCTTTTGAGTGGCTGCGTCCACAATATATTTACTGTCATTTATTATTCATTTTTGACAATAAAAAATTCTTGAGAAAAAAAAAAAAAATCGGGAATATCTCTACAAGTACCCAATATACCCCAATTCTTCCTGATAATCCAATTGATGGAGGGACTCAATTCATTATACACAGAAACAAACGGAATTCTATCTGATTTCTGTGCCCTACTCCGATTGGACAGAATGTCATTCCTATCCAGACTGCGTACCCTATCCCTATTTTCAACCAACAACCGACAGGGGTACCCCCTGTCCCGGAAACTGCCTGTCATAGAATGTAGGGCAACATCAAGTTTACTTTGGTCGGTCACTATACGTTTCACCCTTAAAAATTGGGAAAAGGGAAGCGACTGAATCATCTTCCTGGGGTGGGAACTATTGTAACTGAGACGGGACATATGGAGAATGATTTGAAATGTTGGATTTTGGACCACATACCGCTACCCAGACGTGGTGGTGATAGATCTAAGTTGTTAAAACGCAGGGAGTTACTATGGATACATAGGTTGGGCAGCCTTAAGCCCAATGGATTGAACGTGGAATACAATTTTGGGGATATTACGTAAAGGGTTGTTGGCCTTCTCTGACCTGTGGCGTGCATCATGTTCTCAGGTGTGTGGATTTGGAGAATTGTAACAATATTATAATGTTTTTTCTAAAAACTTTTTTTTTTCTTTTAGATCACTTACATAATATGAAGAAAGAAGGGATGGACAATAAGGTCGAGTGGTTGCATGCATATCCGTCGGAAATTTGGCACGTTTAATGTAATGCTTTATAAAGTGTATACTACCTTTTCTGTGGAGTGCCATAGGGTAAATTATAATTAGCCCTGGAGGTTCGATCTGTATATTTTTTTAACTGCCCTGTGTGTATATATATCTGTTCACCGGCCTGAGGAGATCCCTCTCGAGTGTATAGATGTCCGCAGAATTTTTAGGGAGCCCCCCATCGATAGCCACGTGAATTGTGGTGGTCCTTGGGATGCTACCCTAAAAGGCAGGGCTGCAGCCCTGTGAAGGGGACTGTCCCTGCTGCCTTGCGGCATCATACTCGATCATGGAGCTGGTTTTCTGATGGTATTAGCAATGATATGTGGAGTTTTGGCAGCTTGCCAACAACCAAGATGGCGCGTGTTTGCCTGGAGCATACTGGGCATGCACTGAACATCGTACACACCAGGCACAAGAACGGAACGGTGGAATGGGAATGCGCATGCGCCAGCAGTTGTTTCTGACGCATGACGCACTCAGCCGCCTGTGTATCACCTTACTGGCACTCCTCTGAGCAGGCGCAATAGAAGGCACACAACACCGTGATGGTGGATTGATAGTGTGCCGCACCCGATGGGTATGTTAGCATTACCTGCCTTTTGAGTGTCGTTCATTTTCTGGACTATTATTGGGGTAAGAAGTCTTTTTCCTTGAGAACGTGCACCCACAATTTTCTCATCTAGCTGGTGCCGCCATTTTTCGTCAGTATATATATATATATATTTTTTTTTTGTTTTTTTTGTTTTTGTTTTTGTTTTTGTTTTTTTGCATGCAGATCCAGGTAAAAGCACTAATTGGTTATTCATCCATTAGTTCAACTATTAGAGAATACATTAGCATTTGCAATATTCTCCAGTTGCGAGATAAGGAGTTGGATACAGTCAGAATCACTTAATCGCTCATTATTACATTGGTCCAGTGTTTGTCAAAATTATCATCAGTGTGTGATCAATTGTGATATTCTCTCCTTGATGCTACATTGACTCGTCTTACTAAACCTGAGTATGTAGTATGGGGCACTGTTTTTCTGCTCTGCTGTTATCTTTAGTGTTAGGCGAATCAAAGTATCCAAAGTGGACTTCGATCCGAATTTCAAGAAAAATTTAATTTGCCGTGAAGCCGAATTACCTCGTGCTTTGTGGTAACAAATCAATTTTTTCCTGAAATTGTAGTTAAAAAAAAAAAACATACTCACCTCATCCTTTTGCACGTGAAGAGGCCGTCAAGGCCATCTTGATTGCAGAAACCTTGCAAAATCTCTTGTGGACTAACATGTGCTTCACTGTGCTGGTAGCGACTCTGGGAAGAGATGATGCCAGAGCCCATGGCGGAGGATTGGATCAGAATTGCCAAGGGCTTTCATCAAGGTGCACAGTTTACAAACTGCATCAGGACACTCACTCAGGGTCCTGGTACTACAATTATAAACAATATTTTTCTGTACTGCTATTAGTCTGTTTAGAATTGTGGATATTGGAGCCTAGTGCTTCTAGAATGGGCGATTGGCTTCAAGCCAGCCAGTTTGCCCTGCCAGAGCCCAGAAGACTGCCTGGATATGCTGGACCACTGACTCCATTCGTAATCAATGCTGATAAAAGATTTGCATTTGGCATCCTATGTGATGCAGCCCTTCCCTAGACATGAATTGGATGCCACTAAATGTATTTTCAACTATGAGCTGACAAGAGCATGTCTTTATGTTGAGTGTGCATTTGGAATACTTACCAACAAGTGGAGGTTATTCCTGTCATCCTTACAGATGACACAGGACAATGCCACCCTGATGATTAAAGCATGTGCACTCCTGTTTCACCAGCCCTGAGGGGGCTTTGCTGTGGCTAATGGACACAGTTCGTGGAAAGTGTTGATTTGTTCTGGATTCTGGCCACATTATATATATTTTTTTTAAGTAGTTTACCAGCTTTTATGTTGAGGTTAGAGTAGGGGCTTGAAAGAGAATGAGTACCCTTGACGTAGGCTTGCGGGCTGGAGTATAATTTTGTCAAATAAAAGTGTCATTATTTCCATTGCTGCTTGTGTGCAAGTAATGTGCATGAATAGATGTCACACTAAAGTGACACTATATTTTCCAAAACACTCTCTATTACCTAATTACATATAACATTTTACAAAGACTTTCATTCTTATTATTGTCAAATACTGTATGTCTATTAATTGTCTAAAAATAACTTATTGTAAGGTTTATGTAATAAGAAGTCCATGTGCTGACCTGTTTGGTCAAGACACCAAATTTTATATGTGAGGAATAATTTTTGTTGTGTGAAATATGCAACGTTCACTAACACCATATTCCAATAGCTCGTAACAACTAACCACTTGTCATTAAAAGGCTATCTTATTTTGTGTATAAATGGATCAGTGTGTGTGGTCTAACATACCTAGCATACTCCCCCCCCCAAACCTATATTTCTTATCGCCAGTAATACATTATCTTTGGCCACAAGGTTACAATATATAAGCATACGTGGCCCAAAACATTAAACTTTTGCTAAATAAATAATAGTTATTTTCCTGCAAACTAAAATAATAAATTGAAGGGCATGGGTTATCTGTGTTTATTCTGTGTATGTTTGGCCATTTGGTGTACAGTATAAAAGGCCATGTCTCTACTATCATTAAGTGTCATCATTAATTATATATCTAGTAGTTGCACCTACAGTTGGTTAATAGCTTCAATATGTGGCTGGACATATTGACGTCATGTGATTAAAATGTCAAAGTATACCTTGTCTAGGCATATGTTTAGAACAAACTGTAAAAAAGGCCCTTAGCTTCTACTCCGCACACTGACGCTGTCCAAGGTACCACAATGATTAGTATTTCCAGTCGAGAAAAGGAGAGGGGCAAGTGTTTCATAAACATTATACTTTCACAGAAGGCCCATTTGCCATGGAAAAAGGTGTAAAACCTAACATACATTCATTGTTGGTGAAAGTGTATGTATATACCACTAAGAAATTGCAAGCAAACAACATTTTTTTTATATAAATAAAAATGATATAGCACATGATAATCAGGCACCTATGTGAATAAAATATAATAAATAAGGTATTCATTTTTCAAAAAATTCCCAAGTGAACACCCTAGGCTCTTGAGAGGAGTGTGCTCCTTCATTTCCTGGTGACCCATATGAACTGGATGGCCATGGATATTTTGTGTGGCCATAATATTCACGATCCTGCGAAAGCAATGGCTGCTACATTGTCCCCCATCCTGGGAGGTTGATGCAGTATGTTGGGGCTGCTTGTGGTGAAGATTGAGGACACATGAGGACCAAATCAATGAGATCTTGGGGAGATGCCAGGATTTTAAGGACAGAGCATATGACATTAACAAATGTCATCTGTCTGTCCAGCACAAGCTCATGGAGATAGGGGACAAGGATCCCCTCCTCCTTCCCCTCACCCCTGTTTGTGTCTTGATAAAGACTCATACAAGTCAAAACGTTGCATGTTTGGTGAATAAACACTGAAATATCTTTGAAGACATTAAGTGGTGCAGTTATCTCTTCATCTCCCTGTTTGTGTACAGATACTCGAGCACCTGAGCATCGATCAGGAACTGAGTATCCGGAGCAGAAACAGGGGTTCGGCAAGCCCCCCTGCTCTGTCATGGTTGTCAACGGGGAACCTCAGAGGCTTTTAGGTCCAGGACAGGGATCTACTAAGGAGAGTCTGTCTTCAGTGTTTTACTGAACACTGAATATGCCTGTCTCTACGTAACTATTCAGCGGCAGGGAGATGGACAGTGATAGGTCACATGTCCATAGTAAGGTACTGAGGTAGTGACAAGAGGCAGATGGAATCCTCTGTATCATTTGTATCATGATCACCCCTCTGATCTGGTAGGCACACAATGATATGATTTGTCTGTACTTCTTTCATAGGTCCCTAATTCACCATTGGATTAAATAGTTCTGATTATACTTAGGGATCTTCAACATCTATAAGTGTTAAGGCTGGCCGCAGGCTAGCCTGGATTGGTGGGAGGGGCCGGTACCTGTCTTAAGCAGTCTGGCTCTCCCAGGCAGCACGTCGGCATTCGGACGTCTGCTACTTCCGGGTGTGACGTCATCAGCAAGCGTCCTGCACGAGTCGGATCTCAGAGAAGCCGGGTGTACCTTTCACTTCAGTCTGCAAGCTGTTCAGGTCGTTTTCCAAGATAACTGGTTTGTTTGGGGAGTGTGGCAACGTGGAGGAGGGTAGGAGGGTGTGTAGAGAGGGGGAAGTGTGCCGGAGGATCGCTTCTCCTCACTGCGTTCAGGCACATGCAATTCAAGTTTTGGCACCAATGGGCAGCATTGTCACATAGTTGGAGCTCATTGCCTGTCTCAGCATAACCTGTATCTAAGTTCATACAGGGGCTGCGAGTCATCTGGGCTCAGCAGGTTAAACTCTGGCAGCTGGGTCCTGGTGCCATTACTGAGTTGATTACTTACAAGGTTGCTGCTTGTGCACATGTTTGACACTCATCACATACACTACATACATACCTTAGACACATAGTTCGCACATCAGGCAGTTTGACGAAAAAAAAAAAAAAAAAGGGTACAAGTGGATTGTTAAATAAAGTAAAAAAAAAAAAAAAAAGAGTGGGTTGTTCAAATAAAAAAAAAAAAAAAAAAAAAGGGTACAAGTGGATTGTTAAATAAAGTAAAAAAAAAAAAAAAAAAAAAGAGTGGGTTGTTCAAATAAAGAAAAAAAAAAAATAGAATTTTTGGGGATAAAAAAAAAAAAAAACCTTTATCCACCAAGCTTCATCCATACACCTCTAGCATAGGTACATCCGCCAATACAGCTACACGCTCGCACGACAAACACACCCCGTTTCATCTCGTAGACTAGTGTCATACGTCATACGGTCTGTTTTCCACAAATCCTATACTTACATACATCACCTACCACGTCTGTAGGTTCTTTAGCCCGCAGTATTCGTTTTTAATTGATCTGCCACGTCACAGATTCACACAAACTCGGGCTCGCTTCATACGTCAGTGGAAACGACTATCATACTCCCTGTCAGCCTCGAAGGCTTTTCGTTCAATCGTTTCACGGGGGGAGGAAGGGGAGGGGCTTAGATTCCGTCATCTTGTTTGTCAGCTTACGGGCAGCAGGTCGTAGGGTTAACAGGTTGTTGGTTTTTTTTTCTCTTCTCTTTTTCTTTCTTCGTTTTTTTTTTTTTTGTTGTTGTTTTGTGGTGTTTGTTGTGTTGTTTGCAGTGGTCTACGCCATCTGCAACTTCAGCCAGTGCAGGCTCCTGCATGTCTGTGCCACATGTTTTAGGGCACATCCGGTCACGGTCTGCACATTGAAGCCGGCGTGACTGAGCCGGGTGAATGTGGAGGCACTAGACCAGCTGCTGCGGCTTCATCCGGTTCAGCCGTTCCGTACATTCCTGGTGGAAGGGTTTTCACGGGGGTTCCACACTGGGCTCATCACCTTGCCCCAGCAGACTCATGAATGCCCCAACTTGCAGTCGGCTTCTAAACATGCTGGTCTGGTGGATTCACTCTTGGCAGTTGAGCTGGACAAGGGTTTCATCATTGGTCCTTTCCAGTCCCCTCCTTTCTGCACTTGGAGGGTGAGCCCGGTGGGGGTGGTGCAGGGAAAATATTCCAATAAATTTCGTTAGATTTATGATTTGTCTGCTCCACATTCTTCCCACATTCCTAGTCTCAACTCGTTGATTCCGTCCGAGGAATTTTCCTTGAAGTATACTTCCGTAGACCAGGCTATCCAGGTCATTCTTCAGACAGGCATGGGGGCTTGGCTGTCCAAAGCAGATGTCTCTGATGCGTTCAAACTGCTGCCCATTAGCCCATCTCTCTGGCAGTGGCATGGCATCAAATGGAGAGATGCGTACTATTTCGCCACCAAGTTGACGTTTGGTTCCTAGAGCAGCCCCAGTCTGTTTGACAGGTTAGCGCAGGCACTGGAATGGATTTTGTTGGAACAGGGTTGCCAGAATGTCATTCACTTGGATGATTTTCTGTTGATCAAAGAACCCTCACAGGCACCTGTTGACTTGCAGGTTCTCTTGCAGGTCTTCAAGGAGTTAAACATTCCAGTGGCCGAACACAAAACAGAAGGGCCTGCGCAGGTTGTCACGTTCTTGGGGATCTCTCTGGATTCACGTGCCATGTCAGCCAGTCTGCCACAAGACAAACTCGACAGAATCAAATCAGGTGTCAGTTCCTTGCTCATGTCTCAGGTTTGCACCAAGAGAGAATTGCAGTCTCTGTTGGGCATGTTATACTTTGCCATGAGGATCATTCCTCAGGGTAGATCATTCATTTCAAGATTGCTAGTCTTATTACAACAGACCAGTGATTTGGACGCATCAGTGCATCTTAATGCGAACGCCCGAGCAGATCTGTTCATGTGGGACAGATTTCTCAGTGGGTGGAACGGCATTTCCATTTTTATTCCGAGGGCCACTTCTGATTCTCCACACGTATTTTCAGACGCGGCTGCCTCGGTAGGTTTCGCGGCCATATTTGGCTCACATTGGTTCGCCGGCTCATGGCCCACACACGTGCTACAGTTGCCGGGGTTTTCTCAGATGTCGGCATTGTTCGAGATCTATCCTATCATAGCAGCTGCTACAGTCTGGGGGCATAGGTGGTCGGGTCACACGGTGGTTTTCCACACTGACAACATGGCGACCGCAGAGATCATTAACATTGGCAGATCTAAATCGTTACTCATCATGTCTTTCATGCGTAGATTGACCTGGATAGCTCTGGAACAGGGGTTTCATTTTCATGCCCTGTTTTTGGACGGGGTCAGCAACGTTGCAGCTGATGCTTTATCTCGTTTTGATTTTTCTCGCTTTTTCTTATAGAACCCAGAAGCAGACTCAGTGGGCACCCCGGTACCGGACTGGCGGCTGCTGGTCTTGGATTAGACTCTCTGATGGTGGTCGCCAGTTCACTCATTACCAAGTCTTTGTCGGCCAGTACGTTGCGGTCGTACCGCCGAGCGTGGGTGGTTTTTTCGAACTTTAAGTTGGCATATCCTAGAGGTGACACAGGTCAGGTCAAGTATATGGTGGCTTTCGTGTCTTATGGTCATTCGGTATTGGCTTTATCCTACAACACCATTAGGCTATATTTGGCTGGGGTGCAGCATTTTTTGGCACTTCAAGAGCCAGACAGACCCTCTATATTTTCAGCTCACCCGATCAAGGCCCTCCTCAGAGGCATTCAAAAAAGCCAGGTCACGGTCAAGTCGGTCCGTCGACCTATTAAGGGGGACACGTTTCGTAGCCTGTCGGAAGTTCTCACATTGTCACCATTCGGAGTCCTTCCCAGCCTGGTGATCAAGGCGGCGATGTACTTGGCGTTTTACGGGTTTTTAAGACCAGGTGAAGTGACACAGGCCAGACAAGGGGCGGTGGCTCTCCGCAAGGGAGATTTAGTCAGGATGGGCAGTAACTCATTTGCAGTTGCCTCACAACAAAACAAGGCAGGTAGGTCCCGGCCATGTAGTTAAGTTCTTCCAGACCACAAACGCATGGTGTCCAGTGACAGTCTTGGACAACCTCTTGCTGGCCCTCAGTCTTCACAGCCCCACCGACCCATTACTTCCATTCCCTGTTGGTCCACTGACGTCCAGCCAGTTCATCAAACATATTCGCATCCTGTTGACCAGTGTAGGATTGAATCCGGCTCAATTCTCGGGGCATTCTTTCTGCATCGGTGCGGCATCCGCAGCGTCCAAGCATGGAGTCCCTGTGCATATCATTAAACACTTGGGGCGCTGGCGCTCGGGGTGCTTTGTACGGTATATCCCGGAGCCACAAGCGGAGCTGGTCCAAGCATTCAGTACATTGGCAGAGTAGCACCTCAGGCCAATCCTTCCCTCACTGGTGGTTTTGCCCCCTTTTTCAGGCATACCGACCTAGTGAGGCCAAGGCACACCTCAGGCCAATTAGGTAGGGGGGTGGTGGTTGGGCATCTTCCACTCGTTTAGGTCCTGACCACAAGTGTTAAGGCTGGCCGCACTGATGCCACACTACTGGACGGGCAGGAAAGCCTATTCTGGGCAAAATTGCCCAGTTGCAGCCACAAATCGAGTTTGGCTGCCCAGTAGTCCAGAGGATCTTCAATGTGGGATGGCAGGGTGCACTCCAAGTATGCCACAACCTGCTGGTTCAGGTTTTGCTCTATATCTAGCTGCTGCTGGTAAGTAGTTTCTTCAGTAGGTGGGTGAAGAAAACTGCTCATCAGGAACTCTACACTTAAGTTGCTGCTGATGGAGCTGGTACTCCCATAGTGGAGATCCTGAAGTCATACTTCTGGCAAATGGTGACAATTCGGCTTTCACTACGCAAGCAAGTGAGCATGCATCAGGTCATTTGCACAAGTGACTCTGAGGGACTCCCTGCCCCCATCTCCACTGCATACTGCCATGGTGTGTCTGGGTCCTCTGCCTCGTCTTCCTCATCGCCCTGTAGCTCCTCTGGCTGCTCTTCTCCTCATCTCCTGTCATCTGTGTAGAAAAACCACAAATTTCTCTACACATGGGGCTGTGAGATATAGTCACCATGTCTTCTGTCCCCTGGCCAGCCAGATTTAGCAACATCTGTTCCAGGACATGAATCAGTGGAATGACGTTATTCATCCCAGTGTCCTGGCGACTGATGAATAAAGTGGCCTTCTCAAAGGGCCAGAGCAAACAGCAGGTGCCACGCATGAGCTGCCACTGGCTAAGATCAAAGTTACAAAGGGGAGTGCCTCCGTCCACCTGTTTCATAAAGAAAACGTCTATGGCCTTTCTCTGTTAATATAGTAGGTCCAACATATGGAGGGTGGAATTCCAACGGGTGGAAATGTTACATATCAGCTTTTTTTGGGGGATGCCGTTCTGCCACTGCAGTTCAAGTGGGGTGTGCTTTGTGGTGTACGAGTGGCGGAAGTGCATGCAATGTTTCCTGGTTATTTTTAGAATGTCTTGCAGATGGATGGAAGACTTCAGGAACCAGTTGACAACCAGATTGAACATGTGTGCCATGCAGGGTGCATGGATCAGCCCTCCTTGACTCAGCACCGACACCATGTTCTTCCCATTGTTGGTCACCATGGTTCTGATTTAGAGTTTACGAGGAGAAAGCCAGGATTCAATTTCTTTATTAAGGACGCGGATCAGTTCCTACCCTGTGTGATTCCGTTCGCCCAGGGAAACTAGGTGCAGAACAGCATGACACCGCCATGCCCTGCCCATGTGGTATGCTGGTGGGGCACTGTGAATTGTCCCTGCAGTGGAGGCTGAGGCAGTGAAGGATGAGGAGGCAGAGGACGATGACACAGGACCAACGGTGTGAGAACGTGGAGGCGGAAGCGGTGTCACCTGGCCAAGTTGCTGATGCGTCTGGGCAGGAACCACATTTACCCAGTGTGCCATAAAGGACATATATTGTTCTTGACTGTAGTTACAACTCCACTTGTCGGTGCTGCCGTGCACTGTAGCAGAAACCGACAGGCTCAAGTACTGGCCCACCTTCTGTTCTACATATGTGTGCAGGTCTGGTACTGCATTTTTGGCAAAAAAATTACGGCTTGGGACTCTCCGCCTCGGCTCGGCACAAGCCATCAGTTCTCTGAAAGGTGCAGAGTCCACTACTTGGAAAGGGTAGGACTGCAGCACCAGCAACTTGGCCAGGTGCATGTTCAGCTTCTGCGCCGTTGGATGAGTGCACGCATACTGTTGTCTCTTGGCAATCGCTTCGGTGATCGATTGCTGATGAAATAACTGATGAGGCTTTGACGGATATGTGATGAGGAGTAGGAGGAGGATGAGCAGGAGCATCAGGACCAGCAGATGATGGGATGGACAAACAGCTCCCTTCGGCTGAGGTGATGGAGCCTTGACTGCATGAAATTTGGTGTGTGCCACTGGATGATGCAGCGGTTGCTGCTGCAGGTTGGACCAGCACATTGAAGCTACGGTTCTCCCAGACCACTTTATGGTGATGCTGCATGTGTTGACGCAGGGCCGTGGTGCCAACATTGGCACCCTGGCCATGCTTCACCTTCTGCCCACAATTCCGGCAAATGTCCATGATTACCTCCTCTGGAGGCCTAACAAAAAATTGCCAAACCGGCGAGTATGGCATTTTTCAACACTCCGCTCTAACTTCCTTCTACCGCTGCCTCAGTGAACCCCTGCACTGCTACTTTCCGGGCCGGTAGGCACCTGCGAAGTGGATGGTCTACCATGGGCAGGTTTAGCTCCCGACCTCCCACTGCTGCCACCCTGCTGACTCACAGCCACACTGCTACCCTGCTAGCTCAGCAAAAGTCACACGCACAAGCTGCCACCCTCTTCTCCTGATGATGAAGCCCCTTCTTTACCCGGCTCCCAGGTGTGATCAGCTACATCACTGTCATCTTCTGCTACTGTCTTCAAGTCACTAATGTCCCCCTCAACGGTTTCAGGGCCAGGAGCCTGACCGCTCGCAACACCTGCTCCCATGCAACTCTCACTACTTGCCTGCCTACTGGAGGAAGCGGCGGATGTTGCTTGGCTGGGCAGTAGCTGGTGACTGTCCTCTAGTAGCTCGTCCTCGCTGAAAAGTGAAGCCGAGCCTAAGACATATAATTATTCTCGCGCTGAAGGAAATGAAAATGACAGAGGAAGGTTCAGGACAGGTGGGGGCACAGGAACTGTTCCCGGGCCATGCCAACTAGGCGTTGTGTCAGAGGAACCCACCGACTGTTGGCTGGGGGTGTCTGATGTCGAAGACCGAGTCAACCATTCAAGCACAGCTGGGTTGCTGATCAAGACACAACTGCTAGATGACACCGGGAGCTCAGGCCTCTCACTGCGACTCCTGCTGCCAACCCTCCTTCTTCTGCTGCCTGCGACAGAAACATTTTGGCCACTGCCCATTCCCTTTGAAGGGCCTGTCTCCTATCTGGCTGACATACTGCATGATTAAAGAATTAAACTAAAATTAAAATAATACCCCCCAAAAAAGGCTGTTGTACAATGTTACTTCACCGCTGATTGACAATTAAGACATATATACTGTATACACCATATTTTTCGCCCTATAAGACGCACAGGCCCATAAGACGCACCTAGGTTTTTGAGGATGAAAATAAGAAAAAAAAATATTTTGAACCAAAAGGTGTGCTTTTGGTGGGCTTTGAACTAATGGTAGCCTGTGAATGACACTATTATGGGGGTCTGTGGATGGCACTGTTATGGGGGTTTGTTGATGGCACTGTTATGGGGGTCTGTGGATGGCACTGTTATGGGGGTCTGTGGCTGACACTGTTATGGGGGTCTGTGGCTGACACTGTTATGGGGGTCTGTGGCTGACACTGTTATGGGGGTCTGTGGCTGACACTGTTATGGGGGCGTCTGTGGATGGCACTGTTATGGGGGTCTGTGGATGGCACTGCTATGGGGGTCTGTGGCTGACACTGTTATGGGGGTCTGTGGCTGACACTGTTATGGGGGTCTGTGGCTGAAACTGTTATGGGGGTCTGTGGCTGACACTGTTATGGGGGCGTCTGTGGATGGCATGATACTGCTATGGGGGGGATCTTATGCTATTTGACATCCACAGATCCCCCCCATAACAGTGTCAGCCACTGTGAAAGACCCCCAATACAGGGGCTGGGGGCTGGCATCTACACTAGTTTTTAATTGGCAGCGGGGGCCCAGTGCAGTCATTGTATTCCATTGCACCTGGCCCCGCTCACTGTACTAATGGTATCTGTAACTGCAGGCAGGCAATGGTTAACTATATATATATATTCGATCCAGCACTGAGCAGCCTGTACTTACGATCATAGCAGGCTGTATGCTGGAGGCAGGAGGCTGGCTGGCAAAGGACACATACATCTATATCTATCTACTTGAGCACTTATATATGTTTCCTTGCACCCTTCATTATTAGTGGTAGAATCTACCCTGTGTCTGGTGTTGGTTGTCTCTTTCTGCTATATACACATACACGTACAAGACGGTGATACAGCAGCGTGGTACTGGTCAGTGGAATACAGCAGTTACCCCGCCTTTGGGGAGGAGAACAACCTGAAGGTGTGCAATATTTGAAGCAAGTCACCACCTGTGTAGACTATCTGATAAGAAGCGTTTGCCTTTCCATGTTAGTTTACCTCCTTTTTTCTCCCTCCATCTTTAGGCAATATACCTTTATGGTAGGGACCACTGGTGACACTTGCCCAATGGTAGTGGCGTCTATGAATAGGACTGTGGGCTTTCAATTTTAGATATTAGATTAAAAGTTATATTTTACTACTGCACGTTTTATAAAATTTGCTCTGCACATTGCGGTAGTCTGCTCGGACCATATAGGCCCATAAAGCAGAACAGAGTACAATGTAATTTTACTGCCGAACGGCACTTATGACATGCATTTTATTTATTTTTTTCAATTAATACACCCCCCATAGATATATATATATATATATATATATATATACACTGCTAAAAAAAATAAAGGGAACACTTAAACAACACAATGTAACTCCAAGTCAATCACACTTCTGTGAAATCAAACTGTCCACTTAGGAAGCAACACTGAGTGACAATCAATTTCACATGCTGCTGTGCAAATGGGATAGACAACAGGTGGAAATTATAGGCAATTAGCAAGACACCCCCAATAAAGGAGTGCTTCTGCAGGTGGTGACCACAGGCCACTTCTCAGTTCCTATGCTTCCTGGCTGATGTTTTGGTCACTTTTGAATGCTGGCGGTGCTTTCACTCTAGTGGTAGCATGAGACGGAGTCTACAACCCACACAAGTGGCTCAGGTAGTGCAGCTTATCCAGGATGGCACATCAATGCGAGCTGTGGCAAGAAGGTTTGCTGTGTCTGTCAGCATAGTGTCCAGAGCATGGAGGTGCTACCAAGAGACAGGCCAGTACATCGGGAGACGTGAAGGAGGTCATAGGAGGGCAAAAACCCAGCAGCAGGACCGCTACCTCCGCCTTTGTGCAAGGAGGAACAGGAGGAGCACTGCCAGAGCCCTGCAAAATTACCCCCAGCAGGCCACAAATGTGCATGTGTCTGCTCTAATGGTCAGAAACAGACTCCATGAGGGTGATATGAGGGCCCGACGTCCACAGGTGGGGGTTGTGCTTACAGCCCAACACCGTGCAGGACGTTTGGCTTTTGCCAGAGAACACCAAGATTGGCAAATTCGCCACTGGCGCCCTGTGCTCTTCACAGATGAAAGCAGGTACACACTGAGCACATGTGACAGACGTGACAGAGTCTTGAGACGCCGTGGAGAACGTTCTGCTGCCTGCAACATCCTCCAGCATGACCGGTTTGGCATTGTGTCAGTAATGGTGTGGGGTGGCATTTCTTTGGAGGGCCGCACAACCCTCCATGTGCTCGCCAGAGGTAGCCTGACTGCCATTAGGTACTGAGATGAGATCCTCAGACCCCTTGTGAGACCATATGCTGGTGCGGTTGGCCCTGGGTTCCTCCTAATGCAAGACAATGCTAGACCTCATGTGGCAGGAGTGTGTCAGCAGTTCCTGCAAGATGAAGGCATTGATGCTATGGACTGGCCCGCCCGTTCCCCAGACCTGAATCCAATTGAGCACATCTGGGACATCATGTCTCGCTCTATCCACCAACGTCACGTTGCACCACAGACTGTCCAGGAGTTGGCAGATGCTTTAGTCCAGGTCTGGGAGGAGATCCCTCAGGAGACCGTCCGCCACCTCATCAGGAGCATGCACAGGCACGTGGAGGCAACACACACTACTGAGCCTCATTTTGACTTGTTTTAAGGACATTACATCAAAGTTGGATCAGCCTGTAGTGTGCTTTTCCACTTTAATTTTGAGTGTGACTCCAAATCCAGACCTCCATGGGTTGAAAAATTTTATTTCCATTTTTTTATTTTTGTGTGATTTTGTTGTCAGCAGATTCAACTATGTAAAGAACAAAGTATTTCAGAAGAATATTTAATTAACTCAGATCTAGGATGTGTTATTTTTGTGTTCCCTTTATTTTTTTGAGCAGTGTATATACAGTACAGACCAAAAGTTTGGACACACCTTCTCATTCAAAGAGTTTTCTTTATTTTCATGACTATGAAAATTGTAGATTCACACTGAAGGCATCAAAACTATGAATTAACACATATGGAATTATATACATAACAAACAAGTGTGAAACAACTGAAAATATATCATATTCTAGGTTCTTCAAAGTAGCCACCTTTTGCTTTGATTACTGCTTTGCACACTCTTGGCATTCTCTTGATGAGCTTTAAGAGGTAGTCCCCTGAAATGGTCTTCCAACAGTCTTGAAGGAGTTCCCAGAGATGCTTAGCACTTGTTGGCCCTTTTGCCTTCACTCTGCGATCCAGCTCACCCCAAACCATCTTGATTGGGTTCAGGTCCGAAGAACCTAGAATATGACATATTTTCTGTTGTTTCACACTTGTTTGTTATGTATATAATTCCACATGTGTTAATTCATAGTTTTGATGCCTTCATAGTCATGAAAATAAAGAAAACTCTTTGAATGAGAAGGTGTGTCCAAACTTTTGGTCTGTACTGTATATATATATATTTTTTTCCTATTAATACACCCCCCAAAAAAGTAAAACATTGAAAAATCAACGCAGAAAGGCCAATAGGACATATGTATCTAACCTATTAATACACCCCGTAAATGGCTGTAGTACAATGTAACTTCACCGCTGAACGGCACTTATGACATACACTGTATATACTGTATATATATATATTTTTTTCCTATTAATACACCCCCAAAAAAAGTTTAACAATGTTAAATCAACTCAGGACGGCTAATAGGGCGTACATATCTATCCTATTAATACACCCCGTAAATCGCTGTATCACAGAACTTGCACCCCAATCACAAGCAAGGTTTTCTGGAATTAGTCATATATCATATAGTGCAAACAACCAAAAAGCTATTTGGATCCCCAATAAGTGCAGCATTGTATAACAGAATTGCTCCTATTGCACCCTGTTCTCCTTTTATAGCATAGATAATGCCTCCCTATCCTTTCCCTACCCATTGACTAATCTTTCACTGAACTTGTAAACCTTTTTTTAGTGCAATGAAGTATTTTCTAGCACTGTCCCTAGCGCCTACTGACATCTCTCCCTGCACTAAGCACACTGGAAAATGGCAGAAACCAAAATGGCCGAGGCTATTTATAGGGCTGTGACATCATAAGGGCTGGCTAGCTGCTGATTGGCTCCATGTCCTAACACGTGCAGCAGCCATTAAAAAAAAATAATATGTGATTAGTTACCATGAAGCGTGAGGAAATTTGTCTTTGTTGCGAATCAAATTTTTCCTGAAATTCGGATTGAATTAAACTTCGTCAACTTCGATTCGCTCATCCCTACTTATTATTTATCACTTTTTTAAATGGTATTTAGCTAGACACAGTTTTTTCACATATTTATCTATACCTACCGTATGTAAGACTTGTTTCATTTCTGAGTAGGAGCAAATTTTTTTTACTTTATTCAACAGAAATTGTTGATCACATGTTAATTTTATCAGACTGATATTTACAATAGGGGATGTTAATCCACTTTGCCTATCTTGGCTTTTGGTGTCTTTTCTATTTCTATTTACTCTTCTTTTTTTCCCCTTGCCTATCTTTATCATTGTATGTGTTGTGTGACACCCATTTCTCTACTGTGCAGATGATGAGTAGTGTACCTGTGCAATCACAGTTTGATTATTTATATTGTTAAGGGAGTATATGCAATAATGAGCATACAAATATAGTTATGAAGATGTATATTTTAGAAACTAAGGGGTTCATTTACTATACTGAAATACATCTAAATTAAGCATATTTCAGGCGCAGATGGCAGCACAGTTGCACCGCTATCTGCGACTTCGCCCTGCTCACACCAGGTCTAAAGTTGTGGGCATGGTGTGGGTGCAGAAAATGGTCTAAATGTAAGACAGCTAGGAAACTGTCTTACATTTAAAAATAGTGCTGGCTGTGCTGAAATGATGAAGAAGCCTGCGCCTCTTCATAAGTTCGGCGGATCTACCACCAGTGCAGGGGCTTTATTAAGAAAGGCATCTAAAACGCCGGTCTTAATAAATGTGTATAATGCAAGGTACCAACGAAACAGACCAGTGAGGATGGAGTAAAAGGGGTTAATTAACAAAATAAACAAAGTCCAGATAAACTTCACTGGGCAAATATCAGGCAAACAAAAAACGAAGGAAAGCCTCTGTGCAACTTGCCAGGTAAACGGATGGTTCACGGAAAGTCCCGGGTCCTGGGTCCCACTGGAACGGATGGAGTCCCAGTAATCTTCAGTCAGTAGCTAGCAGTACTGACCTGCACCTGGATAAGGAAGGAAAACAGTTGGCACTGACCGACCTGGGAGGCCACCTTTTATGTGACTGCTAATAAATCCCAGGGCGCCAAGTGTCCACTCCTCATAAGTCATGATCTTGCCCTACACCTGTGTACAAGGCTTTGGTTGGTCATTAGTCAATTAGACCAATGCTGACCCCCTAATCTACTTCGAACTTGCGGCCAGGTGCTATTCCCTTCACTGATCGGCGAAGCGATTAAGAAGCTTGTACGTGCGACTGCGTATCCCCTTGCGAAACCATCTTCGAACGTACATGTGGATGCACGACAGGCTCTGCGAGAGTGCGCGAGCACGTCGACATGGACACTGGAATGGAATCCGCAATAGGCACCGGGGACACGCTCGGCCGCAGCGCACTGCTACTAACCCGGCCAAGCTGTCCCCGAAAGCCATGCGGTCTTCACCTTCGACACACATGCAAACGCATCCCCTCGTCGGTTCGCAAAGGGGTCGGAGCTGGTGTATCAATGGAGACACGCGTAACCTGTCCCGCAGCTCCACGAGGACCCTTTTTGGTCACACCGGAGTGCGAGACAGGTGAGGATCTTACAATGTGCCCCTAAATTCAAATGCAGCGTTTCTGATACATTTTTGATGACTATATCATACTATATATGCTGATTATGAAGAAGGAAGGAAATAGTGGTTTACACCTTGTATAAATGGTAGCTAACATATTATATTACATTTGTTTTGTTTTGAATTTCCTGGCTGCAGAGAGCCTTTATGTGGTGTAGAACTCTGTGCCTTCCAGTAACACGCATAGGGAGTCTGCTGTGGTAGTGAAACTATACTGCGAGTCAGTATGACATACAGATGATAGGCATCGCTCTTAGAATCACTGCCCACTTCACTTATTTGGGCAGTCACACGGCCAAAACTGACCAAGTAACTCAAGTATGAACTCAGCCTTACAGGTTGATGTTAGCGCCAAGAAGAAGCGCACTCCTTTTACACCGTTGTAAGCTGGTTCCACATAGATGTCTACAGAACCTGTTCTATTAAACGCTAATACAAGTAGAGCCCCCCCGGCAGAGTGGAGAGGGTGTCAGCAGTAAGTTTGTATTGACGTTGCTGATTATTTTGCCCATCCTTTGATCCGTCAGAACAATAACCCAAAAATAAAAATGGATCATGTCTGTGGAGCATCCACCTTCACTCGGTCAGCATTTGGTCAGTAATCCATCAGTATTGCTAATGCCAAAAATAACAGGAGTGGATTCAAACCAGAGATGACCGAGTCAACCATTTAAGAACCGCTGGGTTGCTGGTCAAGACATGCTAGATGACACCAGGAGCTCAGACCTCTAGCTGTGACTCCTGCTGCAATGGCCTCTTACTCTGCTGTGACCTGTGCCAGAAACATTTAGGCCTCTGCCACTCATCTGGGCAAGGCCTGGCACTTCTCTGTCTGACATATTGTTAGATCAGATAAATAAATCAAAAGAAAATTAAAACACCCCAACAAAGGCTGTAATTTTCTCATTTCACCACACAACGGCTAATGAGCCCTTTTTTTTTTTTTCACTAATACACGCCAAAAAGGTCTGTAATTTTCTCACTTCACCACACAAGGCAAATACTTTTTTGTGCCACTAATACATGCCAAAAAGGGCTTTAGAACATATAACTGCACCGCTGAATGGCAAATAGGCCCTATTTTTTTCTTACTTATACACAACACAAAAGGCTTTAGAACATATAACTGCACCACTGACAGGCAAATATATTTTTTCTTTTTCCACTAATACATGCCACAAAAGGCTTCAGAACAGATAACTGCACCACTGATCGGCAAATATATTTTTTCTTTTTCCACTAATACACGCCACAAAAGGCTTTAGAACATATAACTGCACCGCTGAGTGGCAAAAATATTTTTTCTCTTTCAACTAATACATGACAAAAAGGGCTTTAGAAGATATAACTGCACCTCTGAATGGCAAGCATATTTTACTTTTGCCACTAATACACAACAAAAGGGCTGTCATTTTAGCATTTCACGCAATGGCTATTAAGCCCTTTTTTCCCACTAATACAAGCCAAAAAATGCTTTAGAACATATAACTGCACCGCACAAAGGCAAATAAGATGTAGAAATATTTCCTTGTAATAAACCATGTTAATGGCTGTATCAAACAGCACTTGCACCCTAATAAGAACGGTTTGCTGGAATAACAGAGCTGTATAATGGCAATTTGGATCCCCAGTCAGTGCAGCAAGGTGTAATAGGATTGTTCCTATTGCACAGGCTGTAACCTCCCCTACTGAAGCCTGTTCAACATAAATGCTGTGGAATGATTGCTCCTATCCTTTCCCTACACCTTAAATAATCTTGCCCTGCACTTGTAAATCATTTTTTAAGCACAATAAAGTTTTTTCTAACACTGTCCCTAGAGCCTGCTAAAGTCTCTCCCTGCACTAAGTACTGTAACGGTCACATCCACACACACACAGGGGGAAGGATAGTGACCACTGTGCTCCACCCTCACCCCTGGCACTGCCTACTTGCCTCACGAGTCCTGATGACAGGGGGCAACTGGACAACAGTCCCTTACTTAGGATATGTGCAGGGAAGACAGACAAGACAAAATACGGAACGTGAACGGACCGGGTCAGAACCAAGAGAGCTACGCAGTACAAAGGGTTAAGCAAAGAATGGTCAGGAGAAGCCGGCGTCAAATACCAGGAGAGTAGAGAAGTATCAGAAGAGTCCGCAAAGAGTAGTCAGGTGGGAGCCCAGGTCACAATACCAGGAGGGATGTGCAGTACAGGAGGAGCAGGCAAGGAATCGCCAGGGAAATGGATCAGGTGAGTATTCAGTAGTCCAACAAATAGCCAGGAACCTAGAATTAACAGGCAACCTGTGGCCAGCAGGCTGCCTGTATTTATAGTGGGTCATGTGACGTGGCCAGCGTCACATGACCGACAGACAGACAAGTCGAGCACCGAGTGATCAGCTCGGCGCTCAAGGCAGACCTAGGAGCAGGGAGCCTCCCAGCTAGAAAAGCCGCCCTGGGAACGAGGCCAAACACAGATCCTCGCTCCCGAAGCTAAGCAGCAGGTCTGCGGCTGATGGGAGACTGAGTGTGCCTTTGGCGCACTGTGACAAGTACACTGGTAAATGGCAGAATCTAAGATGGCTGACGCTATTTATAGGGCTGTGACATCACAGGGCTGGCTGCTAATTAGCTGCATGCACGGCATTATGGGTGATTCCACCTGCCCAGAGTTCCTTTCTCCATGTACTCACACGTGCAGCAGCCATTTTAGGCAAAAATGTGATTAGTTACCACGAAGGACGAGGAAATTCGGATTCGGTGCAAATCAAATTCTTCCTGAAATTCGGATCAAATTCCACTTTGTCAGCTTCGATTCGCTCATCTATAATTATGTTATATTGTTCATTTTCAAAAATACATGTTCTGGGGAATCAAGATTCATCTTTATTGGGTGGATTTACATGACACCTTTTTGATGGATGTACCACGCTATACGGTACACACAGATTATAAATAACTAAAGAAATTGCGCTTTATGACTGTTACAAATGGTAGCTGACATGTTTATGGTATTGTTAGGTTTTATGAATTATCTATATTAATTGACACATGTAGAACTCTGGTCCATATTTTATTGAATAAACTAGGATCCCCATATAAGGGCTCATGCACACGCAAAAAAATAGAACACGTCGTATTGTTGTCCGCAAATCTCGGTCCGTTGCTCCCTTCAAGTTAATGTATCCACAAAATATACAGATCGCACACGGAAAGCCATCGTGTGCATTACATTTTTTGCAGATCTTTGGCCTTTAAATTTTAGTCCATGCCCTCTTAGCTACGTGCATCTTGTTTGCAAACTTTACAAGGTATGTAAAGTGTAACAGAGCTGTAGACCGAAACACAGGATACAATGTCATCAGTGGGTGTAGAGTGGCTCATCTGCATCATCCAGGAGTGTCTGGAGCTTTGGGACACCATAAGTGACCACTGCTGTGTGTCCAAAAGATGGTCATGGGAGGAGGTCAATCAAGAAATCCTGGGCAGCCAATGGGACACCTGTAAGCAGAGCCACCCTAGAAAATATGGCAAATGCCAACTCAGGCAGATCTATGTGTTAACCCCTTAACTCAGTGTTTCTCAAATAGTAGGGCGCGCCCCCCAAGGGGGGCGCCAGGCTCCGTGAAGGGGGGCTCGTTCAGGGCCGGCCTTTGGGGTGTGCGAATTTCTTCTGTATAATGCCGGCAGGCAGGCCGGGCGGCCGGCGCATCCCTCAGTGATGTCACGTGCCTGCGCCACCTGCTTTATGAATGAAGCAGGCGACGCAGACAAGTGACGTCGCTGAGGGACGCGCCACCCGCCCGGCCCGCCTGCCGGCATTATACAGAAGATATACGGTACTATTAGGAGTGAGGGGGGCATGTTTAATAACTTTAAACGGCGGCGGCGGGCACACGGAATCGGTGGATGGCACAGTTAAGGGGTGGGGGTCTGTGGATGGCACTGTTATGGGCTGGGGGGGCACTGTGGATGGCACTGTTATGGGGTGGGGGGTCTGTGGATGGCACATATATAACAGTGCCAGCCACAGATCCCCCCCATAAGTGTCCGTCATCCACAGATCCCCCCCATAAGTGTCCGTCATCCACAGATCCCACCATAAGTGTCCGTCATCCACAGATCCCCCCATAAGTGTCCGTCATCCACAGATCCCCCCATAAGTGTCCGTCATCCACAGATCCCCCCCATAAGTGTCCATCATCCACAGATCCCCCCATAAGTGTCCGTCATCCACAGATCCCCCCATAAGTGTGTGTCATCCACAGATCCCCCCATAAATGTCCGTCATCCACAGATCCCCCCATAAGTGTCCGTCATCCACAGATCCCCCCATAAGTGTCCGTCATCCACAGATCCCCCCCATAAGTGTCCGTCATCCACAGATCCCCCCATAAGTGTCCGTCATCCACAGATCCCCCCATAAGTGTGTGTCATCCACAGATCCCCCCATAAGTGTCCGTAATCCACAGATCCCCCCATAAGTGTCCGTCATCCACAGATCCCCCATAAGTGTGTGTCATCCACAGATCCCCCCATAAGTGTCCGTCATCCACAGATCCCCCCCATAAGTGTCCATCATCCACAGATCCCCCCATAAGTGTCCGTCATCCACAGATCCCCCCATAAGTGTGTGTCATCCACAGATCCCCCCATAAATGTCCGTCATCCACAGATCCCCCCATAAGTGTCCGTCATCCACAGATCCCCCCATAAGTGTCCGTCATCCACAGATCCCCCTATAAGTGTCCGTCATCCACAGATCCCCCCATAAGTGTCTGTCATCCACAGATCCCACCATAAGTGTCTGTGATCCACAGATCCCCCCCATAAGTGTCCGTCATCCACAGATCCCCCCATAACAGTGTCCGTCATCCACAGATCCTCCCATAAGTGTGTGTTCGATCCACTTTTCTTTCTTTTTTTATTCTCTTAATAAGGATAGTGTTATGCAGAGGTGTACTTATAACAATTTTATAGACAAATTATACTATTTACAGTCGCGCGGGGGGCGCAAAATGTTTTCTTCTTCCTAGGGGGGGCATGACAGAAAATAATTGAGAAGCACTGCCTTAACTAATGGTAAACAGAGTTTAAGCAGCCTTTTGTATTGTATAATTGGTGAATCCCCATATTAGTCACAAATGAATATGTGGCTAGATTAGCAGCATTCAAATTGCAAGCCCAGCTCATGCCTTGTGATGACAAGGAGTATATTATTATGTCATACCCTATTGTACTGTATGTATAGTTTTAAGCTGTATACCCTTAATTTACAGGTATTGCATCATCTAATATCTGATATCAGCCATGTGTTTGGGAAACAGTGTATTAGCACAGTTTGGCTTCATCCACTATGTTCATTCCCTACTGTTGATAGTAGGGAATGAGTGTCGGACTGGGGTGCCTGGGCCCCACCAGAGAAACGGATTCTGGGGGCCAAACCTAAAGCTAGATAGAAATATTAGGGTATTTCCATACTGGACATGTCTCACGCTAATCTGTGGAGGCAAATTCACAGTGTAAGCATCCCTCCAGATGTGGCAGAACTGCACTGGTGATAATACTTACCTGGTCCCCGCCACTGGGATCGGTCTGTGTGGCTCCTGGACCTGCACTTCCACTACCCACTGCGCCGACATCCACAAATGTTGATAGGGGGACAAGTGACCGCTGGATCCAATTACAGGATGCAGCGGTCTCCTGCTCCCATAAATACATGGAGGAAGAGGAAGGTCCAGCAGCACCATGTTCCGTTCAGTGTGATGATCAGCGAAGGCACTAGATCCCCACTAATGAAACATTTAGGGTACGACATCAGGACAAAAGTCGTGCGACAATTAGTCCTGTGAAATAATGGGTACAAATACAAGGCAACATTTTGTACCATAATACTCTATGGTGCTGCACTGTGACATATTACATGCTGCAACTACGACATTACAAAAATCCAACTTGGATGTTGTGTAGCACTAGCCTACAGTCTAAATTCCAGCAGAAATGAATATACTGCTTAGGCAGCAAGATGATAAGTTGAACCACCCAGCAATATAGAGGAAGTAGAAAAGCGGGAGACATTACCTGTAGCATTATGTAACACCACAGATAACACAGAGATAACTCTCTGAGTACAGATAAAGTAGTAGATGTCACCTGCAGTCCTATGTAACACCACAGATAACAAAGAGATAACTCTGTCAGGACAGATAATGTAATAGATGTCACCTGCAGTCCTATGTAATGCCACAGATAACACAGATAATTGTCTGAATATAGAGAGTGTAGTAGTTGTCACCTACAGTCCTATGTAACACCACAGATAACACAGAGATAACTCTGTCAGGACAGATAATGTAATAGATGTCACCTGCAGTCCTATGTAACACCACAGATAAAACAATGATAACTACACTGATCAAAAATATAAACACAACACTTTCGGTTTTGCTCCCATTTTGCATGAGCTGAACTCAAAGATCTGAAACATTTTCTACATACACAAAAGACCCATTACTCTCAAATATTCTTCACAAATCTGTCTAAATCTGTGATAGTGAGCACTTCTCCTTTGCCGAGATAATCCATTCCACCTCACAGGTGTGGCATATCAAGGTGCTGATTAGACAGCATGAATATTGCATAGGTGTGCCTTAGACCCCCCACAATAATCTAACTCAGAGATCTAACTCACAGCCAAGCTCCCACATACCTCCATAGTGAGATCACTCATGCAGTGGGAGAAGAGATAGGGCTGCAAGCCCCGGCTATAACAGGCCATGTGACACAGGCTACTAGGTGCACTAGAATGTTACCAGCAGTACGCAATGGCACATTCCATACATATAAAGAAAAATCACTAAAATAAAGTGGCTTGTTATAGGTGGGGCTTGCAGCCCTATCTCTTCTCCCACTGCATGAGTGATCTCACTATGGAGGTATGTGGGAGCTTGGCTGTGAGTTGGATCTTAGCACCTCTCAGACCGTGTTCCCACTCCGTAGGTAGTCTAGTGGCAGCACCCATGCCACACTGAGATACCTTGACGGTGGTGCAAAGGCTTCGTTGTGTTCCTGGCTGAAATACATTGGCTAAAGTCTCAGTTTTTAAAGGGAATCTGTCACCTATTTTGAGCATATAAAACTGTTAACGTAGCAATGTGCAATAAAGTACCTTCATTCCAGCATGTGTCTTCTTTCTTTTATTCAACTTTTCATTTAGATGAAAAAGCGATTTCTCTGAGAGGCTAATTAAGCCTCAAGGTGCCCAGAGGGGCGTTATTACTCTCCTCTAGTGCCCATTAACGCCCCCCTGCAGTGTCCAGCCAGCCTTTCTTCCAAGCCCAGCACGCCTCCTAAGAAATAAATTTACTCCCACATCCTTGCCAAACGGCGCCGCCCCCTCCACTACGTCATGTAATTTATTCACCCCACCATCTTTGCGTCTTCCTTTCTTGGCCTCCGAAATCCCGCATAGCCGCAGTATCGCTGACTGCCTTCACCTGTACGATACTCCGGCTGCTGAGGCAACAGCGCCCTGATTACGTCACTGCGCTCGGCGCATGCCCAGTGACACTATTGAGGCTGTTGCCCTCAGGAGCAGGAGTATCGTACAGGCGCAGGCAGTCAGCGATACTGTGGCTGCGCGGGATTTCAGAGGATTATGTTATGGATTGACCATTTAGCAACCTTTCTGGACTATTTCTGTCATAGACTGGATTAATTAGACCATAGACACATTATACCATAAAAAACGCATTGTCCCCCAAAAAAACGCATGGAAACTGCATGTGCGTTTTTTGGTTCCAGACCATATTTTGGTGTTCTAGAGCAGATCCTTTACTCCAGATTTGATATTACTTGCATCCTATCCACTATTCAACACTTGAACAGATGCACGGTCACCTTATCTATTAGTATACTATATGTAATATTATATTTATTTCACTTGTATGTTTACACTTATTTAATGTTATTTAAGAAATTAATATCCACAGTATAGCACTTAGAATTGATTGTCGTTATAGGATATCCGCATATTGATATATTTTGTTATGAATTGACCATTTAGCAACCTTTCTGGACTATTTCCTTTATAGACTAGACTAATTAGACCATGGGGCACAATATACTGCAAAAAACGCATCGTCCCCCAAAAAACCGCATAAAAACCGCATATGCGTTTTTTGGTTCCAGACCAGATTTTGGTGTTCCAGAACAGATCCCTTACTCCAGATCTGATCTTACATGCATCTTAAAAGGGATATAAAAGGAATCACAGTAAGTTGGGATGTTACCACTGAGGAAGGGGAAAGGAGATCCCCGAAATGCGTTTGGTGCTTTTCAAAGACATCCCCAAAAAGTGACCCCCACTGGAAGTTCGTCTACTAATATCCGGAGATACACAAAGAAATTGGAGCGCTCCAAAGATAAAGACCCGGATTTTCAGCCATTCAAACTGGTCAGTACAAGTATAAGTTCACCTCTCGCGATATTACACCCTGATCGCACAACCGGATCTGAGATTTGTGGATAACGATCGAGAGAGACCAGAGACGAACGAACCAGGTGGGACGCTAAACACTGAGAACCACGTGAATAAATACTGTGAGTAAAAATCAAAAGGATTGAATATTGGGACTGCAGGATAATCAACATTCACCTGTGAGTAACAACATTGTGTCCGATTGGATACTTTATTGAATATTTATATCGGACAATTCCGAATATTTGAAAAGGTGCCTTGCATGGATTTTGCATGTTATATTGCATATAAGAAAGGAATGCCAATACTATTATAAGGAATAGACTGACATTTTTGGCTTGCGATTTTTTTGCACATTCAGGACGTATGGTCCCCTTCTTTTTGGACTTTTTTTGAGTTTTTATTGAAGTTTTAGATTTTAGGTATTTTTAGGGACTGATATTGTCTCCGCTGCAGCGATTGTTATTTTAATATTGTATTGTGACGTTGTATTTTAATATATTTTGCCAATTAAATATTGTGTAACAACACTATTACTATTGCTCTATTTCCATGTGAGGGAGTGCCAGTCTCATACTACATAATATATACTTTTTATTACGCCTTTGTTGATTTGAGTGAATCAATTTGAGACTAGAGCACCAAATCCAGAATTGTAAGGGGAGTGAGCGGTTTGTCTATACTACTTTTTGACTTAAGACCTGAACTGTTCCTTAGAATGTGAGTTTTGGAAATTTTATGAAAAATTTCAAGATTTGCTTCTAAACCTTCTAACGTCCCCAAAAAATAAAATGGCATTCACAAAATGATCCAAACATGAAGTAGACATATGGGTAATGTAAAGTAATAACGATTTTTGGAGGTATTACTATCTATTTTAAAAGGAGAAAAATTGAAATTTTATAATAGATAATTTTTTGACTCAATTTTACCACTGTTGTGAAGTACAATATGTGACGAGAAAACTGTCTCAGAATGGCCTGAATAAGTAAAAGTGTTTTAAAGTTATCACCACAAAGTGACACATGTCAGATTTACAAAAAATGGCCTGCAGGGGTTAAGCGGTCACTGAATAAGAATTTTACTGTAGGCCAGTGGAGTATAAGCCACAAAATTTGGCATTCGCCTGACAGAAAAGAACAAGTGATTATATGGCTGTAGGTATATTAGACGGTCAGTGGATACAAATTTTAATGTAGGCCAGTACAGGCCCCAAAAATTTGACAATTACCTGACAGAAAAAAGCAAGTGATTATGTGGCTAGAGGTATATTAAGCGGTCATTAAATAGCAATTTTACTGTAGCCCAGTGGAGTACAGGCCCCAAAAATTAGGAATTCACCTGACAGAAAAGAACAAGTGATTATGTGGCTGGAGGTATATTAGACGGTCAGTGGATAACTATTTTACTGTAGGCCAGTACAGGCCCCAAAAATTTGGCATTTACCTGACAGAAAAGAACAAGTGATTATGTCGCTGGAGGTATATTAGACGGTCAGTGGATAACAATTTTACTGTAGGCCAGTACAGGCCCCAAAAATTTGGCATTCAACTGACAGAAAAGAACAAGTGATTATGTGGCTGGAGGTACATTAGGCGGTCACTGAATTCAATAACAATTTTACTGTAGGCACGTGGAGTACAGGCTCCAAAAATTAGGCATTCACTTGACAGAAAAGAACAAGTGATTATGTGGCTGGAGGTACATTAGGCGGCCACTGAATAAGAATTTTACTGTAGGCCAGTGGAGTACAGGCCCCAAAAATTAGGCATTCACCTGACAGAAAAGAACAAGTGATTATGTGGCTGGAGGTATATTAGGCGGTCAGTGGATAACAATTTTACTGTAGGCCAGTACAGGCCCCAAAAATTAGGCATTCTCCTGACAGAAAAAAAAAATTGTGATTATGTGGCTTGAGGTGCATTAGGCGGTCACTGGATAAAAATGTTACTGTAGGCCACTGGAGTAGAGGCCCCAAAAATTAGGTATTCACCTGAAAGAAAAGGCCTTTTATGGCAATGTATATACATAAGACAAGGCCCATTCTTTGTTCTGGGTGGTAGCTGATATGTGTGGAATGGCATGAGGAAACATGTGGTTGTCATAGATGTTGAATTCCTCTGAAATCTATGCCTCTATGTGAGGTATTCCACACTTATCGGTCACGATCCCCAATGCTACTCTGAACGTCCTTTCGGACAGGACACTCAACAAGAGGCAAGCCAAGAGTTCCATGGCAAATTGTGCCAGCTCTAGCCATAGGTCAAGCCTGCACACCACCCAGTAGTCCAGGGATTCCTTCCTTCTCAGAGCATCCACATCGGCCATTAACCCGATGTAGTTGGACACTTGATGGTCTAGGCATTCCCTGAGGCTCGATTCAGAGGGCGGCTGTCGATGGGTTGGTTGCAAGAATGATCTCATATCCAAAATGACCAACACATCTTCAAACCGCCCTCTTCTTGCATGCGCGGTAGGATTGGTATCCGCACCTATTTCGCTGTGGGTGGAAATTCCTCTGCCAGCGCCCCCAACAGCAGAATGCAGCATCTCTTGCAGCAAGGCCTGGAAATTCTGCATTCTGCCAGCCCTCTGTGATGGTGGTAACATGTCCGCCATTTTGTGTTTGCACCGGGGGTCTAAGTACGTTGCCACGCAGTACTGGTCCTTGCCCTTTATGCTTTTTATACGGTGGTCCTTCTTCAATCACTGGAGCATGAAGGCCCCAATTTGCACTTAATTGGAAGCGGTGGAGCGCCCTGGCTCCTGCTCATCGCCTAGAAGAATTTGGTCCTTGGTCTCCCCACAGACACGGACAACACCAGGGATCCCCAAAAAGTTTGAAGTCCCCCTCAAAGCCTGCTCTTCTTGCTACTCCTCCTCCCTCCAGCCACCATCCTCCTCTGACTCCTCTTTAGACTCCTGCTGACTTGTCTCAGATGGCGTAGCCTCCCCTGAGAATTCATTCAGCATTGCGACTTCCTCATCTTCCAGCTCCTGCTCCTCGATGGCTTGATCAATGACACGATGCAGTGCACGCTCCAGAAAGAAGGTGTAAGGTACGATGTCACTGATCGCACCCTGGCTGCGACTGACCAGTTTGGTGATCTCATCAAATGGCCGAAGAAGTCTGCATGCATCGAGCATGAGCAGCCACTGGCGCGGTGAAAAGAAACAAAGCTCCCCAGAACCTGTCCTGCTGCAGAGTTCGTACAGGTAGTCGTTAACGGCGCATTGCTGCTTGAGCAGCCTATCAAGCATATACAAGGTGGAGTTCCAGCGCGTCAGGTTGTCACAAATCAGACGTCTGACGGGCAAGTGGTGTCACCGCTGAATGTCAGCAAGGCGAGCCATGGCCGTGTAAGATCTTCTAAAATGGCCAGAGATTTTCATGGCCTGCTGCAAGAAGTCCAGGTCCCTATGGTATTTGCCAACGAATCACTGCACAACTAAGTTCAGGATGTGTGCCATGCACGGCACGTGTGTCATTTTGCCCTGCTTCAGTGCGCTCAGCAGATTGGCTCCGCTGTCGCACACCACTTTACTAACTGTCAAATTGATAGGGTGCAGCGTAAGAACGTTAGCAGTGGAAAAGGAGGAGTCATCAGAGGAGGAGACGGAGGATGGAGTAGGAGTAGGAGAAGAAGAGGCAGGCCTGCATGCAATCCATGGCAATAACACCAAATCCACACGGGTGCCATGGGTTGCATGCTTGACGGCCGCCAGAAAGTTCACCCAGTGGGCAAAAAAAGTTATGTACCTAACCTGCCCGTGTTTGCTAGACCACGTGTCTGTAGTCAGATATATCTTGGCACCGACACTGTGTGCCAAAGATATATTCACTTGCCGCTGAACGTGGCCATATAACTCTGGGATGCCCTTCTGGGAGAAATATTTCCTTCTGGGGACTTTCCATTGTGGTGTGCCAATGGCCACAAATTTTCTAAAGGCCTCCGAGTCTGCCAGTTTATATGGCAGTAGTTGGCGGGCTAGCAGTTCCAACAAGCCAGCAGTCAGCCGTTGGGCAAGAAGGTTATCCAGCGTCATCAACTTTTCACGCTCGACCATTTGGGCCACGTAAGCCTGCCTTCTGTCAGATGATCACGACGATGGCACCGTGGAAGGTGGAGTGAAGGACAAATTGGAGGAGAAGGAGAAGAAGAAGAGGCAGGACGTGGAGCGCTGGGACTGTGGCATTGTGGGTTTTGACGGCGTTGCTCCCACTGGGCTTGTTGATGGGAGGCCAGGTGCCAGGTGCGGTCGTCCCTATGTGAGTGTTGGGCTTACCGCGACTTATGCGTTGACAGCACAGGCTGCAAATGGCAACACTATTGTCAGCAGCTGACACGTTAAAAAAATCCCACACTGCGGAGCCATGTGCGGCGTCCTGAGAGCGCAAGAAGTGACCGTGCATGGTGGATGGCTAGCTCCAAAAACATTTGCAGTCTGCTTTTTGCCTCCGGTGCACTGTGATTTCTACCTGCTCCTCCATATCTGCTGCTCTGTCTCTCCCTCTAAACTCCCCTCTTTTCCTCTCTTGTGGGTACCTATGTGATGTCCATTGACATGTCATCATCGTCACCTTCACCACCACTGACATTAGAGATCTCGAAGTAGGTAGCAACAGCGGGAACCACCCCCCTTGTGCTGATCGGGGTACTGTCGTCAGACCGCTGGGTGGCTGATAGGGATACCTCCTCTTCCTCATCTGATGACACCAAGAATGGCTGTGCAACGGTAAGGTCTGGGAATGGATGGGAAAATAATTCCTCTGACTCGAGTGGGGGGGCTATGGTGTTGGTGGTGGTGTCTTTGGGGGTGCACACAGCAGAGAGTGAGGAGGGTACAGATACAGAGGAGGAGGAGGGTTCAGAAGCGGAAGGCTGAGTGAGCCACTCAACCAACTCTGGTGCGTCTTTTGACGTAATCACACACACCTTCTCCAACTTCCCACTTAGGCTACATCCTGGTGCACCTTCCCAAACCCTACCACCCCTGCGGAATGGCCTGCCTCTTCCTCTGCCTGACATTTTCAAAATGACCCTGTGCCAAAGTCCCTAGAGAAGACCAGTATTTGTGGAAGCAGGTATATCGCAGGCCTCAATCAATATTTGGTGGAAGCAGGAATATCAATCCCCTTAATCAGTATTTTGTGGAAGCTGGTGTATCGTAGGCCTCAATCAATATTTGGTGGAATCAGGCATATCAATCCCCTTAATCAGTATTTTGTGGAAGCAGGTATATCGCACCTCTCATTCAGTATTTAGTAGAGTTGAGCGAACCCGAACTGTAAAGTTCGGGTTTGTACCGAACTTTAGGTTTTTCGGCACCCGGACCCGAACCCGAACATTTACGTAAAAGTTCAGGTTCGGCGCTTTCTTGGCGCTTTTTGAAAGGCTGCACAGCAGCCAATCAACAAGCGTCATACTACTTGCCACAAAAGGCCATCACAGCCATGCCTACTATTGCAGCATCTGACCCAGCCTCTATTTAGGCTGGAGTCACGTAGCGCGTCCCGTCACTCTGCTTGGATTAGTGTAGGGAGAGGCTGCAGCTGCTGAGAGGGAGAGATCAGGGAGAAATCTTATGAAGAACTGCTTATTTACTCAGCGATCTACAGCAAATGTGTTTTGTGGGTGCAGTGCACAATTTTTTGAAGCCTGCCCTGAGCAAACTACTGCTGAAAACAAACATTTTTTTTACTTCAGTTTGTCAATATCAATACATAATCGGCAGCAATTGTATGCAACGATAGTGCACCAGCACAGGATATCTGCATGTCTGCAAGTCCAGAAATACAGCTTTTTGCTTACTTGGGTTAAAAAAAAACATCTGTTTCATATAGTGCACATCTGGGATTAGACGTGCATAAGTGAGTGTCACATTTAGGCCAGAAATGCAGCTTTTTGCTTACTGGGGTGAAAAAAAAACATATGTTTCATATAGTGCACATCTAGGATTAGACGTGCATAAGTGAGTGCCACATTTAGGCCAGAAATACGGCTTTGTGCTTACTGGGGTGAAAAAACCCTCTAATATAATGCACATCTGGGATTTGACATGCATAAGTGACTGTCACATTTAGGCCAGAAATACGGCATTTTGGTTACTGGGGTGAAAAAACCCTCTGATATACTCTACATCTGGGATTAGACATGCATAAGTGACTGTCACATTTAGGCCAGAAATACGGCTTTGTGCTTACTGGGGTGAAAAAACCCTCTGATATACTGCACATCTGGGATTAGACATGCATAAGTGAGTGTCACATTTAGGCCAGAAATACGGCTTTGTGCTTACTGGGCTGAAAAAACCCTCTGATATACTCCACATCTGGGATTAGACGTGCATAAGTGAGTGTCACATTTAGGCCAGAAATACGGCTTTTTGGTTACTGGGGTGAAAAAACCCTCTGATATACTCTACATCTGGGATTAGACATGCATAAGTGACTGTCACATTTAGGCCAGAAATACGGCTTTGTGCTTACTGCGGTGAAAAAACCCTCTGATATACTGCACATCTGGGATTAGACATGCATACGTGAGTGTCACATTTAGGCCAGAAATACGGCTTTGTGCTTACTGGGGTGAAAAAACCCTTTAATATAATGCACATCTGGGATTTGACATGTATAAGTGACTGTCACATTTAGGCCAGAAATACGGCTTTGTGCTTACTGGGGTGAAAAAACCCTCTAATATACTGCACATCTGGGATTTGACATGCATAAGTGACTGTCACATTTAGGCCAGAAATACGGCATTTTGGTTACTGGGGTGAAAAAACCCTCTGATATACTGCACATCTGGGATTAGACATGCATAAGTGACTGTCACATTTAGGCCACAAATACGGCTTTGTGCTTACTGGGGTGAAAAAAAACCATCTGTTTTATATAGTGCAGATCTAGGATTAGATGTGCATAAGTGAGTGTCACATTTAGGCCAGAAATACGGCTTTGTGCTTACTGGGCTGAAAAAACCCTCTGATATACTCCATATCTGGGATTAGACGTGCATAAGTGAGTGTCACATTTAGGCCAGAAATACGGCTTTTTGGTTACTGGGGTGAAAAAACCCTCTGATATACTCTACATTTGGGATTAGACATGCATAAATGACTGTCACATTTAGGCCACAAATACGGCTTTGTACTTACTGGGTGAAAAAACCCTTTAATATAATGCACATCTGGGATTTGACATGCATAAGTGACTGTCACATTTAGGCCAGAAATATGGCATTTTGGTTACTGGGGTGAAAAAACCCTCTGATATACTGCACATCTGGGATTAGACGTGCATAAATGACTGTCACATTTAGGCCACAAATACGGCTTTGTGCTTACTGGGGTGAAAAAACCCTCTAATATAATGCACATCTGGGATTTGACATGCATAAGTGACTGTCACATTTAGGCCAGAAATACGGCATTTTGGTTACTGGGGTGAAAAAAAACCTCTGATATACTGCACATCTGGGATTAGACGTGCATAAGTGACTGTCACATTTAGGCCACAAATACGGCTTTGTGCTTACTGGGGTGAAAAAACCCTCTGATATACTCCACATCTGGGATTAGACGTGCATAAGTTACTGTGAAATTTAGGTGACAAATACCACTGTCATATAGAGTTTAAATTTTTTTTTTTTGTGCAATACCCTACATCAGGGTTTTTATTGGCGGTTAATTATTTTTAACAGACTTAACCACTTTTTACTTTGCTTTGTGTACGCTAACTATGAGGCAAACATCTAATAAGAGACGCGGTCGTGGTGGTGGTGTTGGTGAAGCCTCTGGTGCAGGGAGAGGACATGGCCGTTCTGCCACAGCTACACGTCCTACTGAACCTACTACCTCAGGTCCCAGTAGCCGCCAGAATCTACAGCGATATTTGGTCGGGCCTAATGTCGTTCTAAAGATGATAAGGCCTGAGCAAGTACAGGCGCTAGTCAATTGGGTGGCCGACCGTGGATCCAGCACGTTCACATTATCTCCCACCCAATCTTCTGCAGAAAGCGCACAGGTGGCGCCTGAAACCCATACCCATCAGTCTGTCACATCACCCCCATGCATATCGGGGAACCTGTCTGAGCCTCAAGTCATGCAGCAGTCTCTTATGCTGTTTGAAGACTCTGCTAGCAGGGTTTCCCAAGGCCATCCACCTAGCCCTTCCCCAGGGGTGGAAGACATAGAATGCACTGACGCACAACCATTTATGTTTCCTGATGAGGACATGGGAATACCACCTCAGCACGTCTCTGATGATGATGAAACACAGGTGCCAACTGCTGCGTCTTCTGCTGTGTGCAGACCGAAAAGGAGGTCAGGGAGGAAGACTGGGTGGAAGACGATGCAGGGGACGATGAGGTCCTAGACCCCACATGGAATGAAGGTCGTGCCACTGACTTTCAGTGTTCAGAGGAAGAGGCAGTGGTGAGACCGAGCCAACAGCGTAGCAAAAGCGGAAGCAGGGTGCAAAAGCAGAGCAGCCGTCGCCAAAACAGTTCGCCTGCTACTGGCCACCGTCACCAGGGACCGAGCACACCAAAGGCAGCTTCAATGAGTTCCCTGGCATGGCACTTCTTCACACAATGTGCTGACGACAAGACCCGAGTGGTTTGCACGCTGTGCCATCAGAGCCTGAAGCGAGGCATTAACGTTCTGAACCTTAGCACAACCTGCATGACCAGGCATCTACATGCGAGACACGGGCTGCAGTGGAGTAAGCACCTTCAAAAAAAAGAACGGGCTCAGGCCCCTCCTGCTCCCTCTTCTGCTGCCTCGGCCTCTTCCTCCGCCTCTGGAGGAACGTTGGCACCTGCCACCCAGCAAACAGAGGATGTGCCACCAACAACACCACCTCCGTCACCAAGCATCTCCACCATGTCACACGGAAGCGTTCAGCTCTCCATCCCACAAACCTTTGATAGAAAGCGTAAATTCTCACCTAGCCACTCTCGATGCCTGGCCCTGAATGCCAACATTTCTAAACTACTGGCCTTTGAAATGCTGTCATTCAGGCTGGTGGAAACGGACAGCTTCAAACAGCTCATGTCGCTTGCTGTCCCAAAGTACGTCGTTCCCAGCCGCCACTACTTCTCCAGGAAAGCCGTGCCCTCCCTGCACAACCAAGTATCGGATAAAATCAAGTGTGCACTGTGCAACGCCATCTGTGGCAAGGTCCACCTAACCACTGATACGTGGACCAGTAAGTACGGCCAGGGACGCTATATGTCCCAAACTGCACACTGGGTAAATGTAGTGGCGGCTGGGCCCCAGGTGGAGAGCTGTTTGGCGCACGTCCTTCCGCCGCCAAGGATCGCAGGGCATCATTCTTTGCCTCCTGTTGCCTCCTCCTCTTCTACCACCTCCTCATCCGGTCAGCAACAGACCTTCACCACCAACTTCTGCACAGCCAGGGGTAAACGTCAGCAGGCCGTCCTGAAACTGATGTGTTTGGGGGACAGGCCCCACACCGCGCAGGAGTTGTGGTGGGGTTTAGAACAACAGACCGATGAGTGGTTGCTGCCAGTAAGCCTCAAGCCCGGCCTGGTGGTGTGCGATAATTGGCGAAATCTCGTTGCAGTTCTGGGACTAGCCGGTTTGACGCACATCCCTTGCCATGTGCTGAATTTGGTGGTGCAGAAATTCATTCACAACTACCCCAACATGTCAGAGCTCCTGCATAAAGTGCGGGCCGTCTGTGCGCGCTTCCGGCGTTCTCATCCTGCCGCCGCTCGGCTGTCTGCTCTACAGCGTAACTTCGGCCTTCCCGCTCACCACCTCATATGTGACATGCCCACCAGGTGGAACTCCACCTTGCACATGCTGGACAGACTGTGCGAGCAGCAGCAGGCCATAGTGGAGTTTCAGCTGCAGCACACACGGGTGAGTCGCACTGCGGAACAGCACCACTTCACCACCAATGACTGGGCCTCCATGCGAGACCTGTGTGCCCTGTTGCGCTGTTTCGAGTACTCCACCAACGTGGGCAGTGGCGATGACGCCGTTATCAGCGTTACTATACCACTTCTATGCATAGGCGTGCGCAGCCTATTGCATTAGGGTGTGCACCCTAAAGCACAAACACAGACGCAGCGCACGCACCTGTGTATGTATGTATATATATATTATATACACATACACACACATATATATACACAAATACACTCTGTATACATACAGACCTGCACTATCAATATAATGAAGGGAGAAGAAATCATTTTTAAACTTACCGTATTTTTCGCCCTCTAAGACACTCTATTCGCCCTATAAGGTTTTAGAGAGGGACAATAAGAAAAAAAAAAATTCATTACACCTCAGGTCAGACCACCAATCAGACCCCCAATGTCAATAAGACCCCAATAAGACCTCAGATTAGACCCCAATGTGAATGACCCCCAATCAGACCTCAGATAAGAGCCCCAGTGCCTCATATCAGCCCCCAGAGCCTCATATCAACCCCCCGTGCCCCATATAAAATTAAAAAAAAACACTTTCCTGCTCCGGACGCTGCCGCTCCTCACCGCTCGCTAATCCTCTTGTACAGTATGCTGTGTGGGCACGCACAGTGTGAGGTCACAGCACGGCCTCACACTGTGCGCAGCCTTCACAGTGGAGCGCATGAGGACCAGGAAGAGGTGAGTATAGCGCTTCCTGGCCCTCTGGTACTAATAACTTGATTAGTATTCGCCCCATAAGACGCAGGGGCATTTCCCCCCCCCACTTTTGGGGGAAAAAATGCATCTTATGGGGCGAAAAAGTACAGCACGGGGGTGACAGAACCAGTGTTCCCTCTAAGCCTTGGCAGCTGCTGAGCGGGATCGGCTCAGAGCTGGGCACAGCGCCATCAAAGGTGGGCGATAGGAAAACCTAAGATAATTGTCACATCAAAGAGCATAAAAACCACTGCGCCATCCCGTACAATATACAGTATAACCCCTGCACCATCCCGTACAATATACAGTATAGTCCTCTCTGTTATCACTGGACATTGCTCTCCATATAAAACCATACTGGGGAAAAAATCTCATTGATCCGGAGAACTTGCATGGAAAAACTAATAACCAAGAGGCTAAACAAAACCCTGTTTCTGACCCTTATGTTAAAACATAACTTTCATTTGATTGCTCTAATACCTAAAGGAAAAAATATATTTTTTAAAAAGCTGCTGTTTCTCTAGATGACATTATGTTGATAGTAGTGGTAATAGAGTCCCAAGGGTCTACAGGGAGTGCAGAATTATTAGGCAAGTTGTATTTTTGAGGATTAATTTTATTATTGAACAACAACCATGTTCTCAATGAACCCAAAAAACTCATTAATATCAAAGCTGAATATTTTTGGAAGTAGTTTTTAGTTTGTTTTTAGTTTTAGCTATTTTAGGGGGATATCTGTGTGTGCAGGTGACTATTACTGTGCATAATTATTAGGCAACTTAACAAAAAAAAAATATATACCCATTTAAATTATTTATTTTTACCAGTGAAACCAATATAACATCTCAACATTCACAAAAATACATTTCTGACATTCAAAAACAAAACAAAAACAAATCAGTGACCAATATAGCCACCTTTCTTTGCAAGGACACTCAAAAGCCTGCCATCCATGGATTCTGTCAGTGTTTTGATCTGTTCACCATCAACATTGCGTGCAGCAGCAACCACAGCCTCCCAGACACTGTTCAGAGAGGTGTACTGTTTTCCCTCCTTGTAAATCTCACATTTGATGATGGACCACAGGTTCTCAATGGGGTTCAGATCAGGTGAACAAGGAGGCCATGTCATTAGATTTTCTTCTTTTATACCCTTTCTTGCCAGCCACGCTGTGGAGTACTTGGACGCGTGTGATGGAGCATTGTCCTGCATGAAAATCATGTTTTTCTTGAAGGATGCAGACTTCTTCCTGTACCACTGCTTGAAGAAGGTGTCTTCCAGAAACTGGCAGTAGGACTGGGAGTTGAGCTTGACTCCATCCTCAACCCGAAAAGGCCCCACAAGCTCATCTTTGATGATACCAGCCCAAACCAGTACTCCACCTCCACCTTGCTGGCGTCTGAGTCGGACTGGAGCTCTCTGCCCTTTACCAATCCAGCCACGGGCCCATCCATCTGGCCCATCAAGACTCACTCTCATTTCATCAGTCCATAAAACCTTAGAAAAATCAGTCTTGAGATATTTCTTGGCCCAGTCTTGACGTTTCAGCTTGTGTGTCTTGTTCAGTGGTGGTCGTCTTTCAGCCTTTCTTACCTTGGCCATGTCTCTGAGTATTGCACACCTTGTGCTTTTGGGCACTCCAGTGATGTTGCAGCTCTGAAATATGGCCAAACTGGTGGCAAATGGCATCTTGGCAGCTGCACGCTTGACATTTCTCAGTTCATGGGCAGTTATTTTGCGCCTTGGTTTTTCCACACGCTTCTTGCGACCCTGTTGACCCTTTTGAATGAAACGCTTGATTGTTCGATGATCACGCTTCAGAAGCTTTGCAATTTTAAGAGTGCTGCATCCCTCTGCAAGATATCTCACTATTTTTGACTTTTCTGAGCCTGTCAAGTCCTTCTTTTGACCCATTTTGCCAAAGGAAAGGAAGTTGCCTAATAATTATGCACACCTAATATAGGGTGTTGATGTCATTAGACCACACCCCTTCTCATTACAGAGATGCACATCACCTAATATGCTTAATTGGTAGTAGGCTTTCGAGCCTATACAGCTTGGAGTAAGACAACATGCATAAAGAGGATGATGTGGTCAAAATACTCATTTGCCTAATAATTCTGCACGCAGTGTATAAAAGCAGCTACACTATTTTTGCAAACCTTTGAGACTCTATTAACACTACTATCAACATAAGGTCATCTAAAGAAACAGTAGGTTTTAAAAAAAAAATTCCTTTAGGTGTTAAAACATAACTTTCATTAGATTGCTCTAACACCTAAACGGAAAAAAAATAAAAAAAAAATAAAAAAAACGGCTTTTTCTCTAGATGACCTTATGTTAATAGTAGTGTTAGAGTCTCAAAGGTCTGTAAAAATAGTGTAGCTGCTTTTATAGACCCCTGAGACTCTATTACCACTACTATAAGGTCATCTAGAGAAACAGCAGCTTTTTAAAATGATTTTTTTCCATTAGGTGTTAAAGCAATCAAATGAAAGTTATGTGTTTAACATAAGGGTCAGAAGCAGGTTTTTTTTAGCCTCTGTCTTGGCTATTAGTTTTTCAATTCATAAAGCTCCACATGGAGCTCCCACCCAGCAGTAGATAGAAGCCTGCAGGACACTTCACATGGGCACTTCACCTGGGCACATGGTGATGGCTCCCTTCCTATGCTGTCCCTGGCACTTCAGCAGCAGCAGGGGCGGCGCGCTTCCTGTATTCATAATAACTGAAAAGGAAGCTACTGCTGCTGTGTTCAGCTCCCGAGAGAAGGGGGTGTGAGAGGATCAGCCAATAGCAGGGCAGCCAGCTGATACTGGCCAATCAGCAGTCTCCTCCCTTATAACAGAGCTCTGTAATGTACAGAGCTCTGTTATTGGAGATTTCAGGCATCAGCTGTATTGCTCTGCTGCCTGCAGTGCCGCACATTGTAAACATCAAGTCGGCTTGATTAGGGTGTGCCCAGACACACCCGGCACACCCCGTGCGCACGCCTATGCTTCTATGTCTCATTGAGAAAACACTTAGGGCGATGATGGAAGATGATTTGGCCCAGGAGGAGGAGGAGGAAGAGGGGTCATCTCTAACACTTTTAAGGCCAGTCTTTTAGAAGTGGCTCAGAAAGAGGATTTTTGCAACAGCAGAGGCCAGGTACAAATTTGGCCAGCCAGGGCCCACTACTGGAGGACAAGGAGGAGGAGGATGAGGCGGAGGAGGATGGGGATGAAGCATGTTCACAGCGGGGTGGCATCCAACGCAGCTCGGGCCCATCACTGGTGCGTGTCTGGGGGTATACGGAGGACGCAGACGATATGCCTCCCACAGAGGACAGCTTGTCCTTACCCCTGGGCAGCCTGGCACACATAAGCGACTACCTGCTGCAACGACAGCAGAGTTGCCCACATTTTAACGTGTGCTGACTACTGGGTGGCCACCCTGCTGGATCCCTGTTACAAAGACAATGTGCCGTCCTTAATTCCCTCACTGGAGCGTGATCGGAAGATGCGCGACTACAGGCGCACGCTGGTAGACGCGCTCCTGAGAGCATTCCCGACTGACGTTGGGGGACAAATGGAAGCACAAGGCGAAGGCAGGGGAGGAGGAAGAGGTCGCCAATGCAGCTGTGTCAGCGCCAGCACCTCAGAAGGCAGGGTTAGCATGGCCGACATGTGGAAAAGCTTCCTCGCCGCAACAACCGGCCCCAACTGCTGATATGGAGCGTGTTAGCAGGAGGCAGCATTTGAACAACATGGTGGAACAGTACCTGTGCACACGACTACACGTAATGACTGATGGTTCTGCCCCATTCAACTTTTGGGTCTCCAAATTGTCCACATGGCCAGAGCTTGCCCTGTATGCCTTGGAGGTGCTGACCTGCCCTGCAGCCAGTGTACTCTCTGAATGTGTATTTAGCACGGCAGGAGGCGTCAATACAGACAGATGCAGCCGCCTGGCCACAGCCAACGTAGACAAGCTCACGTTCATTAAAATGAACCAAGCCTGGATCCCACAAGACTTGTCTGTACCTTGTGCAGAATAGACAGTTCTAACAGCCTCAATTATCCATCCTTGTACTCAAGAGCACTTATTCCTTTTTTTTATTTTTATTATATGTCCCAATATTTTGGGGGATACCCCTATGTAAAAATGCAAAATAACACACATCTGTGTTGGCTACCTATTCCTTCTTCGCCGCCGCTTCCACCTAGACCTCCACGTGAGCCTATACGGCCACATCCACCCATTCACCGCCTCCTCAACCTCTTCCTCCTACATCATTCCTAATTTTAATTTTTTTAAGGTCTTTTATGTTTTTTAAATTCATTTCCCTATCCACATTTGTTTGCAGAGCATTTGTCATGCTCTTAAGCACATTTTGCTGCCTTTTCAGCCCTTTAGCCCTCTAGCTCTTTCCATGACATTTTTACAGCCATTTTAGTGTTCAAAAGTTCGGGTCCCCATTGACTTCAATGGGGTTCGGGGTCAAGTTCGGGTCAAGTTCAGGTTCTGAACCCGATTTTTTTTTTTCAAGTTCGGCCGAACCTGCCGAACCCGAACATCCAGGTGTCCGCTCAACTCTAGTATTTTGTGGAAGCAGATGTATCACAGGCCTCAATCAATATTTGGTGGAAGGAGGTATATTGCACCCCTCAATCTGTATTTTGTGGATGCAGGTATATAGAACCCCTTAATCAATATTTGGTGGAAGCAGGTATAAAGAACCCCATAATCAATATTTGGTGGAAGCAGGTATATTGCACCCCTCAATCAGTTTTTTTTGGGGCAACAGGTATATCACACCCATTGCAAATAGGTGTTTCAATAGCGCTTTTCCCTCTATATACCTGCTGTATTGCAGCAGAACCGCACACAACTGCTGCACAATACAAATGCACTATATGCTTTCTATGCTAGAAAGTATTTTATAGGTATAGCACACCCCTCAATCAGTTTTTTTTGGGGCAACAGGTATATCACACCAGTTGCAATTAGTTATTTCAATAGCGTTTATCCCTCTATATAGCTTCAGTATTGCAGCAGAACCACACACAACTGCTGCATAATACAAATGTTAGAAAGTATATTATAAGTATATCACACCTCCCTAAGTATATCACACCTATGAATAGTACAACTATACCAGTCCTTAAAAGGACTTTTTTGCCCCAATTAGGATACTTTCACACTAGCGTTTGGGTGTCCGCTTGTGAGCTCCGTTTGAAGGGGCTCACAAGCGGCCCTGAACGCATCCGTACTGCCCTAATGCATTTTGAGTGGACGCGGATCCGCTCAGAATGCATCAGTCTGGCAGCGTTCAGCCTCTGCTCCGCAAGCGGACACCTGAACGCTGCTTGCAGCGTTCAGGTGTCCGCCTGGCCGTGCGGAGGCAAGTGGATCCGTCCAGACTTACAATGTAAGTCAATGGGGACGGATCCGTTTGAAGATGACACAATATGGCTCAATCTTCAAACGGATCCGTCCCCCATTGACTTTCAATGTAAAGTCTGGACGGATCCGTTCAGGCTACTTTCACACTTAGAATTTTTTTAAACTATAATGCAGACGGATCCGTTCTGAACGGATCCAAACGTCTGCATTATAGGAGCGGATCCGTCTGTGCAGACATCAGACGGACCCGCTCTGAACGGTAGTGTGAAAGTAGCCTTAGCTAGTGTTTGGTGTCCCTAACAGTCTGTTTCTGCTCCACAAAGCAACTTCTCCCTACACTGGCAAAACACACAATGTAAAATGGCTGCCAGATCGGGGTCTGTTATAGGGTGGGGGTGTGTCCATGTGGTGAAATGTCTCAATTGGCTGTCCTGTCCCACCTGATGGATGCATTATGGGTCAAAGTTCGGCGCAATGCAAAAGAATATGGTACATGCAAACATCGCCATATGTTCACATGTTCGGCAAATCGCGAATGCTCAAAGTTTGTTGCAAACTGACCGCCGGGCGAACCGCAAGGCCATCTGTAATAGTTGCCACTCAAGTCTAAAATAATTTGATCAGAAAATATCCTTGAGGGCCAATTCTGAAGCATACCTGCAAATTCTAAAGGAAAATGTCAGAAGTTTTGTCAGTGAACTGGCTCTCAAGAGAATGCGGGTCATTCAGCAAGACCACACAAGTCTTTCCACCAAAGAATGTTTAAAAAAGATTAAAGTTAGGGCCTTGAAATGGCCAAGTCAGATCCTGACCTTAATCCAGAAGAAATGTTGTGGAACAACCTGACGTGAGCAGTTCATGGGGAAAACCCACCAATAGTGATGGTTTGCATTGTGATGTATTACTTTGTCACGAAGCGCATTTCTTTGTAAGCAGCGGCAATTTCCACTGCCACAACCCTCAGATGCCACATTCATAGCTGATCACGGCATCTGAGATTAATATTAAGGCTTTTCGGGGGTAAATCATAAAAAAAATCTATTTGAGCATGAAGTTTCCACTGAGGCCATGTTAATTGAAGATCCAGCGCTGGCTGGTGTGGTGCACAAGATGTCGAGCGGGATCTTCAAGCAATATGGCTGTGGCAGCCTCTTTGTGCTTAATTGGATGAGGTGAGTATGATTTTTTTAATTTTTACCGCTATTTCAGTGAAAATTGATTAGTTACCACAAAGCATAAGGAAATTCGATTTGCGGTGAATCGAATTTTCCCTGAAATTCGGATCAAAGTCTACTTTGGGTACTTCAAATTGTTTAACACTACCCACCAACATAACAGAGATTAAGCTGTTTTGTATGGAGAAATGGGCTAAAATTCATTTAAACAGATGTGCAGGACTAATTAGCAATTACTGGAAATGTTTTCATTGCTGATCGCTGCATCTGAGGTTACAATTTAGGCCTTTCAGGGGTTAATCAGTGTAAAATAAATAAATACTCAACTTATCCAGTTGCTTGTGTAGAGGCCATCGCCGCCATCTTGATTGAAATCACTGTGCAATTTTTTTTTTTCCTGAAATTCAAAGTAAAATTGTTTGGCTTTGATTCGCTCAACACTACTCTCTGGATCAATAACCTTTCTCCAGAAATCTAGTAACTATAACCTATAATATTATTACACTCCATAAATATGTCCAGGCCCCTCTTGAACTCTTTTAGTGAATTTGTCAAATGGGGAAACAGCTCACACTGTTTGTGTAAATTAATTTAAATGATCTGGACTGACATTCTGCTGTTTGGCCACAAGATGCCACTGTTTCCTAAACACAGGTAACAGGCTGCATATATTTCCATATTAATGAGAGCTGGAGTTTCAGAGCCTGGAGAAGAAAGGGAGTAGCCATCTTAGAGGAAGCTGAGACTGAGGAACTGTGTGAGCAGAGGATCCGACAGCATCCAGGTGTGGGAGCATACCTCAGTTACCAGAGCTGCAGCTAAGTGAAGCTCATCATGTCCAAGACCCTGATCCTGTCCAGAGGAATGAGTATTGCTTCCAGGAACGCTGAGGAGAGCTGAGGAGCAAAGCTACATACACTGTGGGACCACATGATGTTGGAAAGAGTTAAACTTTCAATTTGCATATTTACTTTAAATTATTTAAAATTTTCAATCTAATTATCTAGCTACACTTTACTTCAAGCAATAATTGTTCTATTATCTACACAGAAAATGGTACTCTTAAATAAACCATATTACTAAGTTACTGTTATTGCCTTAATAGTGAGTTCTTTCGTTGTGCTCTGTTGTCACGGTAGGTAAGATAAGGGAAGGAAACAGGAAACGGCAAAGCAAACAAAACAACTGACTAGGCCCCAAAAGCTAGGGAACAAAGGGGTCACATCCTAGCAATCCCTAAAAGACTTTCCCTACGCTGCTATGCCCATGTGCACATCTCTATGGTAGATATGCACATGCCCATATACCTAAGCTGAAACACACTGGACCAAACCCTCAGCAGTAGGGAAAAGGGAAAGAGACTACCAGCTCCTTCAACCACCGAAGGCTTGCGTCACTCTAGGGGCCTAGTAAATACAGACACAGAAGGGAAAAGGGAAAAGGACTAATCTTTAGATGAGTTGGAGCAGACAATCCACCAAAACATCCAGCACACAAACAAGGAAGAACTATAACCCGCAAAGGCTATAGGGAGAGGGAGGAATAAATAGCCTCCCCAATGACCAAACAAACCACACCTGATAGGAGGTGGGATTCTGTTCAAACCCAAAACAAAACAAACTGTCAGATCGAGTCACGTGCAGCAGGGCATGACATCTGTTCACCAAGAAACATACTCATCACAGGGTAAATTTAATTATGCTGTTTTTAATAAATGTAATGAATGTAGATAACTCTCTAACCATTTGTTTTACTTTGACCTTAAAGAGTTTATTAATGTTGATAAGTGATGAAAAAAGTCTAATTGAATCCACTGTGATTCATAACTGTTAAATAATATACAGGAGTGCCAGCATCTATGGATCTGACCAATTCACCATGTCGGTAGAAAAATTCCACGTCACTTCTGTATGTTGAAAAAAATATGTCCTTTTTAGTGTTGATCGAGCACCATAGTGCAGGGGTGCTCAGGATGGTAGGGTGCTCTACCGAGCACCCGAGCACAATGGAACTCAATGGGAGAACCCGAGCATTAAACCAGGCACCACCTGCTCTGAAGAGGGGAGGGTGCCTGGTTCATAGAAAAAGGTCAGAAATTGATGGAAACACCACCGATATGGTTCGGTAACAGCATGGGGAGGATGTCTGGATGCATCTGGGACTCCCAGGTTGCTGCTGGGAACGATGTTGTCCGAGTAGTACGTCACTTTTACAGACTGACAATAATACGCACCAAACTGAAGATAAAATCGATTTTAGAGGAAAAATTGTTAGGAAACATTCTTTCCTGTATATTATATTAATTAGGTGAGGGGCTGCGGGTGAGCTGACCCTCTAAAACATTATCGTTGAGGGTGCCTGCTGCTTAGCTAACCATTGAAAAAAAATAGTGTTCAAAGCAGGCCGGAATAGGACTCCGGTTCTATTTTGTTGGTGTTCGGAACTGGGGCCATGGTTAAGAGGGACGGCCGGGGGCATCCGTATTGCACCGCTAGAGGTGAAATTCTTGGACCGGCGCAAGACGAATCAAAGTCAAAGCATTTGCCAAAAATGTTTTCATTAATCAAAAACGAAAGTCGGAGATTCGAAGACGATCAGATAACGTCGTAGTTCAGACCATAAACGATGACATCCGGCTGCGTTATTCCCATGACCCACCGAGCAGCTTCTGGGTAACCAAAGTCTTTGGGTTTTGGGGGGAGTATGGTTGCAAAGCTGAAAGGTAAAGGAATTGACAGAAGGGCACCACCATGAGTGGAGGCTGCTCCTTAATTTGACTGAACATGGGAAAACCTCACCCGGCCCGGACATGGAAAGGATTGAGAGATTGATAACTCTTTCTCGATTCTGTGGGTGGTGGTGCATGGACGTTTTTAGTTGGTGGAGCGATTTGCCCGGTTAATTCCGATAACGAACTAGACTCCTCCGTGATAACTAGTCACGTGACCCCCGAGGGCTGCAGGTGAGCTGACCCTGTAAAATATTGCAGGTGAAGGCCTGCTGGTGAGCTGACCCTGTAAAAAACTGTATGTGAGGGCCTTCAGGTGAGCTGATCCTGTAAAAGATTGTAGGTGAAGGCCTGCTGGCTAGCTGACCCTGTAAAAAATCATATGCGAGGGTCTGCTGGTGAGCTGACCCTCTAAAAAATTATATGCGAGGGCCTTCAAGTGAGCTGACCCTCTAAAATATTGTAGGTGAGGGCCTGCTGGTGAGCTGACCCTCTAAAAAATTATAATCAAGGGCCTTCAGGTGAGCTGACCCTGTAAAACATTATATGCGAGGGCCTGCTGGTGAGCTGACCCTGTAAAACATTATATGCGAGGGCCTGCTGGTGAGCTGACCCTCTAAAAAATTATATGCGAGGGCCTGCTAGTAAGCTTACCCTGTAAAACATTACATGCAGTGGCCTGTTGGTGAGCTGACCCTCTACAAAATACATGAGAGGGCCTACTGGTGAGCTGTCCCTGTAAAACATTGTAGTTGAGGGCCTGCTGGTGAGCTGACCCTCTTAAAAAATTATATACGAGGGCCTCCAGCTGAGCTGACCCTGTAAAACATTATATGCGACAAATAAGCATGTTGATATAATGGAAGAGTAGAATGAGGATGCGAAAAGGAAGTTTCAACCATATACCCTTATTTGTGGTGGAAGGGGTGCATGGGAATACAGTGTATTCAGTACATTATAAAAAAACATTTAAAGTGCCTTTATGTTCATCGGCTTTCCTCTGGTGGAGTCGAGAAGTCATGGTCAATCCAGGCCAGGCCTTTTTATTAGAGTTAACCTATCAGCATTTTCAGTTGACAGGCGGATACGCTTATCTGTTATAATGCCACCAGCAGCACTAAATACCCGCTCAGACAAAACGCTGGCGGCAGGGCAGGCCAGCACCTCCAAGGCGTAGAGCGCCAGTTCGTGCCACGTGTCCAGCTTGGACACCCAGTAGTTGTAAGGCACTGAGGGATGCTGACACGGTCTGCTATGTACTCCTTCACCATCTTCCAAAATTTTTCCCTCCTTGTGACACACATAATTAATGATATTAATCTAGGTGTGCGGGTCCACCCAAGCCATCCAACAGATCCAAAATAACTTTGAGGTTTAGTAACATAGTAACATAGTACATAAGGCCGAAAAAAGACATTTGTCCATCCAGTTCGGCCTGTCATCCTGCAAGTTGATCTAGAGGAAGGCAAAAAAAAAAACCTGGGAGGTAGAAGCCAATTTTCCCCACTTTAGGGGAATAAAAAATTCCTTCCCGACTCCAATCAGGCAATCAGAATATCTCCCTGGATCAACGACCCCGCTCTAGTAGCTATAGCCTGTAATATTATTACACTCCAGAAATACAAACCGGATTCCCAAAAAGTTGGGACACTAAACAAATTGTGAATAAAAACTGAATGCAATGATGTGGAGATGGCAAATGTCAATATTTTATTTGTAATAGAACGTAGATGACAGATCAAACGTTTAATCCGAGTAAATGTATCATTTTAAAGGAAAAAATACGTTGATTCCAATTTTCACGGCGTCAACAAATCCCCAAAAAGTTGGGACAAGTAGCAATAAGAGGCTGAAAAAAGTAAATTTGAGCATAACGAAGAGCTGGAAGACCAATTAACACTAATTAGGTCAATTGGCAACATGATTGGGTATAAAAAGAGCTTCTCAGAGTGGCAGTGTCTCTCAGAAGCCAAGATGGGTAGAGGTCACCAATTCCCACAATGTAGCGCAGAAAGATAGTGGAGCAATATCAGAAAGGTGTTACCCAGCGAAAAATTGCAAAGACTTTGCATCTATCATCATCAACTGTGCAAAACATCATCAAAAAAATCTGGAACAATCTCTGTGCGTAAGGGTCAAGGCCGTAAAACCATACTGGATGCCCGTGATCTCCGGGCCCTTAAATGACACTGCACCACAAACAGGAATGCTACTGTAAAGGAAATCACAGAATGGGCTCAGGAATACTTCCAGAACCCATTGTCAGTGAACACAATCCACCGTGCCATCCGCCGTTGCCAGCTGAAACTCTACAGTGCAAAGAAGAAGCCATTTCTAAGCAAGATCCACAAGCTCAGGTGTTTTCACTGGGCCAGGGATCATTTAAAATGGAGTGTGGCAAAATGGAAGACTGTTCTGTGGTCAGACGAGTCACGATTCGAAGTTCTTTTTGGAAATCTGGGACGCCATGTCATCCGGACCAAAGAGGATAAGGACAACCCAAGTTGTTATCAACGCTCTGTTCAGAAGCCTGCATCTCTGATGGTATGGGGTTGCATGAGTGCGTGTGGCATGGGCAGCTTGCATGTCTGGAAAGGCACCATCAATGCAGAAAAATATATTCAGGTTCTAGAACAACATATGCTCCCATCCAGACGTCATCTCTTTCAGGGAAGACCCTGCATTTTTCAACAAGATAATGCCAGACCACATTCTTCATCAATAACAACATCATGGCTGCGTAGGAGAAGGATCCGGGTACTGAAATGGCCAGTCTGCAGTCCAGATCTTTCACCTATAGAGAAGATTTGGCACATCATAAAGAGGAAGGTGCAACAAAGAAGGCCCAAGACGATTGAACAGTTAGAGGCCTGTATTAGACAAGAATGGGAGAGCATTCCTATTTCTAAGGCCTCATGCACACGACCGTATTTTTTTGCGGTCCGCAAAACGGGGTTCCGTTTTCCCGTGATCCGTGACCGTTTTTTCGTCCGTGGGTCTTCCTTGATTTTTGGAGGATCCACGGACATGAAAAAAAAGTCATTTTGGTGTCCGCCTGGCCGTGCGGAGCCAAACGGATCCGTCCTGAATTACAATGCAAGTCAATGGGGACGGATCCGTTTGACGTTGACACAATATGGTGCCATTTCAAACGGATCCGTCCCCATTGACTTTCAATGTAAAGTCAGGAGTTAATATACCATAGGATGGGAGTTTTCTCCAATCCGATGGTATATTTTAACTTGAAGCGTCCCCATCACCATGGGAACGCCTCTATGTTAGAATATACTGTCGGATATGAGTTAGATCGTGAAACCTCATTTCCGACAGTATATTCTAACACAGAGGCGTTCCCATGGTGATGGGGACGCTTCTAGTTAGAATATACTACAAACTGTGTACATGACTGCCCCCTGCTGCCTAGCAGCATCCGATCTCTTACAGGGGGCCGTGATCAGCACAATTAACCCCTCAAGTGCCGCACCTGAAGGGGTAAATTGTACTATCATATCCCCCTGTAAGAGATCAGGGCTGCCAGGCAGCAGGGGGCAGACCCCCCCATCCCCAGTTTGAATATCATTGGTGGCCAGTGCGGCCCCCCCCCCCTTCCTCCCTCTATTGTAATAAATCGTTGGTGGCACAGTGTGCCCCCCCTTCCTCCCTCTATTGTAATAAATCGTTGGTGGCACAGTGTGCGCCCCCCCGCCCCCCCCTTCCTCCCTCTATTGTAATAAATCGTTGGTGGCACAGTGTGCGCCCCCCCCCCCCTTCCTCCCTCTATTGTAATAAATCGTTGGTGGCACAGTGTGCGCCCCCCATCGGCCCCCCCCCCCCCTATAGCATTAACAACATTGGTGGCCAGTGTGCGGCCCCCCCCCCCCCCCCCCGATCATTGGTGGCAGCGGGTTACTAGCAATAGTACAATAGTTAAAGATTCATACTTACCTGGGAGCTCGATGTTCGTGTCCGGCCGGGAGCTCCTCCTACTGGTAAGTGACAGTTCATTTAGCAATGCGCCGCACAGACCTCAGGCTGTCACTTACCAGTAGGTGGAGCTCCCGGCCGGACACGAACATCGCAGCAGCAGCCAGCAGCAGGTAAGTATGAATCTTCTACTATTGTACTATTGCTAAGTAACCATGGCAACCAGGACTGTAGTAGCGTCCCGGTTGCCATGGTTACCGATCGGAGCCCCAGCGATTAAACTGGGACTCCGATCGGAACTCCGCTGCCACCAATGATGGGGGGGGGGGGGGGGGGGGAGATGGGAGGCCTCACACTGGCCACCAATGTTGCTAATGCTATAGAGGGAGGGGGGGGGGGGCCCGATGGGGGGCGCACACTGTGCCACCAACGAATTATTACAATAGAGGGAGGGAGGGGGGGGGGGCGCACACTGTGCCACCAACGAATTATTACAATAGAGGGGGGGGGGGGAGGCCGCACTGGCCATCAATGATATTCAAACTGGGGAGGGGGGGGGATGTCTGCCCCCTGCTGCCTGGCAGCCCTGATCTTTTACAGGGGGATATGATAGTACAATTAACCCTTTCAGGTGCCGCACCTGAAGGGGTTAATTGTGCTGATCACGGCCCCCTGTAAGAGATCGGGTGCTGCCAGGCAGCAGGGGGCAGTCTTTTACACATTTGTAGTGTATTCTAACTAGAAGCGTCCCCATCACCATGGGAACGCTTCTGTGTTAGAATATACTGTCGGTTCTGAGTTTTCACGAAGTGAAAACTCAGCTTTGAAAAAGCTTTTATGCAGACGGATCTTCGGATCCGTCTGTATAAAAACTAACCTACGGCCACGGATCACGGACACGGATGCCAATCTTGTGTGCATCCGTGTTCTTTCACGGACCCATTGACTTGAATGGGTCCGTGAACCGTTGGCCGTGAAAAAAATAGGACAGGTCATATTTTTTTCACGGCCAGGAAACACGGCTCACGGATGCGGCTGCCAAACGGTGCATTTTCCGATTTTTCCACGGACCCATTGAAAGTCAATGGGTCCGCGAAAAAAAACGGAAAACGGCACAACGGCCACGGGTGCACACAACGGTCGTGTGCATGAGGCCTAAACTTGAGAAACTGGTCTCCTCGGTCCACAGACGTCTGTTGAGTGTTGTAAGAAGAAGGGGAGATGCCACACAGTGGTGAAAATGGCCTTGTCCCAACTTTTTGGGGATTTGTTGACACCATGAAATTCTGATTCAACCAATTTTTCCCTTAAAATGGTACATTTTCTCAGTTTAAACTTTTGTTCCGTGATTTATGTTCTATTCTGAATAAAATATTAGAAGTTGGCACCTCCACATCATTGCATTCAGTTTTTATTCACGATTTGTATAGTGTCCCAACTTTTTTGGAATCCGGTTTGTACATCCAGGCCCCTCTTGAATTCCTTTATAGGTTTATTGGTTCTCAGTCAGATGAGAGCTGGTTTGGAATATCTTATAGTGCACAAGACTGCCATTGTAAGGTAAGCTGGCTGTTATCTGTCTCATGGATAGAATGGGCATATACAGTACCTGGCTTTTGGTATATAGCCTTTGTGTGGTTGTCTATTGTATGTCATACATAACAGGAGTCTAAGACCAGCTATTCTCTTAATGCTGTTTCCAAACCATTTTAATAGGGTATCCATCAATTTCAAACCTTTTATTATGAACCAGACACTCTCTTCTCTTCCGAGCAAGGGGTGCCTGGTTGTCTCCCATTGACTTCCTTTATACTCAGGTGCTCAGCCGAGCACACGAATATAGCAATGTGTTCGGGCCGAACACCCGAATACTTTGGTGCTTGCTCATCACTAATGTACTGGTGACATGTATTTTTCCTTCCCATGTGCATAAACTTATATTTGTCAGTGTTAAACCTCCTCCTGCCATTTCTCAACCTCATCTGCCACAATCATTTTCCTTAATAAATACATAAACAAGTCTAATATTTTTGACTTACATGATTGGGTCATCTTTATCTAATTTAAAACTTGTGTGAAAATCTGATGCAGTTTTAGGTATAATTTCTTCAGAAAAAAAGAGAATTCTGAAGGGTTCACAAACTTTCACGCATCACTGTAGAAGATATAGATGTCAATCTCTAAAATCAATTAGTTTTGCTGCAAAAATTCACTGTGACGACGTAGCCTAATTAGGAAGAAAAAAATACTATTCACCTTGTCAATAATATATATGGCTGTACAGTCAAATATTGTCAACAATTATTGGTCACAGTCACACTGTGGGATCAAGAGGAATGGTACCACCCAATTTGGAGTCTGAATAATTGAGTCATTAAAAAGTTAGCATATCACTGCTTAATTGATTGTTAAAGTATTTCTAAACTTATAATGGTATGAGCACACTAGTTGTGTATGTGCCCTTACATTAACCTATTTTTGCTTGTGGAGGGAAGTGGATAAAGATTCATTTGCTCTGATAAGATATTTTATAAAGTAGTTTTTTAATTTTTTATTCACCATGACGATTGATTTATGCAAGGTTTAAACAAAGTATAGTAACCATTTAACCTCTATCGTTACAGGGCATGCTGTCAAGTGGCTTAGCTTTGGATTCATCAAACCATAGAATCTTTTTCAGTCTTTACCAAACTGTAGCTCGCATCAACTTCATCAGGAACTGTATAGAATCTTGTTCACCTGTCTTTTTACAAGTGAAGCATTTTTAAGTGAAACTTTCAATTTGCATATTTACATCAAATTATTTTATATTTTCAATCTAATTATCTATCTACACTTTACTTCAAGCAATGTTTAGCATAATTGTTCTATTATCTACTCAGAAAATGGTACTCTTAAAGAAACCATATTACTAATTTACTGTTATTACCTTATTAGTGAGTTCTTTCATTGTGCTCTGTTCACCAAGAAACACTCATCACAGGGTTAATTTAATTATGTTGTTTTTAATAAATGTAATGAATGTAGATAACTCTCTAACCGTTTGTTTTACTTTGAACTTAAGTTCATTAATGTTGATAAAGAGTTTATTAATGTTGATAAGTGATGAAAATGTCTAATTAAATCCACCGTGATTCATAACTGTTAAATAATATACAGGAGTGCCAGCATCTATGGATCCGACCAATTCACCAGGTAGGTAGACAAATTCCACGTCACCTCTGTATGGTGAAAAAAATGTGTCCTTCATAGTGTTGATCGAGCACAATAGTGCTCAGGTACTCGGAGGCTCGGGCCGAACATATCGGGATCGTCGGGTGCTCTACCGAGCACCCGAGTATAATGGAAGTCAATGGGAGAAGCCGAGCATTAAACCAGGCACCCCCTGCTCTGAAGAGGGGAGGGTGCCTGGTTCATAGAAAAAGGTCAGAAATTGATGGAAACACCACCAAAATGGTTTGGGAACAGCATGGGGAGGATGTCTGGATCCATCTTGGACTCACTGGTTGCTGCTGGGAACGATGTTGTCCGAGTAGTACGCCACTTTTACAGACTGACAATAATACGCACCAAACTGAAGATAAAATCGATTTTAGAGGAAAAATTGTTAGGAAACATTCTTTCCTGTATATTTACTTGTATATAAAGTGCAAGTGCTGCCAACAATTACAAGGAAGAGGCACTCCGATACAACCTGTGTATCACATAAAGGAGGGCCTCATTCACATTGCAGTACAATTGTTAAGGTAGTGGGACTCCAACACTCATAAAGCCTATGCATTAAGTGATAGGGCTGCCAAAAATTACAAGAAACTGGCACCACAATACACCCTTTGCTACACATAAAGGGGGGGATCATACACAGCCTTTAAAAATTATGATTGATGGCCTGCTGGTGACCCTCAAAAACATTTGTAGCAAGGGCCTGCTGATCTGACCATCTAAAACATTATGGGCTCGGGACTGCTGCTGTGTTGTTGACTCTAGATAACATGGGCCCGATCGCACGTCCCTGTGACGGTTACAATCCATTCGGCTGTCTGCCCTATCAACTTTTGATGCTATTTTCAGAGCAAACCCCGGTAACCATGGATAACGGGGAATCAGGGTTTGATTCAGGAGAGGGAGCCTGAGAAACAGCTACGGCTACCACTTCCCAGCAAGGCAGCATGCGTGCAAATTACCTATTCGATATAATTAGGCGAGGGGCTGCGGGTGAGCTGACCCTGTAAAGGATTGTAGGTGAGGGCCTACTGGTGAGCTGACCCTCTAAAAGATTGTAGGTGAGGGCCTGCAGATGAGCTGACCCTCTAAAACATTGTGGTTGAGGGCCTGCTTCTGAGCTGACCATTAAAAAAATTATGGGAGAGTGCCTGCTGCTTAGCTGACCATTGAAAAAGATTTACAGTGTTCAAAGCAAGCCGGAATAGGACTCCGGTTCTATTTTGTTGGTTTTCGGAACTGGGGCCATGATTAAGAGGGACAGCCAGGGGCATCCGTACTGCGCCACTAGAGGTGAAATTCTTGGACCGGCGCAAGACGAACCAAAGTGAAAGCATTTGGCAAAAATGTTTTCATTAATCAAAAACGAAAGTCGTAGATTTCGAAGACGATCAGATAATGTCGTAGTTCCGACCATAAACGATGACATCTGGCGGCGTTATTCCCATGACCCGCCGAGCAGCTTCTGGGTAACCAAAGTCTTTGGGTTTCGGGGGGAGTATGGTTGCAAAGCTGAAACTTAAAGGAATTAACGGAAGGGCACCACCAAGAGTGGAGGCTGCGGCATAATTTGACTCAACACGGGAAAACCTCACCTGGACCGGACATGGAAAGGATTGACAGATTGATAGCTCTTTCTCAATTCTGTGGGTGGTGGTGCATGGACATTTTTAGTTGGTGGAGCAATTTGTCTTGTTAATTTTGATAACAAACTAGACTCCTCTGTGATAACTAGTTTCACGACCCCTGGCGGTGAGAATTGTGTTGACCAGACTCTTGGATAGTGAGACTAGACTTGTAGGTGAGAGCCTGCTGGTGAGCTGACCCTTTAAAAAATTATATGTGAGGGCCTGCAGGTGAGCTGATTCTGTAACATATTGTAGGTGAGGGCCTGCTGGTGAGCTGACCCTCTAAAAAATTATATGTGAGGGCCTGCTAGTGAGCTGAGCCTGTAAAAGATTGTAGGTGAAGGCCTGCTGGTGAGCTGACCCTGTAAAAAATTATATGTGAGGGCCTTCAGGTGAGCTGACCCTCTAAAACATTTTAGGTGAGGGCCTGCTGGTGAGCTGACCCTTTAAAAAATTATATGCGAGGGCCTTCAGGTGAGCTGACCCTGTAAAAGATTGTAGGTGAAGGCCTGCTGGTGAGCTGACCCTGTAAAACATTATATGCGAGGGCCTGCTGGTGAGATGACCCTCTAAAAAATTATATGTGAGGGCCTGCTGGTGAGCTGACCCTCTAAAAAATTATATGCAAGGGCTTGCTGTTGAGCTGACCCTGTAAAACATTGTAGGTGAGGGCCTGCTGGTGAGCTGACTCTGTAAAACATTATATTCAAGGGCCTACTGGTGAGCTGACCCTCTACAAAATTATATGCGAGGGCCTGCTGGTGAGCTGACCCTGTAAAACATTGTATTTGAGGGCCTGCTGTTGAGCTGACCCTCTAAAAAATGATATACGAGGGCCTCGAGCTGAACTGGCCCTGTAAAACATTATTTGCGAGGGCATTATATGCGACAAATAAGCATGTTGATATGTTGGAAGAGGAGAATGAGGATGAGAAAAGGAAGATTCAACCATATACCCTTGTTTGTGGTGGAAGGGGTGCATGGGAATACAGTGTATTTAGTACATTATAAACAACACAATTAAAGTGCCGTTATTTTCATCACCTTTCCTCTGGTGGAGTCGAGAAGTCATGGTCAATCCAGGCCTTGTTCATTTTTATATGAGTCAACCTGTCAGCATTTTCAGTTGACAGGTGGATACGCTTATCTGTTATAATGCCACCAGCAGCACTAAATACCCGCTCAGACAAAACGCTGGCGGCAGGGCAGGCCAGCACCTCCAAGACGTAGGGCGCCAGTTCGTGCCACGTGTCCAGTTTGAACACCCAGTAGTTGTAAGGCACTGAGGGATCATTGAGGACGCCGACACAGTCTGCTATGTACTCCTTCACCATCTCCTAAAATTTGTCCCTCCTTGTGAGACTAGGCCGGCCATCAGGGTGAGGGTGCTGGTGGGGTGTCATGAAACAGTCCCAGGCTTTGGAGAGTGTTGCCCTGCCTCTGTTGGAACTCCTGTGTGTTCCCCTTGTCTCCCTTCCTCGGTTGGCCAAGGAACTACGGACTCTGCCTCCAGATAGAAATTTTTTGAGCAATTTTCAACAAAGATTTTCTGCTATTGCACCGTTTTGCTCATCCTCTCCACCAGAGGAATGAAACATGAGAAGTTTTCTTTGAAGAGGGGGTCGAGAAGGGTGAACAACCAGTAATCCGTGTTGTCTAAAATGCATATAACATGAAGTCAGCCATGTGTGCCAGAGTACCAACAGGCAAGACTTCTCTGTCGTCATCAGGAGGATAACTCAAAATCTCCTCATTCTCTTCCTCCTCTTCTGCCCACCCACGCTGAACAGATGGAATTAAACTTCCATGGGCACTACCCTCTGTAGCGGAGGTAACCGTCTCCTGCATCTCCTCCTACTCTTCATCGTCCAATTCACGCTGAAAAGACAAACTGAGGGTGGTCTGGCTATTACACTGTGTAATGTCTCCCCCCATTCCACCTTTTCCACATGCAAAGTGTTGTCCTTAATTGTAAGCAGCAAGCATTTGAGTAGACACAGAAGTGGGATGGTTACGCTGATAATAGCGCTATCGCTGCTCACCATCTGTGTTGATTCCTCAAAGTTTCTTAAAACCTCACAGAGGTCAGACATCCATGCACACTCCTCGCTTGTGAATAGCGGAAGCTGAATGGAAAGGCAACGACCATGTTGCATCTGGTATTCCACTACTGCCCTCTGCTGCTCACAAAACCTGGCCAACATGTGGAATGTCAAGTTCCAGCGCGTGCACACGTAGCACAACATCGACAGTTTCAGCCGGTCTGTCAACGCTGCAGCAGCGATTGAAATTGCCAGCTCACCGGCTGAAACTGTCGATGACTTGCGGAAACGTGCACACACGCAAATTGTGGTAGTGTTGAAAGCGAATATTTGAATCGCAAATTTTAATCATGAATATCACTACTTCGAGAATTTGCGAATATTTAGAATATAGTGCTATTATATTCGTATTCGCAAATAGTGTTGATTGCAAATATTCTAATTGCAAATTTATCGCAAATATCGTCACTTAGCAACATCCATAGCAACATATAGGAAAGTTGCCTACCACTTAGTGTTGATCTCGAATATTCTAATCGCAAATTTTTATTGCGAATATATTGCATTGCCGGTTTTTTGCAATCAAGTAAAAAACTGGAGACCACGAATTCTCGAATTTGCGAATTGAAGGCTATTATTTGGCCACAAATGTGTGAAATATAGTGAATTCGAATATTGCCTATGCCGCTCATCACTAAATTGGGGTAGGTTTTGGGAAACAGCTGAACCACTAAGTTTAATACGTGAGCTAGGCATTGGATGTGTGTGAGCTTGCCGAGCTCCAAAGCCGCCACCAAGTTACGGCCATTATTAGAAACAACAATGCCGTGTTCTAGGTTGAATGGCGAGAGACACAGCTCAGTCTGGTCTTTTATCCCCTGCTACAGCTCTGCGGCAGTGTGCTGTTTGTCACCTAGGCAGATCAGCTTCAGCACGGCCTGTTGCCGCTTCCCCACTGCAGTGCTACACTGCTTCCAGCTACCGACTGATGACTGACTGGTGCTGCACGTGCATAATTTGGAGGTGGAAGTGGAGGGGAGGAGGCGGAGGAGGAGAAGTTGAGGTTAAAGCCACTAAAGTAGGTGGTCGGTAGCACCTGTGCCATCCCAAGGTACGAGTCGCTCCCAGCCTCCACAACATTCACCCAGTGTGCCATCAGGGAAATGTAGTGTCCCTGGCCGAATGCACTTTTCCATGTGTCAGTGGTTAAGTGGACCTTCCAAGTAATTGCATTGGTTGTGATGTTGTGGGACTCATGTTGGTGTAAGGCATGCACGGCACACCGTAACGCGGGACGGCCGCCGACATCAGGCTGCAGAAGGCCTCAGTGTCCACTAGACTAAATGGCAACATTTCTAGGGCCAGTAATTTGGAAAGCTGTGCATTTAGTGCTATGGCCTGTGGTTGGGTGGCTGGGTATTTGCCCTTGCGTTCTAATGCCTGGGGTAAGGGCATTTGTAAGCTGCGCTGGGACACGGAAGTGGATGTGGTTGCTGATGATGCTTGTGAAGCTCCAGGTGCAGGGGGGGAGGCATCCGGGCTTGTGCCATTGACAGGGGAATAGCCAGCACGTAACACAGGGGAAGAGGAGGCAGTGATGTGACACAGATTGTGAACCCAGACATTCGGCCCACCGATTACAATGCTTTTGTGCCATGTGGCGGATCATGCTGGTGATGGTGAGGTTGCTAGTGTTCAATTCCCTGCTCACTTTTGTATGGCACAGGTTACAAATTACAATTCTTTTGTTATCCGCACTTTCCTCAAAAAAGCGTCAGACTGTAGAACACTTACCCCTTGGCAAGGGAGATTTAAGCAAGGGGGTGCTCCATGGAACAGTTGCGGGCCTGTTGGTGTGGCCGCCTTCTCCCTTTTGCCACCCCACTGCCTCTTCCAGCCTGTTGCGGTGCAGTAGATTCCTCCCCCTCTCTACTGCTGTCCTCCCTTGGCTTTCCGCCTTCCCAGGTTGGGTCAGTGACTTCATCATCCACCACCTCCTCTTCCACTTTCTAACTTTGCTCATCCTCCTGACTTGTTGACCTAACCACTACCTCAGTAATTGACAACTGTGTCTCATCCTCTTCCTCAAACTCTTGCGACAGTAATTGCAGTTGAGTTATTGGTAACTGTGTCTCATCATTATCCACCTCATTAAACAGTAATTGCCATTCCCCACCATCATCTTCTTGTGATTGTGGATGCTCAAGAGTTTGGGAATCAGGGCACAAGATCTGTCCCTCTTCAAGCGTGCTTGGCGAGAGGGCCAAATCAAGGAATGGCGCTGAAAAGAGCTCCTCGGAATAGACGAGTGTGGGATCACCTGTTTGCCCAGACTCTCCATGGTGGGAGAAAAGGAGGATCAGGGTGAGGATTTGGTTGAGCAGAGTCTTTGCTAATAAAACTGGACTTGGTGGAAGACAGGGTGGTGCTTATCCGACTGGAAGCATTATCTGCTGCAATCCAACTGACCACCTGGTCGCACTGGTCTGACTTCAAGATTGGTGTCCTGTGCCGCCCTGCAAACTGGGACATGAAGCTAGGTATCCTGGATGATTGTTTTTCTTGTGCTTTGGCAGCAGGCACAGTTTCACAGCGCCCGGGGCCACTGCCTCTGCGTGCACCATCAGCATCACGGCCACTGCCCCGTCACTTACTGCTCGCCTTCTTCATATTAAATGTTATATATGATTGATAGTCTGTCACACGTACAGTAGTGTAGGATTTGGGAGTGTATGCGCAAAAAAATGTAAAAAGGTATTAGGGATGTGGAAACGTCACACAGGAGATATCCCGCAGATAATGTCCATGCTGTCACCAGCGGCTAATGAAAAATTACAGGGAATGTCACAGGTTTTTGGGATGAGGAAACGTTATACAGGAGACCGGTAATGTCACTGTATGCAGTGTCTACACAAAAAAGTACACTGTATGTCACAGATACATTTTTGAAGTGCACACGTTACACTGCAGATGTGACCCTGGTAATGTCACTGTCAGAAGCGGACACCGTCTATGGAAAAAGTACACTGGATGTCAGATATTTTTTGGATGCGCACACTTTACACTGGAGATGTCTGCAGTGGCCTAACTATTGTAAGCTATTTAGTGCAGGATGCGCTAAAAATAGATATTGCTGCCGCACACAATAGTCCTTAGAAGGACTTTTGGGTCTCTGAAAAGTTTTGGTGGTAATAATATTCTTAAATCACTCCCTACACTGTCTGTCCCATCCTCAGCACAGTTCTCCCTGACTAAGCGCTCCCTGACTATATAGCACCTGATGACGCGTTCTGGCCAGCCAATCACTGTAATGCCATCAGCCAACATGGCTATGGCATTACAGTGAAGGCAGTACTCACCTGCACATTTTTGGCTGCGTAACCCACCTGATTTGGGCAATGATGTTGAGGTGGCAGAGGAAGATCCCGGACCCTCCAAAAGGCAGGAAACCTCCACCCCAGCTCCTGCTGAGGAGGATATCCCCACCAAAGCTCCTGATGAAGAGGAGGAGGAGGACTTAATTACAAACCTGCACCAGGAGGGTAAATATGTGCACACATCATTCAAATTATGTATACATTACATATTTAGAAACATTAACCCTCTCTACCCCAGGCCAGTTTTTACCTACATGCTCATTAAATTTTTGGGTAAATCTGAAATGTATCTATTTATGTGCTAATAACTTTAAAACACTTTTACGTATCATAGGCATAGTTCTATTTTATCTTCACACATTGTACTTCTTCATGTCTTATTCTTAAAAAAAAATTCTAATTTAAAAAAATAGGAATAAAAATAAATAATCGAAATTTTTAATTCTATTTGTTTTATAACAGATAGTAATAGAGAGAAAGTAAATGTATTACTTTACATTCCCCATATGCCTATTTCATGTTTGGATTATTTTTAAAATGAAATATTAATTTATTGCGACGTTAGAAGGCTTAGAAGTTGAGAAGAAAATAAAATAATTAAAAACTGTGTGATTTTTTTGTTTTCTATGACAGTTCAGTTATGCAGTCACATTTTGTGGCTTACATAGTAGAAACGACAAATAAATCACCCCATTTTAGAAACTACACACCCTCTAGCTAATGAAAATTGATTCTACAAACTCGGTTAAAACTTTAAATGCCCGACGAGAATGTAATGAAAATTTTAAAAATCTAAATAATTTTTGCAAATTATAAATTTTAATCTATTTTTTTTTAAAAACACCAAGTGTTAAGATCATAAAAAATAATAAACGTATTACCCAGAATATGGAGTTTACAAAAAGAACACCGGTGTGCACAAAAAATGATCTTTGGTCGCACAGCAGGCTTCAGAGTGGAAGGAGCACCATGTGGCATTAGGCGAGAGGATTTAGCTTTAATGATAATTGGGAGCTATGTCAAATGTTAAGAGAAGACACCCTTACGTGCCCCTAGAGTGGAAAACCACACAAAGTGACTCAATTATGCAAACTACACCCCTCAACGAATATACTAAGCACTTTGATCAATCCGCCATTTAACAGAATCAGGAAACGATTGGCTGTTAAAAAAATAATAATAATTGTAGTATTTAAAAAAAAAATTGTTTTTTACTTTCACAAGTGGTAACAAGACTAAATGCACCCCACATTTAGTTCCCCTTTTCACCAAGAATACACCGAAACCCTACCCCATATGTGAAGTTCTGCCTCTCCCTGTGCAGCTATAGCGCTGCCATTGGCTGTAGAGTTGTAACAACCAATATCAGCGCTGGCAGGGGAATAAAACACTGGTGTCCCCTGCCTCACCTCTGAGGAGACAGGTGCTGGCTTACTGTCTTGTTTAGCATCGGACACCTCCACATGACACCTCCTGCCCCCCCTTCATCTCCGTAGCTGCGATGCTCATGTGTAAGTAATCCGGCCAATAGGAGCGATCCGGGCTGCAGGTGTTTGCAATAAACTCCCAAAGCCCTTATTTAATATTATTGGCTACCTGCTTAGTAGATCAGCTATCGGACCACGGCTCATGAGCGATTTTGTCCAGGGAACCAGGTTTTTTTTGCACCCTAATAGTACGGTGCTGGGCAGAAAGTCAGGAAATGCTGCACCCTACTATTATATAGCAGGTCATGATAAATATAAAAGTAACAACAATGAGAGGACGTCACAAACTACAGTAATCGAAAACAACAGCCCTGCACAATAACTCTTTAATCTATATAATTATACACTACTAAACTGTCACTAAATAATCTAATGTATAATTAAAGTAAATATTGTATACTTAAAAATTGAGATGTAAATTCTCAGTACTAAACCAAATACTACACAAAATTCTATAATTGCCTCTTATTGCTAATTGAAATTTTTTTGGGGGGTTTTCATAAGAGTAATAAAGAAAATATCTCAGAAAATTCTTGAAATGAAGGAGGATCACCGAAAAACGATCAAGGAATTCCGTGCACAGATTCGGAAGGCGACGGTAAAGCTGCAGGAAGTTGATAAAAAACACCAAAATGATCTGCAACAATTGTTTAAGTTGCAGGAACAACTATGTTTTTGTCAAATTTTAACTGCAAAGTTATCAGGGCATAGTCAGCAGGGTTCGGACAGACAGCAGCAGTAGGTAAATGTTAACAGTGTAGTATAAGGCCAACACATAAATAAGCTATTGAGGACAGCAGCAGCAGGTAGAGCTAACGGTATATTCTGAGGCCTACAAGTCAGCTTGATATGGACAGCAGCAGCAGGTGAAGGTAACAGTGTAGTATAAAGCCTACACATAACAAATCAACTTAATCAGGACAGCAGCAGCAGGTAAAGCTAACGGTGTATTCTGAGGCCTACAAGTCAGCTTGATATGGACAGCAGCAGGTAACGGTAACGGTGTAGTATGAGGCCTACACATAACAAATAAAATTGATCAGGACAGCAGCAGCAGGTAAAGCTAACAGTGTATTCTAAAGCCTACAAGGCAGTTTGATATGGACAGCAGCAGGTAAAGGTAACAGTGTAGTATGAGACATACACAACAAATCAACTTGATCAGGACAGCAGCAGCAGGTAAAGCTAAAAGTGTATTCTGAAGCCTACAAGTTAGCTTGATATGGACAGCAGCAGCCTGTGTAGTATGAGGCCTACACATAACAAATCAACTTGATCAGGACAGCAGCAGGTAAAGGTAACGGTGTATTATGAGGCTTACAAGTCAGATTGATATTTCGAAATTCTACATATTTGCGAAAATGGTGCTATAAATGCTAAGCTCTTTGCCTCTCTATTCCGGTATAAGTGCCGATATTCGCATCGCAAATCTATTCGCATTACGAAGATTTGCGCTTCAATCACTTAGGCTACTTTCACACTTGCGTTCGGGGTTCTGCTTGTGAGTTCCGTTTGAAGGCTCTCACAAGCGGCCCCTAACGGATCCGTACTGCCCCAATGCATTCTGAGTGGATGCGGATCCGCTCAGAATGCATCAGTTTGGCACCGTTTGGCCTCCGTTCCGCTCAGCAGGCGGACACCTGAACGCAGCTTGCAGCGTTTTCGTGTCTGCCTGGCCGTGCGGAGCCAAACGGATCCGTCCAGACTTACAATGCAAGTCAATGGGGACAGATCTGTTTGACGTTGACACAATATGGTGCAATTGCAAACGGATCCGTCCCCCATTGACTTTCAATGTAAAGTCAGGAGTCCCTATTAATATACCATCAGATCGAAGTTTTCTCCAATCCGATGGTATATTTTAACTTGAAGCGTCCCCATCACCATGGGAACGCCTCTATGTTAGAATATACCATCGGATTTGAGTTAGATCGTGAAACTCAGATCCGACAGTATATTCTAACACAGAGGCGTTCCCATGGTGATGGGGATGCTTCAAGTTAGAATATACTAAAAGAACTGTGTACATGACTGCCCCTGCTGCCTGGCAGGTGCTGCCAGGCAGCAGGGGGCAGACCACCCCCCCTCCCCCCCTGTTTTTAACTCATTGGTGGCCAGTGCGGCCGCCCCCCCCCCTCCCTCCCCCCCTGTTTTAACTCATTTGTGGCCAGTGCGGCCGGCCCCCCCTCCCTCCCCATCTGTTTTTAACTCATTGGTGGCCAGTGCGGGCGGCCCCCCCTCCCTACCCCCCTGTTTTTAACTCATTGGTGGCCAGGCAGCAGGGGGCAGTCATGTACACAGTTCTTTTGGTATATTCTAACTTGAAGCGTACCCATCACCATGGGAACGCCTCTGTGTTAGAATATACTGTCGGATCTGAGTTTTCACGAAGTGAAAAATCAGATCTGAAAAAAACAGTTATGCAAACGGATCCGTTCTGAACGGATGCAAGCGTTTGCATTATAGGAGCGGATCTATCTGTACAGACACCAGACGGATCCGCTCCGAACGCAAGTGTGAAAGTAGCCTTACTCGTCAATGTAAGTAAGATTGGAGACTTTGGACTTTTGGGACACAATCAAGAAACAGGGAGGGATGATGACATTACTTTACAAAGTACAGATCATTGTAATGTGTAGTGTGAAAAAAAAATATATATATATTTGTAAAACAAATATTTCGATATTCTACATATCCGCGAAAATGGTGCTATAAATACTAAGCTCTTTGCCTCTCTATTCCGGTATAAGTGCCGATATTCGCATCGCAAATATATTTGCATTATGAAGATTTGCGCTTTAATCACTTACTCGTCAATGTAAGTACGATTGGAGACTTTGGACTTTTGGGACACAATCAAGAAACAGGGAGGGATGATGACATTACTTTACAAAGTACAGATCATTGTAATGTGTAGTGTGGAAACAAAATAAAAAATGAATATTCGTAAAACGAATATTTTGATATTCTACATATCCGCGAAAATGGTGCTATAAATACTAAGCTCTTTGTCTCTCTATTCCGGTATAAGTGCCGATATTCGCATCGCAAATATATTTGCATTATGAAGATTTGCGCTTTAATCACTTACTCGTCAATGTAAGTAAGCTTGGAGCCTTTGGATTTTTAGGACACAATCAAGAAACAGGGAGGGATGATGACATTACTTTACACAGTACAGATCATTGTAATGTGTACTATGGGAAAAAAAAAAAAAAAAAAGAATATTCGTAAAACAAATATTTCGATATTCTACATATTCGCGAAAATGGTGCTATAAATGCTAATCTCTTTGTTTCTCTCTTCCGGTACATGTGCCGATATTCACATCCCAAATATATTTGCATTATGAAGATTTGCGATTCAATCACTTACTCGTCAATGTAAGTAACATTGGAGCCTTTGGAGTTTGGGGACAAAATCAAGAATATGTTATAAATGTGTACTGTGAATTTGTGTATAAAAAATAAATAAAAATTATAATATTTGTTTTTACGAATATATATCACTATATTCAAAATATTCTCAAAATCACGAAGTGCAGATATTTGCGATAAAAATTTGTTTTTTGAATATTCCAACTCAACACCAGTTAAGAGCATGGTAAGTGTTCTGCAAACAAATGTGCATAGGGAAATTATTTAAAATAACATAAAATACATAAAAATAAAAAATGATAATCTTGATCTAGGAGGAGGAGGTCCATATGGAGTAGGAGGTTGAGGAGGTGGTGGATGTAGCAGTGTAGGTGGAAGCAGCGGTGGAGGAGGTAGCCAACACTGGTTTTTGTTTTTTTATTTTATTTTATTATTATTATTTTATTTTTGCTTAAATTTGGCTAGACCCCAAAACATTGGGAAATATAAAAAATAAAACAAAGGGAAAGTGCGCTGGAGTACAACAATGGCTGGGTGAGGCCGATATACATGTCTATTCTGCACAAGGTACAGACAAGTCCTGTGGGATCCCTGCCTGGTTCATTTTAATAAACGTGAGCTTGTCCATATTGGCTGTGGACAGGCGGCTGCGCTTGTCTGTAATAACACCCCCTGTCGTGCTAAACACACGTTCAGATAATACACAGGCTGCAGGCCTGGCAAGCACCTCCAAGGCGTAAAGGGCAAGCTCAGGCCATGTGCCAATTTGGAGACCCAGAAGGTGACGGGGGCTGACCCATCAGTCAGTACGTGTAGGTGTGTGCACACATACTGCTCTACCATGTTGCTGAAATGCTGCATCCTGCTAAGACGTTCCATATCAGCTGATGGTGCTGGTTGTTGTGGCGTGCTGACAAAAATTTTCCACATTTTGGCCATGCTAACCCTGCATTCTGAGGTGCTGGTGGTGCCCCAGCTGCATTGACGACCTCTTCCACCTCCTACAGCCTTCGCCTTGTGCTTCGACTGAATCCCCGCTGTCAGGTGGGAATGCCATCAGCAGCGCGTCTACCAGCATGCGCTTGTACTCGAGCATCTTCCGATCAGTAACAGACGTTTTTACTAAATTTAGTTCCCTGTCAGAAATGCTGAGCAGGGTTTTTTCACCAGCAAAAAATGTCAAATTGATATGGACAGCAGCACCAGGTAAAGGTAACGGTGTAGAATGAGGCCTACACAAAACAAATCAACTTGATCAGGACAGCAGCAGCAGGTAAAGCTTACGGTGTATTCTGAAGCCTACAAATCAGCTTGATATGGACAGCAGCAACAGGTAAAGGTAATGGTGTATTATGAAGCCTACAAGTCAGATTGATATTTTGATATTCTACATATTCGCAAAAATGGTGCTATAAATGCTAAGCTCTTTGCCTCTCTATTCCGGTATAAGTGCCGATATTTGCATCGCAAATCTATTCGCATTACGAAGATTTGCGCTTCAATCACTTAGGCTACTTTCACACTTGCGTTCGGGGTTCTGCTTGTGAGTTCCGTTTGAAGGCTCTCACAAGCGGCCCCTAACGGATCCGTACTGCCCCAATGCATTCTGAGTGGATGCGGATCCGCTCAGAATGCATCAGTTTGGCACCGTTTGGCCTCCGTTCCGCTCAGCAGGCGGACACCTGAACGCAGCTTGCAGCGTTTTCGTGTCCGCCTGGCCGTGCGGAGCCAAACGGATCCGTCCAGACTTACAATGCAAGTCAATGGGGACAGATCTGTTTGACGTTGACACAATATGGTGCAATTGCAAACGGATCCGTCCCCCATTGACTTTCAATGTAAAGTCAGGAGTCCCTATTAATATACCATCAGATCGGAGTTTTCTCCAATCCGATGGTATATTTTAACTTGAAGCGTCCCCATCACCATGGGAACGCCTCTATGTTAGAATATACCATCGGATTTGAGTTAGATCGTGAAACTCAGATCCGACAGTATATTCTAACACAGAGGCGTTCCCATGGTGATGGGGATGCTTCAAGTTAGAATATACTAAAAGAACTGTGTACATGACTGCCCCTGCTGCCTGGCAGGTGCTGCCAGGCAGCAGGGGGCAGACCACCCCCCCTCCCCCCCCTGTTTTTAACTCATTGGTGGCCAGTGCGGCCGGCCCCCCCCTCCCTCCCCCTGTTTTTAACTCATTGGTGGCCAGTGTGGCCGGCCCCCCCTCCCTCCCCCCCTGTTTTAACTCATTGGTGGCCAGTGCGGCCGGCCCCCCCTCCCTCCCCACCTGTTTTTAACTCATTGGTGGCCAGTGCGGGTGGCCCCCCCTCCCTACCCCCCCTGTTTTTAACTCATTGGTGGCCAGTGCGGCTGGCCCCCCCTCCCTCCCCCCCTGTTTTTAATTCATTGGTGGCCAGGCAGCAGGGGGCAGTCATGTACACAGTTCTTTTGGTATATTCTAACTTGAAGCGTCCCCATCACCATGGGAACGCCTCTGTGTTAGAATATACTGTCGGATCTGAGTTTTCACTAAGTGAAAAATCAGATCTGAAAAAAACAGTTATGCAAACGGATCCGTTCTGAACGGATGCAAGCGTTTGCATTATAGGAGCGGATCCATCTGTACAGACACCAGACGGATCCGCTCCGAACGCAAGTGTGAAAGTAGCCTTACTCGTCAATGTAAGTAAGATTGGAGACTTTGGACTTTTGGGACACAATCAAGAAACAGGGAGGGATGATGACATTACTTTACAAAGTACAGATCATTGTAATGTGTAGTGTGAAAAAAAATATATATATATATTTGTAAAACAAATATTTCGATATTCTACATATCCGCGAAAATGGTGCTATAAATACTAAGCTCTTTGCCTCTCTATTCCGGTATAAGTGCCGATATTCGCATCGCAAATATATTCGCATTATGAAGATTTGCGCTTTAATCACTTACTCGTCAATGTAAGTAAGCTTGGAGCCTTTGGATTTTTAGGACACAATCAAGAAACAGGGAGGGATGATGACATTACTTTACACAGTACAGATCATTGTAATGTGTATTGTGGGAAAAAAAATAAAAATAAATGAATATTCGTAAAACAAATATTTCGATATTCTAAACATTCGCGAAAATGGTGCTATAAATGCTAATCTCTTTGTTTCTCTCTTCCGGTACATGTGCCGATATTCACATCCCAAATATATTCGCATTATGAAGATTCGCGATTCAATCACTTACTCGTCAATGTAAGTAACATTGGAGCCTTTGGAGTTTGGGGACAAAATCAAGAATATGTTATAAATGTGTACTGTGAATTTGTGTATAAAAAAAAAAATAATTATAATATTTGTTTTTACGAATATATATCACTATATTCAAAATATTCTCAAAATCACGAAGTGCAGATATTTGCGATAAAAATTTGTTTTTTGAATATTCCAACTCAACACTAGTTAAGAGCATGGTAAGTGTTCTGCAAACAAATGTGCATAGGGAAATTATTTAAAATAACATAAAATACATAAAAATAAAAAAATAATAATCTTGATCTAGGAGGAGGAGGTCCATATGGAGTAGGAGGTTGAGGAGGTGTTGGATGTGGCAGTGTAGGTGGAAGCAGCGGAGGAGGAGGTAGCCAACACTGGTTTTTGTTTTTTATTTCATTTTATTATTATTATTTTATTTTTGCTTAAATTTAGGTAGACCCCAAAACATTGGGAAATATAAAAAATAAAACAAAGGGAAAGTGCGCTGGAGTACAACAATGGCTGGGTGATATACATGTCTATTCTGCACAAGGTACAGACAAGTCCTGTGGGATCCCTGCCTGGTTCATTTTAATAAACGTGAGATTGTCCATATTGGCTGTGGACAGGCGGCTGCGCTTGTCTGTAATAACACCCCCTGTCGTGCTAAACACACGTTCAGATAATCCCCGCTGTCAGGTGGGAATGCCATCAGCAGCGCGTCTACCAGCATGCGCTTGTACTCGAGCATCTTCCGATCAGTAACTGACGTTTTTACTAAATTTAGTTCCCTGTCAGAAATGCTGAGCAGGGTTTTTTCACCAGCAAAAAATGTCAAATTGATATGGACAGCAGCACCAGGTAAAGGTAACGGTGTAGTATGGGGCCTACACATAACAAATCAACTTGATCAGGACAGCAGCAGCAGGTAAAGCTTACGGTGTATTCTGAAGCCTACAAATCAGCTTGATATGGACAGCAGCAACAGGTAAAGGTAATGGTGTATTATGAAGCCTACAAGTCAGATTGATATTTTGATATTCTACATATTCGCAAAAATGGTGCTATAAATGCTAAGCTCTTTGCCTCTCTATTCCGGTATAAGTGCCGATATTCGCATCGCAGATATATTCGCGTTTCGAAGATTTGCGCTTCAATCACTTACTCGTCAATGTAAGTAAGATCGGAGCCTTTGGACTTTTGGGACAGGGAGGGATGATGACATTACTTTACACAGTTCAGATCATTGTAATGTGTACATTTGGGCATGTAGCTTGCACAGATCGACCACATCCTCTACCTGCAACAGGAGCCCCACCAACACCAGCAACACTCCTCATTCTTTGCGTTCACCCACGAAACTAACAGATGGTTTATGTCAGGCAACAATGTAACCGCCAATAGTCAACAATTTAGTTCACTGACAGTAAGGCTGTGACTGTGTCATAAAGAAAAAAAAATTCTTGAGGTAACAGTGTAACAGGCAAATTTAATACAATTACTCCACTGTCAAAAAATTTTTTAATTTGTCAAACCGCAATGAAACAGCAATATTTACTGGTTTTATTTGACTGCCAGAAATGCAGCGCAGGATGCAAATGTACTTTATAGCAACAAAAATTTGACTTTTTCAACAAAAAATGTAACTGCACTATTTGGCGGTTTCATTGGACTGTCAGGAATGCAGCACAGGGCAAAAATGTACTTCATTGCCCCCCCCCAAAAAAGTTTTTTTTTAACCCTAAATGAAACAGTTGGATTTAACTGAGATTACATTGCACTCTAACAAATGAAGCACAGGGTTTTTTTACATAAAAAATTGTGGATATGTCGCCCTTACAATGGAACAGATGGATTTGCTGAATTGATGTACCTGCCTGTCACATGTGCAGGCCTCAGAGGTCCTTTACACCTAAAAATGGGAATTTGAAGCCCAAAAATGTAACAGCGGTATTTATTGGTTTTATTTGACTGACAGGAACGCAGCGTAGGCCGCAAATGCACTTTATAGCAACAAAAAAAATGATTTTTTCAGTAAAAAAGTTTAACTGCAGTATTTGGCGGTAGAGATGGCCTTGTGGTTCGCCCGGCGGCCGGTTTGCTGCAAACTTTGCGCGTTCGCGATTGACCGAACATGCGAACATATGGCGAAATTTGTGCCCGCCATATTCTTTTACATTGTGAAGAACTTTGACCCATGACACATCCATCAGGTGGTACAGGACAGCCAATTGAGATGTTTCAGCACATGGACATACCCCCTACCTTAAAAAATAAACCTGATCTGGGCGCCATTTTACATTCAGTATTTTGCCAGTATAAGGAGAGGTTGCTGTGTGAGGCAGGAACAGGCTGTTAGGGACACAAATCACTAGCTAATAGGGCCACAAAAGTCCTTTTAAGGACTGGTATAGGTGTGCTATCGATAGGTGTGACATACTGAGGGGTGTAATATACTTATAATATACTTTCTAACATATAAAGTATATTATAGTGCAATTGTATTGTGCAACAGTTGTGTGCGGTTCTGCTGTGATACTGCAGCCACACAGAGTGCCAAACGCTATTGGAACAAATAATTTCTACTGATGTGATTTTCCATTTGCCCCGCCAAAAAACTGATTGAAGCAGGGGTGTTATATACCAATAATATACGTTCTATATAGTGCATTTAGGTAGTGCAGCATTTGTTTGCGGTTTTGCTGTGTCACCGCCACTACACAGAGTGACAAACACTATTGGAACCAATAATTTCTACTGGTGTGATTAACCAGTTGCGCCCCCAACAAAACTGATTGAGGCAGGGGTGTTATATACCAATAATATACGTTCTATATAGTGCATTTAGGTAGTCCAGCATTTGTCAGCGTTTTTGCTGTGTCACCGCATCTACACAGAGTGACAAACACTATTGGAACCAATAATTTCTACTGGTGTAATTAACCAGTTGCCCCCCAAAAAAAAATGATTGAAGGAGGGCTGTTATATACCATTTTACCAATACTAATTGAGGCAGGGGTGTGATATACCTTCTTCCACAAATACTGCTCTTCTATAGGGACATTTGTCACAGGGTCCTTTTGAAAATGACAGGCAGAGGAAGAGGCAGGCCATTCCGCAGGGGTGGCAAGGGTCGGGCAGGTGCACCAGGCCAGAGCCTAAGTGAGAAGTTGCAGAAGGTGCATGCGGATACATCAAAGGCTGCACCCGACTTGGTTGACTGGCTCACTCAGCCTTCCGCTTCAGCACCATCCTCATCCTCTCTATCTGTACCCTCTTCACTCTCTGCTGTGTCCACCCCCAAAGACATCACCACCACCATATCCCCTCCGCTAGAGTCAGAGGAATTATTTTCCCATACATTCCAAGACCTTACCGATAGAGATATGCCGAACTTTTCGCCGGTGAACAGTTCCCGGCGAACATCGCTTGTTCGCTTTCGCAGTGGCGGGCGAACATATGCAATGTTCGGTCCGCCCCCCATACGTCATCATTGAGCAAACTTTGACCCTGTACCTCACAGTCAGCAGACACATTCCAGCCAATCAGCATACCCTCCCTCCCAAACCCTACCACCTCCTATCAAAAAGCAAGGACAGCATCCATCTTAGATTCATTCTGAAGCTGCAGTGTTAGTGAGAGCAGGGAGAGTGCTGCTGCTGCTGAATTAATAGGGAAATCGTTAGCTAGGCCAGTGTTCTGTGTCCACTCCAGTCCTCAAAGACTCATCTGCTGTCAGGACAGTGTCCTGACAGCACCCCAAAAAGCCCCTTTCAGGGCTAGTACATCAGTCTGCTTTTTTTTTTTTTTTTCTCTGTAATATAATTGCAGTTGCCTGCCAGTGTGTGTCAGGTCCACAGAGTGTACTGTGCCCACTGCCAGTGCCCACCACTCATATCTGGTGGCACAGTAGCTTGCAGATAAAAAAGGAATACAATTTTTTCTCTGTAATATAATTGCAGTTACCTGCCAGTGTGTGTCAGGCCCACAGAGTGTACTGTGCCCACTGCCAGTGCCCACCACTCATATCTGGTGGCACAGTAGCTTGCAGATAAAAAAGGAATACAATTTTTTCTCTGTAATATAATTGCAGTTGCCTGCCAGTTTGTGTCAGGCCCACAGAGTGCACTGTGCCCACTGCCAGTGCCCACCACTCATATCTGGTGGCACAGTAGCTTGCAGATAAAAAAGGAATACAATTTTTTCTCTGTAATATAATTGCAGTTGCCTGCCAGTGTGTGTCAGGCCCACAGACTGTACTGTGCCCACTGCCCACCACTCATATCTGGTGGCACAGTAGCTTGCAGATAAAAAAGGAATACAATTTTTTCTCTGTAATATAATTGCAGTTGCCTGCCAGTGTGTGTCAGGCCCACAGAGTGTACAGTACTGTGCCCACTGCCCACCACTCATATCTGGTGGCACAGTAGCTTGCAGATAAAAAAGGAATAACATTTTTTCTCTGTAATATAATTGCAGTTGCCTGCCAGTGTGTGTCAGGCCCACAGACTGTACTGTGCCCACTGCCCACCACTTATATCGGGTGGCACAGTACCTTGCACGCATAGTACCACTAATCTAAAAATAAAATGACAGGCAGAGGCAGGCCAACCCGCAGGGGCTGTCGTGGTGCTGTGATTTCCTTTGGCCCTAGAATAATGTGCAGTGTTCAGAGGCCACGTACCCTGAACTCGAAAAGTTCTGAGGACATAGTTGACTGGCTAACACAGGACACCCAATCTTCTATAGCTTCCGCTCGAAACCTTGACGCACAATCCTCCTCCAGCTCAGCTTCGGGCACCTCTCAAGTTAGCACTTGCCCACCTGCCGCCACCACCAACACTAGCACCACAGCTGCTTCACTTGATCTGTCAGAGGAGTTATTTACACATCAGTTGGAAGAAATAAGTGATGCGCAACCATTATTGCCAGAGGATGTAGATAGCAGGGATATGTCTCAGTCTGGCAGCATTACACACATGGACGTTTGGTGTGATGATGATGATGTTGTAGCCTCTGCTGCTTCCTTTGCTGAGTTGTCAGATACAAGTGAAGCGGTTGATGATGACGATGTGTCCGTGGATGTCACGTGGGTGCCCGCTCGAAGAGAAGAAGAACAGAGGGAGCGATCAGATGGGGAGACAGAGAGGAGGAGGAGACGAGTTGCAAGCAGGGGGAGGTCGTCACAAGGAGCTAGTGGCACAGTCAGACAGCATGTATTGGCACCCGGGGTCAGCCAGACAGCACGCCAATCAACACATGGTGTTGCCACCACCAGAATGCCGTCACTGCAAAGCTCAGCAGTGTGGCATTTTTTTTGTGTGTCTGCCTCTGATAACAGCGATGCCATTTGCAACCTGTGCCAAAAGAAACTGAGTCGTGGGAAGTCCAACACCCACCTAGGTACAACTGCTTTGCGAAGGCACATGATCTCACATCATAAACGCCTATGGGATCAACACATGATGAGTACAAGCAGCACACAAACTCAAAGCCACCATCCTCCTCCTGGTCCAGCATCTTCAGCCACGTCAACCACTGCTGTCCTCCTTGCCCCCTCTCAACCACCCGCCACTCCGCCTCTCACCTTTAGCAGTTCCTGCTCATCTGCCCACAGTCAGGTGTCTTCAAGGAAATGTTTGAGCGTAAGAAGCCAATGTCACAGAGTCACCCCCTTGCCCGGCGTCTGACAGCTGGCTTGTCGGAACTCTTAGCCCGCCAGCTTTTACCATACAAGCTGGTGGAGTCTGAGGCCTTCAAAAAATTTGTAGCTGTTGGGACACCGCAGTGGAAGGTACCCGGCCGAATTTTTTTTTTCACAAAAGGCAATCCCCAACCTGTACTCTATTGTGGAAAAGGAAGTCATGGCATGTCTGGCACACAGTGTTGGGGCAAGGGTCCATCTGACCACTGATACCTGGTCTGCAAAGAACGGTCAGGGCAGGTATATCATGTACACTGTGCATTGGGTAAACCTGCTGACGGCTGGCAAGCATGGAATGCGTGGCTCTGCAGAGGAGTTGGTGACACAGCCACGACTTGCAGGCAGGCCTGCTGCCCCCTCCTCTATTCCTCCTACTCCATCCTCTTCGCTAACCTCCTCGGCTGAGTCCTCTTCTGCTGCTGAGTCTTGCTTCACATCAACTGCACCCCCCAGCTCCCCAGGGGCTATTCCACATCCCGGATACGACAGTGTCACGCCGTCTTGGGGTTGACTTGCCTGAAAGCAGAGAGTCACACTGGACCAGCACTCCTGTCCTCCCTGAACGCACAGGTGGATCAGTGGCTGACCCCGCACCAACTGGAGATCGGCAAAGTGGTGTGTGACAATGGAAGCAATTTGTTGGCGGCATTGAATTTGGGCAAGTTAACACATGGCACATGTGTTGAATCTGATCGCACAACGCTTTGTGCATAAGTACCCAGGCTTACAGGATGTCCTCAAGCAGGCCAGGAAGGTGTGTGGCCATTTCAGGCCTTCCTACACGGCCATGGCCCACTTTTCAGATATTCAGCAGCGAAGCAACATGCCAGTGAGGCGCTTGATTTGTGACAGCCCGACACGTTGTAATTCAACACTCCTAATGTTCGACCGCCTTCTCCAACAAGAAAAAGCCATCAACGAGTATTTGTATGACCGGGGTGCTAGGACAGCCTCTGCGGAGCTGGGTATTTTGTTGTCACATTACTGGACGCTCATGCGCAATGCCTGTAGGCTCATGCGTCCTTTTGAGGAGGTGAAAAACCTAGTCAGTCGCACCGAAGGCACCATCAGCGACATCATCCGATTTGTTTTCTTCCTGGAGCATGCCCTACAAAGAGTGCTGGATCAGGCCGTAGATGAGCGTGAAGAGGAAGAGGAAGAGTTGTGGTCACCATAACCACCAGAAACAGCCTTAGCAGCATCGCTTGCTGGACCTGCGGCAACGCTGGAAGAGGAGTCTGAGGAAGAGGAGTCAGCGGAGGAATGTGGCTTTGAGGAGGAGGAAAACCAACCACAGCAGGCATCCCAGGGTGCTCGTTGTCACCTATCTGGTACCCGTGGTGTTGTACGTGGCTGGGGGGAAGAACAGACCTTCAATGACATCAGTGAGGACGAGGAACGGGACATGAGTAGCTCGGCATCCAACCTTGTGCCAATGGGGTCTTTCATGCTGTCATGCCTGTTGAGGGACCCTCGTAAAAAGAAGGAGAACGACCTGTACTGGGTGGCCACGCTACTAGACCCCCGGTATAAGCAGAAAGTGCCTAAAATGTTACCGAATTACCGGAAGTAGGAAAGGATGCAGCAGTTCCAAAACAAGTAAAAAAATATGCTTTACACAGCGTATAAGGGTGATGTCACAGCACAACGGGAATCTAACAGGGGAAGAGGTGAAAGTAATCCTCCTTCTACCTTGACCACGCCGGCAAGGACAGGACACTTTACAGACGTGTTGCTGATGGAGGACATGCAGAGCTTTTTAAGTCCTACGCATCGCCACAGCCCTTCGGGGTCCACCCTCAGAGAAACGACTCGACCGACAGGTAGCAGACTATGTCGCCTTAACTGCAGATATCGACACTCTGAGGAGTGATGAACCCCTTGACTACTGGGTGTGCAGGCTTGACCTGTGGCCTGAGCTATCCCAATTTGCGATAGAACTTCTGGCCTGCCCCGCTTCAACTGTCCTGTCAAAAAGGACCTTCAGCGCAGCAGGAGGTATTGTCACTGAGAAGAGAAGTCGCCTAGGTCAAAAAAGTCTAGATTACCTCACCTTTATTAAGATGAATGAGGCATGGATCCCGAAGGGACTGACAGTGGGGGATGAATTTGACTAAAAAAGGCCTGATGAGATGCCTTGGGCTATAAAATGGTCCACACACTGCTGTATTTAATCTCTGCATGCCGGATGACTTGCGTGACTTCTCCGCCACCAACTAGGGTTCAAGCCGCAATGTTTTAGTGCACTTTCTGCCTGGAAAACATACATTTTTCCGGCCGCGGCTGCAACAATACCAAATTTTTCAGGCATGTGTACATGCCTAATTTTTCTTGCCTCTGGTGCTGCACTGTGGCTGCAAAAACAAAACAAAAAAAAAAGCCACATACATGTGTCAATCCCCCTTCGTGATCGTTACCTTGTTGTGGTGAAGGGGCTTGCGTATCACAATGAAGCGATCCCCTCTATGAGTGTGTTGGCAATGGCAATGTTGGCACACCCCAGATGAGATAAGGTCGTTGCTTCATTGTGAACAGACCAAAAGCGATCGGCTGGATAATTTTGCATAGAAAAAACAATAATTTTCTTTGTGATCATCTAAGGTGATCATTAAAGCCTACTAGGCCAACAATGGGCCCACACTGCAGAATCATTGTTTTCTGGGTCACTTAACTGTCACTGAACTACCTCACGACCATAGGCTTTGAAAAACCGCCATCGACTGCAATCTCCCAAACGTGCGCACGAGCACATTCATCACTACACCAAGATTGACGCATAGAGGAATAAAATTAATGTCATGAGTGTGTCAACTATTGAGAACTCTTTGCGGTTGTCTAAACTCTATTCCATACACGTCCCCTGATAGGGGACATAACAGGGATTAAACTGATAGGAATAGTACTACTTAACATACCACTCATATTGGGATTGCACAGTACATTGCACGGCGCACGCGCCGTGCCCCAAATTGGAAGTAAGAGGATAACCAAGAATCTTTTTCCATCTCCCGGTTCCTAAAATCTATTCCATACACGTCCCCTGATAGGGGACGTAACAGGGATTAAACTGATAGGAATAGTACGCCTTAACATACCACTCATATCTGGTAGCACAGTAAATTGCACGGCGCACGCGCAGTGCCCCAAATTGGAAGTAAGAGGACCGACCAAGCATCTTTTTCCATCTCCCAGTTCCTAAAATCTATTCCATACACGTCCCCTGATAGGGGACGTAACAGGGATTAAACTGATAGGAATAGTACTACTTAACATACCACTTATATCTGGTAGTACAGTAAATTGTACGGCGCACGCGCAGTGCCCCAAATTGGAAGTAAGAGGACTGACCAAGCATCTTTTTCCATCTCCCGGTGCGTCCTTTTGCAGAGGTGACAAACCTGGTCAGTCAAACCCAAGGCAACATCATCGACCTCATCCCATATGCGTTTTTTCTGGCGTGTACCCTGCGAAGAGTACTGGATCAGGCCGTAGATGAGCATGAAGAGGAAAAGTTGTGGTCACCATCACCACCAGAAGCAGCCTTGTCGTCGTCGATTGCTGGACCTGCGGCAATGCAGAGAGAGGAGTCTGAAGAAGAGGAGTCAGAGGAGGAAGGTGGCTTTGAGGAGGTGGAAGACCAACCACAGCAGGCGTTCCAGGGGGCTTGTTGTCACCTTTCGGGGACCCTTGGTGTTGTACGTGGCTGGGTGGAGGAAGAGACCTTCAATGACGTCAGTGAGGACAAGGAACGGGACATGGCTAGCTTGGTATCCAACCTTGTGCAAATGGGGAGTTTGCGGTTGTGCAAATGGACTGTTTGCGGTTGTTTGCGGTGTGTTAAACGGGGAGTTTGGTCTGTCACTGTGAAGCGGGCGAAACCCTTACACTACCTGATCGATACAACATCATACCTGATGTTTTAAGCACGTTATTCCAAACAATTTAGGAATGTTAGGTGATTTATGCCCTTTATGGATTAAAACCCGAATCTGCGTCAACTACGTAATTTTCCATGGGAGTTTTGCCATGGATCCCCCTCCGGCATGCCACAGTCCAGGTGTTAGTCCCCTTGAAACAACTTTTCCATCACTATTGTGGCCAGAAAGAGTCCCTGTGGGTTTTAAAATTCGCCTGCCTATTGAAGTCTATGGCGGTTCGCCCGGTTCGCCCATTCACGAACATTTGTGGAAATTCGCGTTCACCGTACGTGAACGGAAAATTTTATGTTCGCGACATCTCTATTACTTTATTGACTATAAATCCTTAAATTCTGTTGGGGTTATTTCCTTATATGTTTACACAGAACTATCTTTTTACATATCCTTTATAGGTCAGTTTCAAAGTTTTTAATAACTCTAGTTGGAAGTTATTTATCAGTAAATATTTATGTTTAGCATTTTATAGTTTCATTCTAATTTTAATTGCAAATATGACATAATGACATAAGATTCATGTCTATAAAGTCATGCTAATTTGGGTACACCAGCTGCTATTGATACTTTTATAGCTACTACATAATATCCAGGTTAAGTTCTTTATTACTTACAGTTGACTGCTTGCCCGGTATCTGATTTCTGGCTGTTAGCTTAGAAAGTTGCTTATGAAGATATGCAAATTAGAGTGGAATGGCTCTACATATACATTACTTCAAGGGAACACCTGCTGTGATCAACGGCTTCTGTTTTGTAAAATGTGTCAAATGTGCAAAACAGCTATTTGTAGTGGGTGACTATCATTAATTATTTCTTAGCTGAAGAACAGAAATTTCCAAAGGTAGCTGCTTGAATTGAGTTGTACATTTAGCTCAACATACTCAAATGGCTGCTTTCATTCACAAAGACTAGTCATTATGTAAAATTACAAATGGAATGACATTAATTCTTAATATGCTTGAAATTCAGAGTAGTCCCTGAAATCACAGTTTTTTTCATTTTTCTTTTTTTCTTTATTGCGACCAGGACAACAGAATACAGAAAAAAATATGGGGTATCCACCACACAATTGGTACATAAGAAGAATATGTTCCGGTCATTTTCAATTTTATACAATAACAATTTCCCCTCCTCCCTCCCCCCTCCCCTCCATAACTCAACCCTCTCCCACAACCCAATCCCCAGTTCCATACCACGAAGCCTAGACACTTTCCAGACCTGATTTTGCTGGGCAGAAAATAATTTATTTTTCACTCCACTAACAGTTGGCCTAGTCTTCCACCGTTTTGTGCTTCTAGATACCATTTGGTTTGTATGAACGGAGACATTAATTCACGTATCTCTAACGTTGTCAGCGTGGCCTCAATAAAACCTTTCCACTTCTAAATAAACTTGCTTATTGTTTTTTCTTTATTTCTTTCTATGTCTAGTCGCTCCATATATAGCACTTGCTTCATGATACCTAACACTTCCTCCCAGATAGGAGGCTCGCCTTCCAACCAATGTCTCAAGATAGCTTTCTTGACTGCCATGAGCAATACATGTACCCCTTTCACAGCCAACCTTGCATCTTCTGCCTGGTCCTCTGGTATGAATTGAAATATACATTGTAGTGGGTTGATTAAGATTTCAACTCCCCAAGTGGACTCAATGTACTCCGAGGCTTTGGTCCACAATAGCTGTAATTTTGGACAGTCCAGAAGACCATGCAGAAGGCCTGCCTTGGGCTGAGCACATTTGGGGCACTGCCTCAAGTAGTGAGTCGGGGCATCCCTGTAAAAAAGTTTGAAAGCATAAGTGGCTCTATGAAGTTTCTATCCACTGCTCATTGGAGATTGCTCTTCTTATAAAATCTAACCCCTCTCTCATCTTTTTGGTCAGGGTGCTATCTTTAAGTTCTCTTTCCCAAGTGGAAAATACTGCTTTGACCAGCCCCATTGAACCTGTACCATGGATTCGAAAGTATAGATCGGCTAGAGAGGACACCGATGTCCCTGTTCCTATTAATACCTCAAATCAAATCAATCGGTCCTCTCCCATGTTGTCAGATTGGGCCTTACAATAAGCTTTGATCTGTTGGAAGGGTAGATAATGGGACATGGTTAAATTATATTTTACACTGAAAGCTTCCCATAAAAGCATATTCTAATGTGACGTGTCTAGGATATCTTTCAGCTTGCATATACAGTCAGGTCCATAAATATTGGGACATCAACACAATTCAAAATGTTTTGGCTCTATACACCACCACAATGGATTTGAAATGAAATGAACAAGATGTGCTTTAACTGCAGACTGTCAGTTTTAATTTGATGGTATTTATATCCAAATCAGGTGAACAGTGTAGGAATTACAGCAGTTTGCATATGTGCCTCCCACTTGTTAAGGAACCAAAAGTAATGGGACAGAATAATAATCATAAATCAAACTTTCACTTTTTAATACTTGGTTGCAAATCATTTGCAGTCAATTGCAGCCTGAGGTCTGAAACGCATAGACATCACCAGACGCTGGGTTTCATCCTTGATGATGCTCTGCCAGGCCTCTACTGCAACTGTCTTCAGTTCCTGCTTGTTCTTGTGGCATTTTCCCTTCAGTTTTGTATTCAGCAAGTGAAATGCATGCTCAATGGGATTCAGGTCAGGTGATTGACTTGGCCATTGCATAACATTCCACTTCTTTCCCTTAAAAAACTCTTTGGTTGCTTTTGCAGTATGCTTTGGGTCATTGTCCATCTGTACTGTGAAGTGCCGTCCAATGAGTTCTGAAGCATTTGGCTAAATATGAGCAGATAATATTGGCCGAAACACTTCAGAATTCATCCTGCTGCTTTTGTCAGCAGTCACATCATCAATAAATACAAGACAACCAGTTCCATTGGCAGCCATACATGCCCACACCATGACACTACCACCACCATGCTTTACTGATGAGGTGGTATGCTTAGGATCATGAGCAGTTCCTTTCCTTCTACATACTCTTCTCTTTCCATCACTCAAGTACAAGTTGATCTTGGTCTCATCTGTCCATAGAATGTTGTTCCAGAACTGTGAAGGCTTTTTTAGATGTTGTTTGGCAAACTCTAATCTGGCCTTCCTGTTTTTGAGGCTCACCAATGGTTTACATCTTGTGGTGAACCCTCTGTATTCACTCTGGTGAAGTCTTCTCTTGATTGTTGACTTTTTTTTTTTATATTGACATTTTTTATTGTTTTTCTTGTTGCATATATATATATCAATGGCCAGATAAATTGCACAAATAATCAAAAGCAATCAATAATACTGGACCAGATATCTAGACATTTCAATCTTCATAATAATAAAACAATAAAATACAGAAAATAAAATAAAATTAACAATGAAGGGATCGATATGGTCCGAAAAGGATAGGTAGAGCAACACTCAAGGTACATCTACATAAATGCATTTCGATTATGCCAAGAATATATATATACTGAAAGATACATATGTGTTAAAGGGTACTGATATGCAATCAATCATGAATCAGATTTCTATAAGTGTGCAAACGAACTAGTACTTGGTTGGAGATTATAAATTAAGGGTTAACTCAAACCTTCTAAGAAAATTTTCTATATTCCCTCCAAGGGGTCCAAATCTGGAGGAAGATATGCCTGGAACGTTGTTCCCAATGGGAAATTTCTTCCAGTCTATATATTTGATCAGGGGATCACGAGGCGACCACGGCACTCTATCTAAGACTGGTAGGTTTAGGGTGCGCGTCTAAGTGCGTTCCTAGCTCCACCTCTTGGAACTGATAGGTAATAGAGTAATTTAGACAGCACTCCAGTATTTAGATTAATGGTTTTTTATTTGCCGGACATAGAGGTCCTTTTTGGGACTGAAGCGAAGCAACGTTTCGGGCAAAAAACATGCCCTTCATCAGGCTAGTTGCGTGAGCGGATTCGTGGCGGGCCGGCAAATATTGGTGGAGTTGGGGTTATAAAGGCAGGTCTTATCTGGGGTTTTGTACCAGCGCATCAAGATTTTGTAACTGTTCTCTTGGATTAGAATACATCTAGAAATCTTGTGTGGGGTACTCAGTATGCTCGATATTTCGGAGGGTGTCAAATTACGCTGTAAATCGTTCTCCCAGAGCCCAATGGCAGCAGGTTTAACTGAAGAGGGAGGAGATTTAAGCTGTTTGTATATAGTTGATATGGATTTAGAGGGGTATAATGATGTTCCAATCATCTTGTCAAACCAGAGAAGATCTTGGGCAGGAGATGTTTTTTTTGGCAATAAGGAGCGATTCATTTCTAATGAAGCTTAAGAGAAAAGGGGTTTCTAATAGTAACCTTAAAAAGATCACATATATCTTGATCAGAAAGGATACCTCCATCTTGATTGAACAGTTTTGAAACCTTAAGCTCCAGTTTCTCAAGAGAGGGGGGACAGCTATCTCTCAGCTCCTTGGGGGCTAAAGCGATCACATCTTTTATAGAGGTGAGAGGAGAGGGGAGAGTCAAGGCCCCCATGCTGGCCGAGAACCACCCCCAGACCTTTAAGGTATTCCGGATCAAGAAGTTCAGTATAGAGCTGGGAATTGGGGGGGATTTATCAGCCAGAACCAGGGCCCGAATAGGGGAAGGTAAGAAAGCATTTTCTAAGATTAGCCACGATTTATGAGGGGGGTTTCTAATCCAATTTACTACTCTTGAGAGCTGAATAGCCTTCATGTACATCTCTGGGTCAGGAAGTCCAATACCTCCTCTGGACCTTGGCTTGGTTAGAGTCTCAAAAGAGATACAGGATTCTTTCCCCTGCCATATATATTTACGGATACACTTGTTGAGAGAGGAAAAGTAGGATTTGGGGATTTCAATGGGAAGTACTTGAATCAGATACATGAGTCTAGGTATTACCAAGGACATGAGAATATTTTTTCTCCCAAACCAGGACAAATAGGGGAAATTTAGAGAGTCTAATTGGGTAATCAAAGATGCTAAAAGGGGTTTATAATTAAGTTTAAATAAGTCTCCAAGACGTGGGGATAATTTCACTCGTAGATACGTCAGATGTTGGGTTTGCCAATTAAAGGGGGATTTACTTTGGAGAGATGAGAGATTATGTGGGGAGAGGCCCATGTGGATTATCTGGGATTTAGAGGCGTTAACTTTGAAATTACATAAGGAGCCAAAGTGATTGAGATTAGACAAAATTACAGGTATAGATACAAGTGAGTTAGTTGTAATTATTAATAGATCGTCCGTGAATGCAGCAAATTAAAAATCATAGCCACTAACCTGCAGGCCTTTAATATATGAGTCTTGTCTAAGGGACTGTAATAGGGTTTCCATCACCAGGACGAATAGAAGGGGGGAGAGTAAGCAGCCCTGTCTTGTTCCATTTCTAATGGGGAAACTAGATGATAGTGTATCTCTAACTGACACAGACGCCGAAGAATGAGAGTACATGGAGAAAATAGCATTGATGAATGAATGGTACAGGTATTTGGAATTTAGATGAAGTCAGAGAGATGTAGGTCCAATCCACTCTGTCAAATGCTTTTTCGGCGTCTGTGCCAATCAATACTAGGGGGATGGATCTATGGGAGGCATAATATAGGGCATTTAACACTTTGGTGGTATTATCTTTACCTTCTCGGCCTTTGACAAAACCTATTTGGTCTGGGTGAATTAATTGCGGTAGAAGGCTCCAGGGCTGGGACAAGGTCCACCACCAACAGAGGCTGAGCTGCCCAAGTGCGCAAGTGTAATTTTACCCCATCCAGAACCCCATCAGACCTCAGATCAGATGGAAAAGAATGTTATCTTTATTTAAGAACTATCTTACTTCACTTCAGGGCAGACTCTCACGCTCTATCCCTGCTGCTGCCCGCGCTGCTCCTGGTCTCCAGAGGGCGCACATGTGACCTGACTGCGTACAGCACGTCAGGTCAAAGTGCGAGCTGTACTTAGCCAGTCAGGCAAGCGTTGTCGACAACCACAGATTTACACTGTAAATCACCTTTTTTTGTAAATGACTGTCTTATCACAGTCATGGCCGACATATCCTAGCCATATGCCAATGTCAAAGGAAGCAGCACTGAGAATAAACTGGGCAGTGCACTGAGAAGTAATACACAGTCACAGAGCATACAGTTACTGTAATGATGGCATCCATTCCCAGCATTATATTTAGAGCCATCACTTTCTCAGATTACAGAGTGGACATTGCTGCCATGCTGATGGTGCCAGGTTATAACATGCCAATGCCAGCCTGATGACAGTCATCACTTTCTCAGATTACAGAGTGGGCAATGCTGCCCAGCTGATGGTGCCAGGTTATAACATGCCAATGCCAGCCTGATGACAGTCATCACTTTCTCAGATTACAGAGTGGGCAATGCTGCCCAGCTGATGGTGCCAGGTTATAACATGCCAATGCCAGCCTGATGACAGTGTACTACACTGTCATCAGGCTGGCATTGGCATGTTATAACCTGGCACCATCAGCTGGGCAGCATTGCCCACTCTGTAATCTGAGAAAGTGATGGCTCTTATAATGCTGGGAATGGATGCCATGATTACAGTAGTAGTATGAGTGGCCGCACATAACGGTAATATAATATACACCACAGCTCCGCTCACCTCTACACCCTGGGGATGCCAGTTGCCAGAGCAGGTGCCCGCTCCCAGTGTGCTGTTGCCTGCTGCTGCCCAGCCCGCGCTGCTCCTGGTCTCCAGAGGGCGCGTACAGCGCGTCAGGTCAAAGTGCGTGCGCTGTACGCAGCCAGTAAGCGTCGACTGAGCAGACAGCAGAGACCAGAGCAGCGGAGCGGCTGAGCCAGGAGGCGGAGCGGAGAGGGAGCACGTAAGTCAGTGCAGTGCTCACTACTCCCTCCGTCCTCCAGGCAGCGCGGCCGGCAGCCCGGCATTCGCGGCAGCAGTAGCGACGGCCGCCCAGAGGCTGGGGAGCTGGCCTGCGCCCTGAGGCTGGAGCCTCCCCAGCCTCTGTGTCGGCCCGGCCCTGGAAGGCTCTGCAGTCTAGTGGCTAACACTTTTGAAAGTAATTTAAGATCCACATTTAATAGGGAAATGGGGCGATAATTCGAACATGAGGTGGGGTCCTTGCCCTGTTTAGGGATAACTGTAATGATGGCTTTTGTCATATCTGCGGTAAGTGGATGTTTGTCTAAGGTGAGATTATAGATTGGGAGCAGAAAGGGGAGAAGAATTTCTTTGAATGTCGAATAGTAAGTTATGGGAAGTCCATCCGGACCCGGGCATTTTCCCTTGGGGGTCGATTTGATGGCAGTTACTACCTCAGGAATAGTAAATGGCTTGGATAGAGATTCTTTTTGAGACATAGAGAGTGATGGTAATCTAAGAGAGGATAGGAAGGAATTGATGTTGGATTTTCTATCTTGTGAGGGGTCCGGGAGTATAGAAGGGGGGAGATTATAAAGATATTCATAGAACTTCCTAAATTGATCAGCTATTTCTTTTGCTTTAAACAGAAGGGTATTTTGAGGAGATCTAATGCTCTGGATATAGCGGGATGTTCGTCTCTGTTTAATTCTCTGCATTGCAAATTTAGAGGCCTTATTTCCATGGGCAAAGACTTTCTGCTGTGCAGATAGATAATATTTAGCTGATTTCTCATTGAGAAAGTTTTTTAATTCCGTCCTGAGGGAGGTAAGTTCCGAGAGTTGCTGGACTAATAGAGACTGTTTATGGGCTTTTTCCAAGATATGGATTTTAGATAGTAAAGTGGAGAGTTTTTTCTCCGACTGTTTTTTAAGAAAAGAGCATAGGCTAATTAGTCTGCCTCTAATAAAGGCCTTGTGGGCATCCCAAAGTATTTGGGGGGAAATGTCTTGGGTATTATTGATTAAAAAATATTCTTCAAGGAAGGAGGATATTTGGGTTTTGTATTTCTCAGTCCCTAGCAAAGATTCATTGAGTCTCCAGTTGGAATAGCCTTCCTGCAGAAGTGGTAGCTGAAAATACAGTGAAGGAGTTTAAGCATGCATGGGATAGGCATAAGGCTATCCTTCATATAAGATAGGGCCAGGGACTATTCATAGGATTCAGATATATTGGGCAGACTAGATGGGCCAAATGGTTCTTATCTGCCGACACATTCTATGTTTCTATGTTTCTGTAAGGCTGCATTCAGATGTCCGTATGTTTATTACGGATACATGGATCGGATCCGTAAAACACATACGGACATCTGAATGGAGCCTTACAGGGGGGTGATCAATGACAGGGGGGTGATCACTCCATATAGACTCCCTGATCACCCCCCTGTCATTGATCACCCCCCTGTCATTGATCACTCCCCTGTAAGGCTGCATTCAGATGTCCGTATGTTTTTTACGGATCCACGGATACATGGATTGGATCCGCAAAACACATATGGACATCTGAATGGAGCCTTATAGGGGGTGATCAATGACAGGGGGGTGATAACCCCATATAGACTCCCTGGTCACCCCCTGTCATTGATCACCCCCCTGTCATTGATCACCCCCCTGTAAGGCTGCATTCAGATTTTTGTATGTTTTTTACGGATACATGGATCGGATCCGCAAAACACATACGGACATCTGAAAGGAGCCTTACAGGGGGGTGATCAATGACAGGGGGGTGATCACCGCATATAGACTCCCTGATCACCCCCCTGTCATTGATCACCCCCCTGTCATTGATCACTCCCCTGTAAGGCTGCATTCAGATGTCCGTATGTTTTTTACGGATCCACGGATACATGGATCGGATCCGCAAAACACATACGGACATCGGAATGGAGCCTTATAGGGGGGTGATCAATGACAGGGGGGTGATCACCCCATATAGACTCCCTGATCACCCCCTGTCATTGATCACCCCCCTGTCATTGATCACTCCCCTGTAAGGCTGCATTCAGATGTCCGTATGTTTTTTACGGATACATGGATCGGATCCGCAAAACACATACGGACATCTAAATGGAGCCTTACAGGGGGGTGATCAATGACAGGGGGGTGATCACCCCATATAGACTCCCTGATCACCCCCTGTCATTGATCACCCCCCTGTCATTGATCACCCCCCTGTAAGGCTGCATTCAGATGTCCGTATGTTTTTTACGGATCCACGGATACATGGATCGGATCGGCAAAACACATACGGACATCTGAATGGAGCCTTACAGGGGGGTGATCAATGACAGGGGGGTGATCACCCCATATAGACTCCCTGATCACCCCCTGTCATTGATAAGGCTTAATTCAGAAAAAAATTTGGCCCAACTTAGCGGAATTATTATTTTTTTTTCTTATAAAGTCTCATATTCCACTAACTTGTGTCAAAAAATAAAATCTCACATGAACTCACCATACCCCTCACGGAATCCAAATGCGTAAAAATTTTTAGACATTTATATTCCAGACTTCTTCTCACGCTTTAGGGCCCCTAGAATGCCAGGGCAGTATAAATACCCCACATGTGACCCCATTTTGCAAAGAAGACACCCCAAGGTATTCACTGAGGGGCATATTGAGTCCATGAAAGATTGAAATTTTTGTCCCAAGTTAGCAGAAAGGGAGACTTTGTGAGAAAAAAATAAATAAAAATCTATTTCCGCTAACTTGTGCCCAAAAAAAAAAAATTCTATGAACTCGCCATGCCCTTCATTGAATACCTTGGGGTGTCTTCTTTCCAAAATGGTGTCACATGTGGGGTATTTATACTGCCCTGGCATTCTAGGAGCCCTAAAGCGTGAGAAGAAGTCTGGGATCCAAATGTCTAAAAATGCCCTCATAAAAGAAATGTGGGCCCCTTTGCGCATCTAGGCTGCAAAAAAGTGTCACACATCTGGTATTGCCGTACTCAGGAGAAGTTGGGCAATGTGTTTTGGGGTGTCATTTTACATATACCCATGCTGGGTGAGATAAATATCTTGGTCAAATGCCAACTTTGTATAAAAAAATGGGAAAAGTTGTCTTTTGCTGAGATATTTCTCTCACCCAGCATGAGTATATGTAAAATGACACCCCAAAACACATTGCCCAACTTCTCCTGAATACGGCGATTCCAGATGTGTGACACTTTTTGCAGCCTAGGTGGGCAAAGGGGCCCACATTCCAAAGAGCACCTTTAGGATTTCACAGGTCATTTACCTACTTACCACACATTAGGGCCCCTAGAATGCCAGGGAAGTATAACTACCCCACAAGTGACCCCATTTTGGAAATAAGACACCCCAAGGTATTCCGTGAGGGGCATGGTGAGTTCCTAGAATTTAAAATTTTTTGTCACAAGTTAGCGGAAAATGATGATTTATTTTTATTTTTTTTCTTACAAAGTCTCATATTCCATTAACCTGTGACAAAAAATAAAAACTTCCATGAACTCACTATGCCCATCACGAAATACCTGGGGGTGTCTTCTTTCTAAAATGGGGTCACTTGTGTGGTAGTTATACTGCCCTGTCGTTTTAGGGGCCCAAATGTGTGAGAAGTAGTTTGAAATCAAAATCTGTAAAAAATGGCTGGTGAAATCCGAAAGGTGCTCTTTGGAATGTGGGCCCCTTTGCCCACCTAGGCTGCAAAAAAGTGTCACACATCTGGTATCACCGTACTCAGGAGAAGTTGGGCAATGTGTTTTGGGGTGTCATTTTACATATACCCATGCTGGGTGAGATAAATATCTTGGTCAAATGCCAACTTTGTATAAAAAAATGGGAAAAGTTGTCTTTTGCCAAGATATTTCTCTCACCCAGCATGGGTATATGTAAAAAGACACCCCAAAACACATTGCCCAACTTCTTATGAGTACAGCGATACCAGATGTGTGACACTTTTTTGCAGCCTAGGTGGGCAAAGGGGCACACATTTCAAAGAGCACCTTTCGGATTTCACCGGCCATTTTTTACAAATTTTGATTTCAAACTACTCCGCACGCATTTGGGCCCCTAAAATGCAGTATAACTACCCCACAAGTGACCCCATTTTGGAAAGAAGACACCCCAAGGTATTTCGTGATGGGCATAGTGAGTTCATGGAAGTTTTTATTTTTTGTCACAAGTTAGTGGAATATGAGACTTTGTTTGAAAAAAAATAAAAAAAATCATCATCATTTTCCGCTAACTTGTGACAAAAAATAAAAAGTTCTATGAATTTACTATGCCCATCAGCGAATACCTTAGGGTGTCTACTTTCCGAAATGGGGTTATTTGTGGGGTTTTTCTACTGTCTGGGCATTGTAGAACCTCAGGAAACATGACAGGTGCTCAGAATGTCAGAGCTGCTTCAAAAAGCGGAAATTCACATTTTTGTACCATAGTTTGTAAACGCTATAACTTTTACCCAAACCATTTTTTTTTTTACCCAAACATTTTTTTTTTATCAAAGATATGTAGAACAATAAATTTAGAGAAAAAATTATATATGGATGTCGTTTTTTTTTGCAAAATTTTACAACTGAAAGTGAAAAATGTCATTTTTTTGCTAAAAAATCGTTAAGTTTCGATTAATAACAAAAAAAGTAAAAATGTCAGCAGCAATGAAATACCACCAAATGAAAGCTCTATTAGTGAGAAGAAAAGGAGTTAAAATTCATTTGGGTGGTAAGTTGCATGACCGAGCAATAAGCGGTTAAAGTAGTGTAGGTCAGAAGTGTAAAAAGTGGCCTGGTCATTAAGGGTGTTTAAGCTAGGGGGGCTGAGGTGGCTAATGCACTCTTGAGACCTATCAGAGGACAGAAAGAGGTTAACAACATAAACAGTTAAACAAAAAAACAAACAAAAACAGCACCAGAATGGTACTAAAAAGTAAGAGCAGACTAACTCTAGAGGCATGGGGGGGTATTGCATTACTCTTACTAGAGTGCAACTATGACGATCCCTCATTAAGGAGAAAAAATTCTTTGAATTTAAGCTCCATCAAAAAACATAAATTAAGATTAGGGGAGGTAGTATGGCACATCCGAAAAAGTATAAGAAGTATGGGTACATAATGTAGAACATCTTTCAATGTTATATCTAATTAACATTTGTGAAGAGTGAACTATAAGAGAACTAATTACACTTTCTCAATAATTAGGCTTTAGTTAAAGAAAGGATTGGACTATCTTTATCTTCTCCTAATGGTTCAGAGGTTAAACCAGTTAAAGCGTCCTTTTCCAAAGTGAGGATTAGAAGGACTAGCTTGAGTTGAGTCAGTCGTCTGTGAGTGTCAAACGCTTGGAAGAGGAGGATTGACGGTTTCTTCTTGTCTTTTGAGACCTCTGAGTGCGAGGGGTCTCCCACGGTCCATCTGAGGTCAGGATGGGTATTTCTGAGACATCTCGGACTATTTCCCAATTTTCAATGGAAAGTGGCGGAATTTGCCGGATGTTGTACGCTTTATCCAGGTCAGCATATGATTGGATGGAGATTCTGCGTCCATTATGAAAGAAGGACAGCCCAAACGGAAACAACCATCTATATTTGATTTTTTTGTTTCTCAACAGGTCAGTGAGCGGTTTCAGGGATTCACGCTTTTTCATCGTGGATTGGGCTAAGTCCTGATATATGGAGATTGGGTTGTCATCCCATGACAATTGGAGGGTGTTTCTTGCACCATTTAAAATTGCCTCTTTGGCAGGAAAATGCAAAAATTTGCAAATTATGTCTCTAGGAGGGTCTGTGGGCTGAGGCTTGGGGCGCAGTGCTCTGTTAGCTCGCTCAATTATCACTTCATGTGTGGAGTCAGGGCCCAGGAGCTTCAGGCATATTTGCATCACTGTCTCAGGTATTTCTTCAGGGCCCACCGATTCAGGGACCCCTCTGAAACGCAGGTTATTTCTCCTGCCTCTATTTTCCTGATCCTCTAATTGCATATAGAGGGTGTTCAGATGCTTTTGATGTACATTCAGGTTATCAGCTATCGTGTTTTGATGAGCTGTAAAAGCTGTATGCGCTTCTACTCTCCTTCCTATATGCCTTACATCGTCCTTCAGTTCAGGTCGGTTTTAAGTGGCTCTAGGGCCTCCGATAGTGCTTCTTTTAGGAAGGATCTAGAGAGCATGAGTGTATCGGCCTCAGGGGACTCTTCTCTCACCTTCTCAGCAGCGCTTTCAGCTTGCTGCTTGTTCCTTGGTGTGCGCGGTGGTTCCGGCGCCTTTTGGAGTCTCTGGCCACATAAGTCTGCGCAGCTTTCTTTATAAATTTCTCTATGCCGCCAGCTTGAGATGTCGATCTGGTCGGTTCCGGAGCATCAGCAGACCTTGGGCCTCCGATTTTGACCATTTTGGGCTTAAATAGCTGAAGAATAGAGCTTCTGAGGGAATCGTTCACTGCAGAGCTTCACTTCACACAGCCATCCGGCTCTGGCGTTAGCTCCGCCCCCCCCTTGATTGTTGACTTTGACACACACACACACCTACCTCCTGGAGAGTGTTCTTGATCTGGCCAACTGTTGTGAAGGGTGTTTTCTTCACCAGGGAAAGAATTCTTTGGTCATCCACTACAGTTGTTTTCTGTGGTATTCCGGGTCTTTTGGTATTGCTGAGTTCACTGATGTGTTCCTTCTTTTTAAGAATGTTCCAAATAGTTGTTTTGGCCACGCCTAATGTTTTTGCTATCTCTCTGATGGGTTTGTTTTGTTTTTTTCAGCCTAATGATGCCTTGCTTCACTGATAGTGACAGCGCTTTGGATCTCATCTTGAGAGTTGACAGCAACAGATTCCAAATGCAAATAGCACACTTGAAATGAACTCTGGACCTTTTATCTGCTCATTGTAATTGGGATAATGAGGGAATAACACACACCTGGAAATGGAACAGCTGAGAAGCCAATTGTCCCATTACTTTTGGTTCCTTAACAAGTGGGAGGCACATATGCAAACTGTTGTAATTCCTACACCGTTCACCTGATTTGGATGTAAATATCCTCAAATTAAAGCTGACAGTCTGCAGTTAAAGCACATCTTGTTTGTTTCATTTCAAATCTATTGTGGTGGTGTATAGAGCCAAAAATCTTAGAATTGTGTTGATGTCCCAATATTTATGGACCTGACTGTACTTCTATTCCTCCACTTCTTGAACATTATATTGTCCCTCCCCTGGAATCCTGGCAATGACCACAATGGCATGTGAGGCGACAAATAAATTGGAAGCTTATAGATCTTTCTTATTGCCTTCCATGCCATAATGGTATCTCTTAAGAGAATGGACCTTTTAACTGGAGACGGGATGTCCCTAAGCCTTGTGTGTAATAAGGCTGGCAGATCCCATAGCTCGGCCAGGGCTCGTTCGAGTTGACCTGATAAAAAATGGGATGTTACCCAAATCCAATCCTTGACATGTCTGAATAATGCTGCTAGATTATATCGCCGTATATTTGGCAACTGGAGTCCTCCTTCCCATCTCTTCATGGTCAGTTTCTCATACGCCACCCTGGGGTTCCATAGGAATGAAATAAAGACTTACTGTAGTTTATACACTGCTCAAAAAAATAAAGGGAAAACAAAAATAACACATCCTAGATCTGAATTAATTAAATATTCTTCTGAAATACTTTGTTCTTTACATAGTTGAATGTGCTGACAACAAAATCACACAAATAAAAAATATGAAAATTTTTTAACCCATGGAGGTCTGGATTTGGAGCCACCCTCAAAATTTAAGTGGAAAAACACACTACAGGCTGATCCAACTTTGATGTAATGTCCTTAAAACAAGTCAAAATGAGGCTCAGTAGTGTGTGTGGCCTGCACGTGCCTGTATGACCTCCCTACAACGCCTGTGCATGCTCCTGATGAGGTGGCGGACGGTCTCCTGAGGGATCTCCTCCCATACCTGGACTAAAGCATCTGCCAAATCCTGGACAGTCTGTGGTGCAATGTGACGTTGGTGGATAGAGCGAGACGTGATGTCCCAGATGTGCTCAATTGGATTCAGGTCTGGGGAACGGGCGGGCCAGTCCATAGCATCAATGCCTACGTCTTCCAGGAACTGCTGACACACTCCAGCCACATGAGGTCTAGCATTGTCTTGCATTAGGAGGAACCCAGGGCCAACCGCATGAGCATATGGTCTCACAAGGGGTCTGAGGATCTCATCTCGGTACCTAATGGCAGTCAGGCAACCTCTGGCGAGCACATGGAGGGCTGTGCGGCCCTCCAAAGAAATGCCACCCCACACCATTACTGACTTAATGCCAAACCGGTCATGCTAGAGGATGTTGCAGGCAGCAGAACGTTCTCCACGGCATCTCCAGACTCTGTCACGTCTGTCACATGTGCTCAGTGTGAACCTGCTTTCATCTGTGAAGAGCACAGGGCGCCAGTGGCAAATTTGCCAATCTTGGTGTTTTCTGGCAAATGCCAAACGTCCTGCACGGTGTTGGGCTGTAAGCACAACCCCCACCTGTGGACGTCGGGCCCTCATATCACCCTCATGTAGTCTGTTTCTGACCGTTTGAGCGGACACATGCACATTTGTGGCCTGCTGGAGGTCATTTTGCAGGGCTCTGGCAGTGCTCCTCCTGTTCCTCTTTGCAAAAAGGCGGAGGTAGCGGTCCTGCTGCTGGGTTGTTGCCCTCCTACGGCCTCCTCCGCGTCTCCTGATGTACTGGCCTGTCTCCTGGTAGCGCCTCCATGCCCTGGACACTACGCTGACAGACACAGCAAACCTTCTTGCCACAGCTCGAATTGATGTGCCATCCTGGATAAGCTGCACTACCTGAGCCACTTGTGTGGTTTGTAGACTCCGTCTCATGCTACCACTAGAGTGAAAGCACCGGCAGCATTCAAAAGTGACCAAAACATCAGCCAGGAAGCATAGGAACTGAGAAGTGGTCAGGTCACCAACTGCAGAACCACTCCTTTATTGGGGGTGTCTTGCTAATTGCCTATAATTTCCACCTGTTGTCTATCCCATTTGCACAACAGCATGTGAAATTGATTGTCACTCAGTGTTGCTTCCTAAGTGGACAGTTTGATTTCACAGAAGTGTGATTGACTTGGAGTTACATTGTGTTGTTTAAGTGTTCCCTTTATTTTTTTGAGCAGTGTATATATCTTTATGTTTCAATAACAGCGGGATTGTTGTAAGGGGTATAACAGTCTTGAGAAACTGACCATTTTAAGCAAATGGGCTCTTCCACATAGCGACATTGGCAGATCTTTCCATCTACCTATTTCCGTAACTATCCTATGGATTAAAGGGGGATAATTTAGTGAATAGAGAGCAGGCGCTGTTCTCCCTATTTTAATACCCAGATAAGTGATAAAGTCGCGTATTATCTCCACTGGGTATTGTAGCCCATTCTCCTTTGCTTTAGGGTTTAAGAACATGATATGACTTTTGGATACATTTATCTTGTAGCCCGTGACCCCACCATACCTAATAAAAACGTTTAGAACTGCCTCCACATGAGACTTCATGTAGATCAATAAATCGTCCGCAAAGCATGATAGTTTTATTTCTTGCTTTCCTACCTGAATTCCCTCGTACACATCAGATTGTATTAAGAGTTGCGCCAAGGGCTCCACAGCCAGATTAAAAAGAAGGGGGATACTGCCTAGTTCCTTTCCTCAAATCAATGGTAGTAGATAAAAAACCCGGTATATAAACTCTGGCTTGGGGATTGGAGTACAGGGCTTTTAGAAAATTCTGAAAATCCCCCACCAGACCCACCCTATCCAAAACAGAATCTAGCCACGACCAGCTTACATTATCAAAAGATTTCTCTGCATCGACCGCTAGAACAGCCGGGTTGTCCAGGTGATGTCTACCCTCTATGCTATCTAAAGCATCTAGAACTCTTCTTATGTTTGTGACTGCTGATCTGCCTTTCATGAAGCCAACCTGATGGGTCCCTATCAGGTCCGGAAGAAAAATAGCCAAAGTATTCGCTAGAATTTTGGATAGGACATTAATATCCTGGTTAATGAGGGATATAGGTCTATACAAACTCGGTTGGGTCAAATCTTTATCCGGTTTTGGGAGCAACTTTATATACGCCATCCTCCCTGATGTAGATAGCCATCCCTCTTAAACAATGAGTTAAAAAGCCTAGTTAAAGTTGGTACAATCTCACTCGTTATAGCTTTGTAAAATTCCACTGAGAATCCATCTGGCCCCGGTGCTTTCCCGTTAGATAGTTGTTTAATTTTCAAGGACACCTCCTCATCCGTTATCTCCTAATTAATTGAAGATATCGCTTCTTGGGATAAGCTGGGCATGTTAATTTTCCCCATTAGCTCCCTGGCTTTTTCCACCTTATAAGGGTCCTGGGTATATAGGGATCTAAAATAATCTCCCAAAATCTCTATTATTTCTTTCGTTTGCGTGTGTAGGATCCCAGCCTTGTCCTTAACGGGATGAGAGTGGACCTGTTTTATAAATGGCTTGGATAGGTTAGACAATTATTTTCCTGCTTTGTTCCCAAAGTGGAATAACTCTGCTCTTTTGTGGTCACCTGACCATTTAGCACTGCTCTCTATGTAATAATCATAGTTGTGTTTCGCTGTTCCCCAACCCACTTTATGAGTTTCCGTCGGATCATGCAAAATTTTGGTATATGCCTCTCTCAGTGAAGCTGTTGCCTCATCTTGCTTCTTCAGTTCCCTTTTTTTCGCCGTTGTATACGCTATTATGTGCCCTCTTATTACCACTTTGGCTGCATCCAAAAATAACGAAGAATCCTGTTCATGGCCATTATTATCTGCCGAATATTCCCAACACCATCCCCTTAATCTATCTACAAAGTCTTCGTCTGATAGCAGATGGTTGGGCAACCACCATATAAAGTCTGACTCTCTAGGAATGTCTTCATAGGCCTCCAGTATCACCGGTGTGTGATCTGACAGGACCATGTCTGAAATTTCAGAACCCTGGATCCTTGACATAAAATCTGGGGAAACTACCATATAGTCCAATCTGGACCATGATGACTAGGCATGAGAAAAGTGTGTATACTCCCTCTCCGCTGGATGGAGGTGTCTCCATACATCAATTAATCCAGTGACTTGCAGCAGCGAAGAGAGAGTACACCCTCCCCCCGCACTATTTCTAACATGCCTGGAAACCTGACGATGCCTATCTTCCTGATCCGCATGGACCCTGTTGAAATCACCTGTCACAAAATTCTGGAGTATATGTGACTCAAGTTGTCTATAAAAACCCTGTTATGACAAATTGGGAGAATAAATGTTGTATATAGTGAATAACCCAATCGTGGATTGCAGAACTATCTTGATCAGTCCAATACTTCTCCCACCCAAAATCTATGAAGTCTCCAAAAATCCTGTTTCTCTAGATGTGTTTCTTGTAGGAGAGCCACATCTATCGTAAGTTTTTGTAAATGCTTTAGTATGTTCACTCGTTTATATTGGGATCGTAATCCCTGTACATTCCAGGTGGCTATTCTCATATTATTTTCTCACCCAAGGATTGCATAGTGGACCACCTTCACCCTATAAGAAATGCCTCCCTCCTTTTATCCAGTACCCAAACCCTCGCGGTATAGAACATGTATGGAACCCTAACCCCTCCCCAAAACAGCCTCCTTCTCTGCGTAATTCAGATACTTCACAATGGCCGCCCTCAGTCTCGGGGTGCCCAGCTCCTGGCCAGTGTATGAAATCAGTGTTATTTTACATGACATTAATTTCTACTGTACATTTTTTTTTTCTTATGAGCAAACATTTGTCAATATGTCTTAATGTATACTTAGTAACATACATAGTAACATAGTAACATAGTACATAAGGCCGAAAAAAGACATTTGTCCATCCAGTTCGGCCTGTTATCCTGCAAGTTGATCCAGAGGAAGGCAAAAAATCCTGTGAGGTAGAAGCCAATTTTCTCCACTTTAGGGGAATAAAAAATTTCTTCCCGACTCCAATCAGAATAACTCCCTGGATCAACGACCCCTCTCTAGTAGCTATAGCCTGTAATATTATTACGCTCTAGAAACACATCCAGGCCCCTCTTGAATTCCTTTATTGTACTCACCATCACCACCTTCTCAGGCAGAGAGTTCCATAGTCTCACTGCTCTTACCGTAAAGAATCCTCTTCTATGTTTGTGTACAAACCTTCTTTCCTCCAGACGCAGAGGATGTCCCCTCGTCACAGTCACAGTCCTGGGGATAAATAGCTGATGGGATAGATCTCTGTACTGACCCCTGATATATTTATACATATTAATTAGATCTCCCCTCAGTGGTCTTTTTTCTAAAGTGAATAACCCTAATTTTGATAATCTTTCAGGGTACTGTAGTTGCCCCATTCCAGTTATTACTTTAGTTGCCCTCCTCTGAACCCTCTCTAGCTCTGCTATGTCTGCCTTGTTTACAGGAGCCCAGAACTGTACACAGTACTCCATGTGTGGTCTGACTAGCGATTTGTAAAGTGGTAGGACTATGTTCATATCACGGGAATCTATGCCCCTTTTGATGCAACCCATTATCTTGTTGGCCTTGGCAGCAGCTGCCTGACACTGGTTTTTGCTGCTTAGTTTGCTGTTTATTAAAATTCCTAGATCCTTTTCCATGTCAGTGTTACCGAGTGTTTTACCATTTAGTATGTACGGGTGACTTGCATTTTTCCTTCCCATGTGCATAACCTTACATTTATCAGTGTTAAACCTCATCTGCCACTTATCTGCCCAAGCCTCCAATCTATCCAGATCCCTCTGTAGTAGTATACTGTCCTCATCAGTGTAAATTACTTTACACAGTTTAGTGTCATCTGCGAAAATTGATACTTTACTATGCAAGCCTTCTACAAGATCATTAATAAATATATTGAAGAGAATAGGGCCCAATACTGACCCCTGAGGTACTCCGCTAGTGACAGTGACCCAATCTGAGTGTGTACCGTTAATAACCACCCTCTGTTTTCTATCACTCAGCCAGTTACTTACCCACATACAGATGTTTTCTCCCAGTCCGAGCATTCTCATTTTATATACTAACCTTTTATGCGGTACAGTGTCAAATGCTTTGGAGAAGTCCAGATATACGACATCCATTGATTCGCCGCTGTCAAGTCTAGAACTTACCTCCTCATAGAAACTGATTAAATTAGTTTGACATGACCGATCCCTCACGAAGCCATGCTGATATGGCGTTATTTGCTTATTTCCGTTGAGATGCTCTAATATAGCATCTCTCAGAAAACCTTCAAACAGTTTACCCACGACAGATGTTAAACTTACCGGCCTATAGTTTCCAGGCTCTCTTTTTGGCCCCTTTTTGAATATTGGCACCACATATGCCACGCGCCAATCCTGTGGGACATTCCCTGTCAGTATAGAGTCTGCAAATATCAGAAATAAGGGTCTGGCTATGACATTACTTAATTCCTTTAGGATACGGGGGTGTATGCCATCCGGTCCTGGCGATTTGTCTATTTTAATCTTTTTAAGCCGCTGATGTACTTCTTCCTGGGTCAGACAGGACACCTTTAATGGGGAATTTATTTTTGCATTCTGCATGTCATCTGACAATTTATTTTCCTCAGTGAATACATTGGAGAAAAAAATATTTAACAGCTTTGCTTTCTCCTCGTCGCTCTCTGCGACTCCCCCCTCATTACTCTTTAAAGGGCCAACACCTTCAGCTTTATACTTTTTAACATTTATATAATTGAAGAACATTTTAGGGTTAGTTTTACTCTCTTTGGCAATTAATCTCTCGGTCTCTAGTTTGGCCGCTTTTATTTGTTTTTTACATGTTCTATTTTTTTCCTTATAGTTTTTCAGTGCTTCCGTGCAACCCTCCTGTTTTAGTGTTTTATATGCTTTCTTTTTGTCATTTATTGCTTTCTTTACAGTTCTGTTTATCCACATTGGTTTCTTTTTGTTCCTTAACCTTTTATTACCATACGGTATGTACCTCTCACAATGAGTTTTTAGGATGTTTTTAAAGATATCCCATTTTGTGTCTGTATTTGTGAGGACTTTGTCCCAGTTAGTTTGGCCTATGGCCTCTCTTAGTTGGCTAAATTTAGCTTTTTTGAAGTTTGGTATTTTTGTTCCTCCCTGTAGAAACGCTCTTTTGAATGATAATTGGAAGGTTATTACCTTATGGTCACTATTTCCCAGGTGTCCCCCGACCTGCACGTCTGTTGTTCTGTCAGGTCTATTGGTTAATACTAAGTCCAGTATGGCCGTCCCTCTAGTCGGGTCCTGAACCAGTTGGGAGAGGTAATTGTCTTTGGTTATAGCCACGAACCTGTTTCCCTTATGAGATATACAAGTTTCAGTTTCCCAGTCTATATCTGGGTAGTTGAAGTCCCCCATAATAACCACCTCATTATGATTTGCCACCTCGTCTATCTCGTTTAGTAGTAGATTTTCTGTGGACTCTGGTATATTAGGTGGTTTATAGTAAACTCCTATTAGTAATTTATTGTTGTTTTTAGCTCCATGTATCTCTACCCATAGTGACTCCACATGTTCATGTCCCTCACTTATATCTTCTCGGACTGTGGGCTTTAGACAGGACTTTATATAAAGGCAGACCCCTCCCCCTCTCCGGTTTTGACGATCCTTTCTAAACAGACTGTAACCTTGTACATTAACTGCCCAGTCATAGCTATCATCCAGCCATGTCTCAGTTATTCCCACTATGTCATAGTCCTCCTCACACATCACTAATTCCAGTTCACCAGTTTTATTAGTCAGGCTTCTGGCATTAGTATACATACATTTGAGAGGTTTATGTATATTTTTTACACTACACCTTTCCTTCTGAATTGTTCTAGTCCCTCCTTCCATTCCTCCCCCATTCTTATTACCTTGCCCCCGGTCTCTATCTGCACTATCTTTCCCTCCTATAACGTAATTACCCTCCCCCCCAGTCCCTAGTTTAAACACTCCTCCAACCTTCTAGCCATCTTTCTCCCCAGCACAGCTGCCCCTTCCCCATTGAGGTGCAGCCCGTCCCTACGATAGAGCCTGTTGCCGATAGAAAAATCGGCCCAGTTCTCCAGGAACCCAAACCCCTCCTTCCTACACCAGTTCTTGAGCCACTTGTTAATCTCCCTAATCTCCCATTGCCTTTCTTGTGTGGCTCGTGGTACAGGCAGTATTTCGGAAAATACTACCTTTGAGGTCCTTGCCCTCAGCTTTTGACCTAAATCCCTGAAATCATTTTTAAGGACTCTCCACCTACCTCTAACTTTGTCATTGGTTCCGATATGGACCATGACCGCTGGATCGTCTCCAGCCCCTCCCAGTAATCTGTCAACCCGATCCGCGATGTGTCGAACTCTAGCGCCAGGAAGACAGCACACTGTTCGGCGATCACGGTCTTTGTGACAGATTTCCCTATCTGTTCCCCTAATAATGGAGTCTCCCACTACCAGCACCTGTCTGGCCTGCCCTGCTCTCCTGGTTCCCTGCTTACTGGAGCTGACATTCCCCTGACTGGCAGAGGAAGTGTCTGGCTGCAGCAGTGCCGTCCCCGGACTGACATCCCCCTCATCAGCCAAACGTGCAAACTTGTTGGGGTGTGTCAGATCAGGGCTAGCCTCCCTGGCACTCTTCCCTCTACCCCGCTTTCTAACTTTTACCCAGCTAGCTACCTCACTTTCCTCAGCCTCCTCTCTGTCACCCTCCCCCTCATCTACCCCAAAGAGTGCTTGCTCGGTGAGAAGCAAACTCTTTTGCAAATTGTCAAATTGTCAATGCCTCTCAGTGTTGCAACTTCTACTTAATGGTTTTCTTACAGCTCTTCACATTGAACTTTGAAATTAAAAATTCCAAATGGCACTAGATTATTATTACTATTTTTATTATAGCTGGAATTTTCATTAAAGTAGCTTGTGAAGCCCCCTGAATTGAGCGGAGCAGCGACTTGGGCATGCACTCGGCTATGCCATTCATTTTTATGGGAGATCTGGAAATAGCCGAGCACTGTACTTGGCTATCTCAGGAACTCCCATAGAAATGACCTGTAGGACCCCCACCAATATAGTTGTTATCCCCTCCCCTGGTTTCTTCATGTATTCTACTATTAATATTATGCTACTTGAACTTCCTTTAGAGCCCAAGTATGCCTCTTCCAGTATAACTAACTGCGCACACCCGAACTCTTTGCCGCCGCCCCCCTCCGCTATGTGAAATCTCACACACACTGCTGAGGGCAACAGCTTCAAATGTGTCACTGGGCATGCGCCGAGCCCAGTGACAAATTTAAAGCTATTGCCCTCAGAAGCTTCTACATCGCGCAGGGGCAGGCAGTCCACAGTAAGGTGCCTGTGTGAGATTTCACATTGCGGAGGGGGGCAGCGGCAAAGAGTTCGGGTGTGGGCAGCTACTTATGCTGGAAGAGGCATGCTTGGGCTCTAAAGGAAGGCGGTCTGGGCACTTTACAGGATTAGGATAATAACGACCCTCTGGGCACCTTGGACACTCATTTGCATAACATAAAAAGTGGATTTTATCGCTATTGAAACCTTGAAACAAAAATGTTTTATATGATTTCATTGTGTAATACTGTTGAGGGGGCACTGACCAAATCCTTTAGTTCTCCTCCTCCTGGATGGGCTCCTTCTGGGTCAGGGCCCCAAAGCTGCAGTTTCCCCTGCTTCCACTATAGCTACGCCCCTGATCTGCATTAATATGCAGGTGACCGTCATACAGCTCCAACGATTTATTTCCATCTGCATCTTTCTAAACAATCTGTGGCCTCAGTCTTTTATCCAGACTCAGTCATTGTGCCACTATGTGGCCTCCTCATGCTGTCATCTCCACAGTATGTCACCTTTCCACTCATTTTTATCACCATGCTGCTGCTGATGCTGCTGCTTAAAAGGCCTTAAACTGATCACCAGGGCCACAATATCATTAACCCCTTGGGGACCCATGACGTATCGGAAGGAAGGCATCGCGCTGCCTTCCGGTGAAGAGCCTGTGAGATCCAGCCCCCTGGATCTCACAGGCCGGAAGCTGTATGTATAAACACTGTATGTATAAACACTGTATTACTCATACAGCCAATGCATTCCAATACAGAAGTATTGGAATGCATTGTAAAGGGGATCAGACCCCCAAAAGTTCAAGTCCCAAAGTGGGACAAAAAATAAAGTGAAAAAAAAGTTGAACAAATAAAGTTTTCCCCCCAAAAAAATTAAAAAGTTTCAAGTAAAAATAAACAAAAACGTCATTTTCCCCAAATAAAGTTAATAAAATTTGGTAAGAAATAGGGGGGAAAAATAATGTATACATATTAGGTATTTCCTCATCCGTATCGACCGGCTCTATAAAACTATCACATGAACTAACCCCGCTAAATAAACAATTTTTTTGTCACCTTACATCACAAAAAGTACAACAGCAAGCGATCAAAAAGGCGTTTGCCCACCAAAATAGTACCAATTTAACCGTCACCTCATTCTGCAAAAAAAGAGCCCTTACCTGAAACAATCGCCCAAAAAAAAAAAAAAAAACTGTGGCTCAGAATATGGAGACACTAAAACATCATTTTTTTTGTTTTACAAAAGCTGTTATTGTGTAAAACTTACATAAATAAAAAAAAGTATACATATGTGGTATCGCCGCGTTCGTATCGACCGGCTCTATAAAAATATTACATGACCTAACCCCTCAGATGAATACCGTAAAAAATAAAAAATAAGAACTGTGCTAAATAAACCATTTTTTGGCACCTTACATCACATAAAGTGTAATAGTAAGCGATCAAAAAGTCACATGCACCCCAAAATAGTACCAAATAAAACCGTCATCTCATCCCGCAAAAATCATACCCTACCCAAGGTAATCGCCCAAAAACTGAAAAAATTATGTCTCTCAGACTATGGAAACACTAAAACATGATTTTTTTTGCTTCAAAAAAGAAATCATTGTGTAAAACTTACATAAATAAAAAAAAGTATACATATTAGTTATCGCCGCATCCGTGACAACCTGGTCTATAAAAAATATCACATGATCTAACCTGTCAGATAAATGTTGTAAATAACAAAAAATAAAAACTGTGCCAAAACAGCTATTTCTTGTTATCTTGCCTCACAAAAAGTGTAATATAGAGCAACCAAAAATCATATGTACCCTAAACTAGTACAAACAATACTGCCACCCTATCCCGTAGTACAATACTGCCACCCTATCCCGTAGTTTCTAAAATGGGGCCACTTTTTTGGAGTTTCTACTCTAGGGGTGCATCAGGAGGGCTTCAAATGGGACATGGTGTCAAAAAAACAGTCCAGCAAAATCTGCCTTCCAAAAACCGTATGGCATTCCTTTCCTTCTGTGCCCTGCCGTGTGCCCGTACAGCTGTTTACGACCACATATGGGGTGTTTCTGTAAACTACAGAATAAGGGCCATAAATATTGAGTTTTGTTTGGCTGTTAACCCTTGCTTTGTTACTGGGAAAAATTGATTAAAATGGAAAATTTGCCCAAATTTCATCTTCATTTGCCAATAACTCTTGTTGAACACCTAAAGGGTTAACGATGTTTGTAAAATATGTTTTGAATACCTTGAGGGGTGTAGTTTCTTAAATGGGGTCACTTTTATGGAGTTTCTACTCTAGGGGTGCATCAGGGGGGCTTCAAATGGGACATGGTGTAAAAAAAAAACAGTCCAGCAAGATTTGCCTTCCAAAAACCGTATGGCATTCCTTTCCTTCTGTGCCCTGCCGTGTGCCCGTACAGTAGTTTACGACCACATATGAGTGTTTCTGTAAACTACAGAATCAGGGCCATAAATATTGAGTTTGTTTTGGCTGTTAACCCTTGCTTTGTCACTGGAAAACAATTATTAAAATGGATAATCTGCCAAAAAAGTGAAACTTTGAAATTGTATCTCTATTTTCCATTAATTCTTGTGGAACACCTAAAGGGTTAACGATGTTTGTAAAATCTGTTTTGAATACCTTGGGGGTGTAGTTTCTTAGATGGGGTCACTTTTATGGAGTTTCTACTCTAGGGGTGCATCAGGGGGGCTTCAAATGGGACATGGTGCAAAAAAAAACAGTCCAGCAAAATCTGCCTTCCAAAAACCGTATGGCATTCCTTTCCTTCTGCGCCCTGCCGTGTGCCTGTACAGTAGTTTACGACCATATATGGGGTGTTTCTGTAAACGACAGAATCAGGGCCATAAATATTGAATTTGGTTTGGCTGTTAACCTTTGCTTTGTAACTGGAAAAAAAATTATTAAAATAGAAAATCTGCCAAAAAAGTGAAATTTTGAAATTGTATCTCTATTTTCCACTAATTCTTGTGGAACACCTAAAGGGTTAACAAAGTTTCTAAAATCAGTTTTGAATACCTTGAGGGGTGTAGTTTATAGAATGGGGTCATTTTGGGGTGGTTTCTATTATGTAAGCCTCAAAAGTGACTTCAGACCTGAATTGGTCCCAAACAATTGGGTTTTTGAAAATTTCTGAAAAATTTAAAGATTTGCTTCTAAACCTCTAAGCCTTGTAACATCCCCAAAATTTTTTATATCATTCCCAAAATAATCCAAACATGAAGTAGACATATGGGGAATGTAAAGTAATAAGGTTTTACTATGTATTATAGAAGTAGAGAAATTTAAACTTTTGTATTTTTTTTTAAATAAAAATGATTTTTTTTAACTTCATTTTATCAGTGTCATGAAGTACAATATGTGACGAAAAAACAATCTCAAAATGGCCTGGATAAGTCAAAGCGTTTTAAAGTTATCAGCACTTAAAGTGACACTGGTCAGTATTGCAAAAAATGGCCAAGTCCTTAAGGTGAAATAGGGCTGAGTCCTTAAGGGGTTAAGGTTTTACGCACAATACCAAAGTAAAAAATCAATTTTATAGGAAAAATTTATTGTATATAGAGTACAAGTGCTGCCACAAATTACAAGGAAGAGGCACTCCGATATAACCTTTTTATCACATAAAGGAGGGCCTCATTCACATTGAGTTTCGGGCCTGCAGGTGAGCTCACCGTGTAAAAGATTTGAGTTGCGGGCCTGCAGGTGAGCTGACCCTGTAAAAGATTTGAGTTACGGGCCTACAGGTGAGCTGACCCTGTAAAAGATTTTAGGCTTGGGCCTGCAGGTGAGCTGACCCTGTAAAAGATTTGAGTTGCGGGCCTGCAGGTGAGCTGACCCTGTAAAAGATTTGAGTTGCGTGCCTGCCGGTGAGCTGACCCTGTAAAAGATTTGAGTTGCGGGCGTGCAGGTGAGCGGACCCTTTAAAAAATTATATGTGAGGGCCTGCTGGTGAGTAGACCCTCTAAAAAATTATATTCGAAGGCCATATATGCAAGGGCATTATATGTGATGAATAAGCAATGCATGTTGATATGACAGAAGAGGACGAGGAGGATGAGAAAAGGAAGATTCAACCATATACCCTTATTTGTGGTGGAAGGGGTGCATGGGAATACAGTCTATTGACTACATTAAAAACAACACATGTAAAGAGCCTTTATGTTCATCAGCATTCCTTTATGTTCACCCATTTCCACCTTTTCCACATGCACAGCGTCGTCCTTATTTATGAGCAGCAAATGTTTGAGAAGACACATAAGTGGAATGGTGACGCTGATAATAGCGTTATCGTCGCTCACCATCTGTGTTGATACCTCAAAGTTGTGTAAAACCTCACAGAGGTCAGACATCCATGCCCACTCCTTGCTTGTAAATAGCTGAAGCTGATTGTAAAGGGGATGACCATGTGGCAGCTGGTATTCCACAACTGCCCTCTGCTGTTCACAAAGCCTGGCCAACATTTGGAACGTGGAATTCCAGCGCGTGCTCGTCTCGCACAACAGCCGGTGAGCTGTCAATTTCAATCGCTGCTGCAGCGTTGCACACACGCGGCGCACCTTCACCAGTAGCTCAGTCAAATTGGGGTATGTTTTTAGAAACCGCTGAACCACAAGGTTAAATACGTGGGCAAGGCATTGGATGTGTCTAAGGTTACCCAGCTCCAAAGCCGCCACCAAGTTACAGCCATTATCAGACACAACCATGCCTGGTTCTAGGTTGAGTGGCGAGAGCCACAGTTCAGTCTGGTCTCTTATCCCCTGTCACAGCTCTGCGGCGGTGTGCTGTTTGTCACCTAGGCAGTTCAGCTTCAGCACGGCCTGTTGCCGCTTCCCCACTGCAGTGCTACACTGTTTCCAGCTACTGACTGATGACTGACTGGTGCTGCACGCGGATAATTCGGAGGTGGAAGGGGAGGAGGAGGAGGCAAAGTTGGTGGCAGAAACCCTGATGGAATTGTGGCCCGTAATCCTTGGTGTCAGTAGCACCTATGCCATCCCAGGGTACAAGTCGGTCCCGGACACCTCAACATTCGCCCAGTGTGCCGTCAGAAAAATTTTGCATCCCTGGCCAAAAGCACTTGTCCATGTGTCCGTGGTTAAGTGGACCTTCCCAGTAACTGCGTTGGTCAGAGCAGGTGTGATGTTAAGGGACACATGTTGGTGTAAGGCTGGCATGGCACACCTTGAAAAATAGTGGCGGCTGGGGACTGCGTAATAGGGGACGGCCACCAACATCAGGCTGCGGAAGGCCTCAGTGTCCACAAGCCTTACTGGAAACAATTCCAGGGCCAGTAATTTGGAAAGCTGCACATTTAGTGCTATGACCTGTGGGTGGGTGGCTGGGTATTTGCGCTTGCGTTCAAATGCCTGGGGTAATGAAATGTGGACTCTGCGCTGGAACAGGGAAGTGGATGTGGTCGCTGATGGTGCTTGCAAAGATCCAGGTGAAGGTCAAGAGGCATCCAGGCATGCGTCTTGGACAGGGGATTGGCCAGCATGTAACAAAGGGGAAGAGGAGGCAGTGGTGTGACCCGCAGACACTGATCATGGACCCAGGCATTCAGCCCACCTATTAGGGTGCTTTGATGCCATGTGGCGGATCATGCTAGTGGTGGTGAGGTTGCTAGTGTTTACGCCCTGCTTATTTTAGTATGGCACAGGTTGCAAATGACAATTCTTTTATCATTCACACTTTCCTCAAAAAAGCCAGACTGCGGAACACCTACCCCTTGGCAAGGGAGATTGCCGCAAGGGGGTGCTCCGTGGAACAGTTGCGGGCCTGTTAGGTGGTGCCCACCTTCTACATTTTGCCACCCCACTACCTCTTCCACCCTGTTGCAGTGCTGCAGATACCTCCCCCTATATACTGCTCTCCTCGCTCGGCTTGTTGCCACCTTCCCAGGTTGGGTCAGTGACCTCATCATCCAGCACCTCCTTTTCCACTTCCTCACTCTGATCATCCTCCTGATTTGTGGACCTAACCACAACCTCAGTGATTGACAACTGTGTGTCATCCTCTTCCTCAACCTCTTGAGACAGTAATTCCGGTTGAGTCATTGGCAACTGTGTCTCATCATCATCCACCTAATTAAACACTAATTGCCATTCTCCAGTGTCATATTCTAGTGACTCTGGATGCTCAAGAGGTTTGGAATCGGGGCAGAAGATCTCAGGTCCCTCTTCAAGTGTCCTTGGCAAGAGGGCCCAATCAATTGATGGCGATGAAGAGAATTCCTCAGAATATCCAAGTGTCGGATCACTTGTTTGGCCAGACTGTAAATGGTGAGAGGAAGGAGGATCAGGGTGAGAATTGTGTGGACCAGACTCCTGGCTACTGATACTAACCTTGGTGGAAGACAGGTTGGTGCTTAACCGACTGGAAGCACTATCTGCTGCACTCTAACCGACCACCTGCTCGCACTGGGCTGACTTCAAGAGTGGTGTCCTGCGTCGCCCTGCAAAGTGGGTCATAAAATCTAGGTATCTTGGATAATTGTTTTTCTTGTGCTCTGGCAGCAGGCACAGTTTCACCGCGCCCAGGGCCACGGCCTCTGCGAGCACCATCAGCATCTCGGCCACTGCCCCGTCCCTTAATGCTCGCCTTCTTCATATTAAATGTTATAAGAGATCGTTTATAGGAAAAATTTGGCTAAATTATGGAAAAAATATTTATTGTCAGTAATATTTCTCCCAATATCTGGCCCTGACACATACACGCTATTGGAGCGCAGATGTAACAATTCACTACAGACACCGTTTATAGGCAAAGTGTGGATAAATTATGGAAAAAATATAATTGTTTTTGCTAATATTTTTCCCAATATCTGGCCCTGACACACGCTCTATTGCAGCACAGATGTGACAATTCACTGCAGACACCGTTTATAGGCAAAGTGTGGATAAATTATGGAAAAAAAAATATTTGTTGTCAGTAATATTTTTTCCAATATCTAGGCCTGATACACACACGCTATTGCAGCACAGATGTGACAATTCACTGCAGACACCGTTTATAGGAAAAGTGTGGATAAATTTTGGAAAAAATATAATTGTTGTCAGCATTATTTTTCCCAATATCTAGCCCTGACACACACATGCTATTGCAGCACAGATGTGACAATTCACTGCAGACACCATTTATAAGCAATGTGTGGATAAATTATGGAAAAAATATAATTGTTTTCGCTAATATTTTTCCCAATATCTGGGCCTGACACACAGAATGTATTGCAGCACAAATGTCACAAGTCACTGCAGACACCCTCTAACGAAAAACTATTGAAAAGTATGGAAAAAAATATACGCTGGCTATATTATATTGCTGCTAGCCTGCCACCACACACAATAGTCCTTTAAAGGACTTTTGGGTCTTTAAAACGTTTTTCAATTGAATATATTGCGATCACACTCCCTTCACTATCTGTCCCTTCCTAAGTGCAGCTCTCCCTGACTCACAACGAGCCGAACCCGCGTCATCGCATTCTGGACAGTAAATCACTGTAATGCCAGTAGCCAACATGGCTACTGGCATTACAGTGATGGCAGTACTTACCTGCACGTTTATTGGCTGCTTAGTAGCCGCAAAACATGTGGGAGGAGACTCGAGCATAGCGATGCTCGAGCCGAACATGTATTTGGCCGAGCATGCTCGGTCAACACTAATCTTGATATAGTGTAGCTGTTGCAATGCAGGGTGTTAGCTAATGTGATAGGTTCTGCTGTCCATACATACATGCAGACGTGCTAAAATGTGAAGTTTCATGTATTGTGGCAAAATATTTGCATCATTAGTGCCAATTAGCGCAATTATGAATATAAAGCCATTTTTAATGTTCTGCCGTGCCAACCATTTTCTCCAGTCTCAGGAAACTTTTAGCAGCATAGAAAATGTAGCAAAAGTGACCCACGCCTGTATTTCGCGTGCATTACGCAAATATTACATTGCCGATTTTTCGCAATCAAGAAATAATCTCGAATTCACGAATTTGTGAATATATGATGAATATTCTCCCAAATATTTCTGAAATATCGCAACTTCGACTATAGCCCCTGCCACTCATCGCTACTCACAATCTGAGTATTTGTGTGGATAAAATTCTGTCTCATTTTGTGAAAACATTACCCTCTTACTTGCAGGACACAACGGATATAGTCATGAGAATTCATGGGGTTACAGTTACACAGTATTAGCCAGTTTAGATATCAAGCCCCTGTGTAACAATATACTACACAAATTAATGTAGAATTAATACAGTTCTTTCTGTACATCAAAAGTACAATTTTTATTTCATACAGACAATGATGTTGTCGTCACTCTCCAATTTATTTTAACAAATAATAATTATGTGGTCAATGGCATTTATTATTTACAGATCAAAGGTACAGCCATTGGGACTTCATGCATGCCAAACTATGGAAATCTATTTTTAGAGTAGTGAGAAGACGAACATGTGTTTATGTAAGATCTGGAATTCTATAAAGCACATATTTTATGTTGGGGCATTTGCATTTACGACATGTTAATTTTCTGGGAAGGCACTAAAACACATTTTCAGGATTTTGTTGATGTTTTAAATAATCAAATTGGGATGAAGTTATCCTCTGAAATACATGAGAGGGAAATTAATTTCCTTGATTTCTCTGTAGGTTCATGGCCGCACCCATATGATATTCATAGGGAACCCACCTCTACAAATATTTCCTTCATTGAAACAGCTTCCTTCACTTATCCCGAAGGAAGAGTATTCCAGTGGGCCAATCTTTATATACAAAAAAAAAAAATGTAGTAAAGAAACAGATGTTAAGAGGGAATATGATGGGGGGGGGGAGCGGAGCTTGCGCCGGTCAGACATGGCTGCACGTTTCTAAGCTCCGTTACACACAGACCGTCAATAGCACCTGATAACTGCAGCTATCTGCTCAAATATGGTGAAAATCGGGAACCCCAAGTCAGGAGAACACCCGAGCTCTAACAAGACCCAGATTACTGGGGGTGAAATGGACAAATTCATTAAGAAAACGGCCTCCTCGTTCATTGCCCGAGACTCCAAGATGGCGCCCGCTCATCAGCACAAAGCCAGCGCACCAGACAGATCGGAGGAAGACAGCGACGCTGAAGACCCGCAAGGTAAAGGGGCCCTTCCCATAACCAGGCACAATTTGAAACAAGCCCTCTGTAAGGCCATGGAGCCGGTGCTGGGCGAAATTGCAGCCTTACGCCAGGACATGAGGCAGGTGGGAGACCGGGTAGAAACCCTTGAAACCCACCAGACGTCGATCCTGGACCATCAGAGGGCCACTACCAGCTCATTCCAGAAATGCACCACGTACCTTAATGAGCTTCATAACGCCTTGGAAGATCAGGAAAACAGAGGTCGCCGCAACAACTTGCGCCTTAGAGGGATCCTAGAATCTGTTGCACCTGGGGATATCCCGGCGGCAGTAAAATCACTCTGTACCTCACTTTTGGGCCCAGATTATGCCCTTGACATTGTTATTGAGAGGGCTCACAGAGCACTGCACCCTAAACCTAGGCCGGAAGACCCTCCCAGGGACGTGATTTGCAAATTTCTCAACTTTCAAGTAAAGGTGGCAGTCCAAGAAGCTGCTAGGAACCGGCCCGACATACTATACGAGGGTGCACAGGTCTCTATATACCAAGACCTGGCCCCTTCCACACTCAGGAAACGTAGAACCCTGAAACCCCTGACAGAATGGCTATGGGCCAACAGGATCCAATATAAATGGAACTTTCCGTTCGGCCTCTCTTTTTCTCAGGCTGGGCGCCACTTCAACATCTCGGCCCATTCTGACCTGGAGGATATGTATGACTTTTTACAAATACCACCTCTGAAGATAGACAACTGGGACTTATTCCAAGACCTTGCTGCTCTTCCAGATGTTCCAAATATAGTACCTTTCACACTGCAGCACACTCCTAAAGCCCAAAAAAACTGGTAAAAGGGGATGCCAGTTAACTCCAAAGAGACTTGCTCAAGAACCATAGGTCCCTTTCAAACTGGAATTATCTCACTGTAATTCGCTTCCTGTGAACTTTTCTTCAGGATACCATTAATACTCCGGATCCGTTGATCACCAACACACCAGCATATTCCACCAATGCAGAAAGATCAAGAAGAGACTTTAACAACAGACAAGTGAAGAAAGCTACATGGCGCTTAAAACTCTTTCTCTGTCTCTCTGCTGCGTTACTTACATGTTCCACACTGAATATTTCCAGACTTCCCATTGTTTCCACTTTCTTTTCCTTGTCTCCCAGTCTTCAAGCCTATATGTCTATATGTCTTCCTTGTTTGCTTGATTTTACCATTTTAACCTACCCCTCTACTCCTGCCTTACTTAATGTCCCCCTCCTTGAGCCACAAATGTTCTCCCTCATTGTAGTATGTCTATTTCACCATACTAGCTGTTATATAATGTGCTTGACGGCTCACAATCAGGTCTAGTGACCAAAACCCCCTCATGCTTGTTGTAGGTTTGACCCTATGCACACATGTTTTTTATTATTTGGTTTTGTTTTTTGTTCTCATGTTTTCCCCTTTTCCCTTGTTTGGTTTAAGGTACAGGATGCTTCTACTCCTTAACCATGGAAGGTGACACAGTGATCTCTGGACCCTGGCTTCTCCTCCGGATCTGAAGATTACCATCCAATCTGTAAGTGTTCTCTTCTGGGGGACCAGCACACTGCAGCGTTATATCTTCAACCTGACACAGATCCATGGCTGATCTTCATGTTGCCACTTACAATGTAAAGGGTTTCAACTCCCCATCCAAGAGAAGTCATATTTTTGCAATGCTGCGAAAAGAGGGCTCGGATGTGCTGCTCCTCCAGGAGACACACTTCAGGTTTAATCATTACCCCAAATTGGAATTCTCACAATACCCCCTATGGTTCCACTGTGAGAGAGGCTCGTCGGCATCTGGGGGAGTAAGCATAGGGTTTAAGAGAAAGATACCTTTTAAACACGAGCCATATCCAAGATCCAGAAGGGAGATTCCTTATGGTCAAAGGGAATATAGGCCCCCAAATTTACACCTTTATAAATCTATATGTTCCAAATGCTAAACAAGCCTCCTGGCTTGCTGATATCTCCCTCATCATTTAAAGAGGGCATAGTGATTGCGGGAGGAGATCTGAATGTCGCTCTCAATCCTCAAGTTGACTCATTTTCCCACAAGTCGATTCATTCATTACGTGCCCTAAGAATGAGAGAGACATTTTGGAGCCTTCACTTGACAGACATAGCAGACTCTTGGCGTACACCCAGATGCCATAGACTATACCTTCTTTTCCCCTGTACATAATACGTACCACCGCATAGACTACATTTTTATTTCCAAAGAGCACCTCCAGCTATGTCTGGAAGCCAAGATTGGCTCCATTCATATTTCTGACCATGCCCCTGTATTCCTCTCGATTCTAGCCCCTTCACGCAACCCCACATGTTTTAACTGGCGCCTCAATGAATCTATTCCAGGAGACCCTAACACCATTGACAAAGTCGCCTCTTTACTGGACGAATTACTTTGAGTTAAATAACCACCCCTCCCTTTCACCCCAGAGACTATGGGATGCACACAAACCCTTCATAAGGGGTCAATTTATTAGTTTATGTTCCCACCTGAAAAAACTTAGAGAGAAAAATGTTGAAACCCTTCTCTCAAAAATAAAAAATCTTGAGACAACACACAAACGCTCCTTGGCTGATTCACAACTTCAGGATCTCTCTAATCTAAGAGTGGAACTAAAAGCTTTGCTGCAAGTTAAATACGCCAAATATTACCTCAACTCGCAACACAAATTTTTTGCGCATGGGGATAAAACAACTAAGTTCCTGATGAGTAGAATCAAAGCCAGAAGAGCGAACAACTACATACACCAGATCTCTTCATCTAGTGGAGATCCCCTCTTTTCCACTACCCAAATAGCCAATCAATTCAAGGACTTCTACGAAAAATTATATAACCTTCCCCCACCTCCCTCCCCTGATTCTCACCTCACTCTTATTGCTTCTTTCCTTGAATCGATCACCCTCCCCTGACTTACTAATCCCCAAAAAAGCTCGCTGTCAGTCACTTTCACTATTGAGGAACTCTCTTCTGCCCTCTCTCAGATGCCTTTGGGCAAAAGCCCTGGCCCCGATGGCCTTCCAGCTTCTTACTATAGAACATTTAAAAAACAACTCTTACGTCATCTCCTCAATGTCTGTAATCTATCCCTACAGGGCAGTACACTCTCCAGAGACATGACAACGGCACACATAGTGCTGATACCCAAGGAGGGAAAAGACTCTAAACTATGTTCAAATTACAGGCCTATCTCCCTCCTAAATATAGACCTTAAACTACTAGCCAAAATGTTGGCTAACCGCTTAGCAAATTTTCTCCCTCTCTTGATACATGGGGATCAGGTAGGATTTGTTTGCAACAGAGAGGTCAGGGACAACACAACCAGAGTAATCAATGTGTTGTGCCTTGCAAAACATACCTCTTCTCCACTTCTCCTCCTTAGTACCGATGCTGAGCAAGCATTTTATAGAATTAATTGGATCTTTCTGAAACAAGTACTAGTAAACTTTTGCCTACCTGATCCCTTTGTTCAAGCTGTCTTCGCTATGTATGCCCAAGCCACAGCCTTAGTCATGGTCAATGGAGGTCTGTCAGTACCATTCCACATACACATTGGCACTCACCAAGGATGCCCCCTATCCCCTCTCCTCTTTATCCTAGCAATGGAACCTCTACTAGCTACTCTACGTGCAGACCAAGGTATTAGGGGCATGATCCTGGGAGGCAAAGAACATAAGATAGCAGCATTTGCTGATGACGTAATGATAATGACTACAAATCCAAAGGAATCTCTCACTAATATACAAAAACACCTACACCAATATAGCACCCTTTCTAATTTCAAGATTAATGCTAGTAAATCCTTAATACTTAGTACTGGGATACCTCTCCATATAAAACACTTACTGATGAAAGACTCCCCTTTCAACTGGTCCTCCCCAACCATCACATACTTAGGAGTTAAAATTAGCCCCTACATCCCAGACCTTTTTTCTCTTAACCATACCCCTCTTAAGGAGTCAATATTTAAAGCAATCGATAAACTAAAAAAAATCTCTGCCCCAACGCTCTCATGGTTCGGCCGTAAAAAACTTACAGCGCCGTTCAACAGATTCACCGTGCCTGCGCACTTCATTCCCCATTATGGGCAGAGGCACAAGAGCGTTTAATGCGCATGTGCCGGCCCGTACATCCCGATCTAGCCGGCCTTGTGCCTCTGCCCATAATGGGGAATGTAGCGTGCAGGCGCGGCAAATCTGTTGAACGTCGCTGGATTTCTCACTAAGAGGAGGATGTAATCAGAAGAACCTAGGGCGGGCCAGAGGGTTGAAAGTGGAGGGGTTTCGTGTGAAAAGCGACGATGAGCCTGGGCAACGGCCGCATGAACGCCGCCCCTGGGCACCTTCAGAAGCGAATTAACATATTGAATAAAAGTGTTTTTCTGAGAAAATCGGCGATGGACAGCAATATGGAAGGCAGCATTCTAATATGGGGAATGTAATGGAGATTCTGATGTTAGTGTTCTATAATAGTGATTTTAGGTGAAAGACTCCTCATTCGCGTGAACTTAATCAAGGTTCACGCAATGCAGTTACCGTATATGTAGGTCCTAATCATGGGAAAAATCTGGTCCATGTTTTATATCATACATGAGTTGGTTTAAAATGGTCCCGATTTAGTTTTTTTTCTTATTTGGAATTTTATACTACTGAGGAAGGTACACATGTATACCGAAACGCGTCTGGTAGTGGCTGTGAAGGGGCAGTGTGTATGATAACATATCATAAACAAGGCGAACACGAACATCATTACCAAATTGAAGTCGACGTTCCAGGACCCTCAGAGTGCATGCGCTAGGAAAGACACAGCCGAGAGAGATACATCGGAGACCTGCGCTGAGAGAAGAACCAAAGCAGTCAGTAATCCGTAGGAGGCTGTGAGCGATAAAGCGGACACTTGCGCTGAGAGACCAGAGTGAAAGTCGGCTGATAAGCTGCAGGAGGTCGTGAGTAACACACAACATTGTTAAAAATATGAATGCGAACATCAACGGCCATATACTATAATCTGCAAAATTGGATTATTTCAATTGTTTGAAAACCAGATTGTGACCAACAGAACAATCTTAACATATGAATGTGCACTAACAGCGATAAATCGCATTGATGTAAATAGACTGCAATAAGATATATGGATGTTGTGTTGCATGTCTACATTAGTTGACTGAACTATTTGAAAGTAAATCATCAAATCTTGAACCACATGCCCAAACATAAGTGAACATCCTCACTTTTTGATTTAGTTTTTATTTTAGAATTTTATGCGTGAGCTCCGCATTATGAAGGGTCCAGTTTATTTATTTATTGCTATATTAATTTATTGTGAATAAATTTGAATTGGGGATTTATGCATTATTGGTATATTGTGTGATTAAATGTTTTTAATTATATGGATGAGTAAAAATACTTGCAGAAAATTATGAGCCAGTCATTTTGTTGACAAAATGTGGAAAAGCTTTGTCAGCACGCCACAACATCCAGCACCACCAGCTGATACGGAACGTCTTAGCAAGAGGCAGCATTTCAGCAACATGGTGGAACAGTACGTGTGCACACACCTGCACATACTGACAACTGCAACTTCTGGATCTCCAATTTGGGCACATGGCCTGAGTTTGGCCTTTACACCTTGGAGGTGCTGGCCTGCCCTGCGGCCAGTGTATTGTCCGAAAGTGTGTTTAGCATGGCAGGGGGGTGATCAAGTACAGGTGAATCAGCCAACATGGACAAGCTCACGTTCATTAAAATGAACCAGGCATGGATCCCACAGATCTTGTCCGTACCTTTTGCTGAGTAGACAAGATATTGGCCACACCCATCCATTGTTATACTCCAGCACACTTTGTGTGTTCACTTTTCCATTTCCTAATGTTTTGGGGCCTTCCCAAATTTATTTAAAAAAAATAAAATAAAGGAAAAAAAAAAAGTGTTGGCTATCTTCTCCACCACCACTTGCACCTACACCGCCACGTCCACTGCCACCTCAACCTTCTACTCTACATATAAGTCATTTCCCTATTCACATTTGTTTGCAAACCAATTGTCCTGCTCTCACCTACATTTTGCTTCCTCCTTTTGCAGCCTCCTAGCCTTTACTACTATTTTACAGCCATTTTAGTGCACCAAAGTTTAGGTCCCCATTAACTTCAATAGGGTTTTGGTTTGAGTTCAGGTCAAGTTCGGGTCCCGAACCCGAATTTTGACCTGAAGTTTGGCCGAATCTGGCGAACCCGAACTTCCACGTGTCTGCTCTACACTAACCTTAACCCTTTCAAGGCTGGGTGATTTGCAATTTTTTGATTTTTGTTTTTTACTCCAAGCCCTCCAAAAGCCATAACTTTTTCTTTTTTTATTAACAAATCTATACGTGTTTTTTTTTTTTGTGTGGGATAAGATGTACTTTCTAATCGCACCATTTTTGGTTGCATACAATGTGGTGGAAATTCCAAATCGTGTGGAGTTATAAAAAATAAATAAAAAAAAACACCATTATGTCATTTTTTCATTATTTTTTTTTCTACACCATCTGCTATGCGATAAATATGACCTGTTACTGTTATTCTCTGGGTTAGTATGATTACAACAAAACCACATATGCATAGTTCTTCCACTCTAAGGCCTCCTGCACTTTAACGCGTGCGCCCCGTGGCCGTATTGCGGACCACATTTGCGGATCTGCAATACACCGGCGCCGTTCCGTGGGCATTCCGCATGACGGATACGGACCCATTCACTCAATGGGTCCGCAAATCCAGAGATGTGGAATGGTGCGGAACGGAAGCACGGAACGAAAACCTACGGAAACACTATGGAGTGTTTCCGTGGGGTTTCGTCCCGTACTTTCGTTCTGCAAAAAGATAGAACATGTGAATTGGTCCGCGATCCACTGCGGCTGCCACACGGGGCAACGGAGGCCAAATAGTGAAAATAATAAAATAAAAATTTTGGAAAAAACTATTTTTTTTCCTTTGCATTGCCATATTCTGACCTCCCCCTTCCTCCATAACTTCCACATTCTTGGGTGCGTATAACTTTTCAATCACTTTTTAATACATTTTTTGTGGGAGGTGAAGTGACCAAAGAATTGTGAATCAGCCATTTTGACATTTTTTTCCCCATTTCACAGTTTGCTCTATGGGATAAATATTTTTATATTTTAATAATATGGGCATTTTTGCACCTGATGATGCCCATGGTGTTATTTTTTTTAATTATTTATGTATTTTCATTGAAATTTTGGGGAAAAGTAGGTGCTTCCCCTAGGGAACTATAACGAGCAACCATTAGATTACTTTTCTCATAGACTCAAATGCTTTATTCATTGGAGTTTATGAAAACCACACAATGTTCCTATGGAGCCCTGTCACAGGCAAGGGCTCCATAGGAACTATTATGTGGCAGCCCTGTACCACTCCTGAGTACAGAGGCTGCCGCACACTATATCCTGGTCCCTGGATCCTCGCTGGGGGGAGCCCGTACATGGCCACAAGCGCTCACTCCAGGTCTTTAACCTCCCAGATGCCATGGTCACATTTGAAGTTGGGATCTGAGGGGTTAAATGTATGCGATCAACATTATCATCAATGACACATTAGTCCCAAATGCCTGCTGTTTAAAACATTTTTAAATTCCTGACCTCCAACTTAAATTTGTAAATCTCTCTAATCTCTTAATGACTTTCTGGTGTGGCTCATGGTACAGGTAAGTATTCCGGAAAATACTGCCTGTGGTTCAAAGTTTTATATAAAGACCAAAATTTTTAATTCAAAGGAGTACAATCTATATATATAAAGAGGAATGTATGTATGTATGTTTTGCGATCACTCAAAAACGCGATCATCGATTTCAACAAAACTTGGTACATAGTGATGGACAACCATCGGCCGGGACGATTAACGAAGGCTACCGCGCGTTCGCAATCAAGTGTTCGCTAACCGCACATTTGCGGCGGGCCCAATTCATTTTAATGGCAGGCGAACCTGAAAAACCTTCAGGTCATATTTACAGCCAGCAAACACTTACTAGAAGTACACAAATAGTCCCACAACATGGACAGTGATGTACCAGAGGGGGATCATTGGCAAAAGTTCCCACAAAAAAATATGTATTTTAATCAGGGGCCATTTTTATGCTTCTTAAAGGGAAACTCTCAAAAATGTGCCCTGCTGGAGCCTAGAAAAGTGTTATTTCCTATCAGTTTGATGTATACAAATGTGCAGCACTCCACATTTTTGTATCCTGCAAAGTCCATTCAAAAAATGCATACGTTAACATAAACTTATTTTCTACCATGGAACTGTATGGTGAACGGACGCCACTGTACGGCATCAGTCTGAGGCATCTGTTAACGCATACATTTTTGGTATGCATTAAATGGATGGCAAAAATAGGACGTGAACCCAGCCCTAGTGTCAGAATAAGCACCAGTACACAGCGGAGCAGCGTGGTGGAGAGGGGAGGCCGCCATGTACTGAGAGAGCGCTACTTGGTCCTGTTGGTCAGGGATGAGGATTGTTTCCCAAAGATAATTTTCTACTGGGAAATACAGTATAATACACTAGAATCTATACAATATAAAGATATTAGCCCTACCCACGAATAATGATACAATTAGGTGGTCATTTATTATATAGAAATACGTCTATGTTAAGCGTATTTCTGACACAGATTGTGGTGCAAAGGTCCTTAGCACTGCAATCTGCATATTTTTAACATTCATGCCAGGTCTAAAAAATGATGGCGTGGGCAGGGAAAGGGATACAGTTATGGCCATCCAGTTATTGGATACCACCACCATACATTGACCGGATAACACCTCTGTACAGTGACCGGATAACACAGCCATACCGCAACCGGATAAAAGGGTATAAGAGGGCACAGTACAGGAAATGACTAGGGGCACTGCACAGGTTGTGGTAAGAGGGCACAACGCAGGGTATAAGGGGGCACAGCTATAATGAGAGGCAGAGCAGTGATACAAGGGTGTGATTATGTGGCTAGAGATAAAAAATGCAACTGTCAGCCAGTACAGGCCCAAAAAATTATGCAATAGGTATTCAACTGACAGCAAAGAACTTTGGATTCTGTGGCTGGAGGTACATTAGGAGGTCATATGATACAGATGTAACTGTCGGCCAGTATAGGCCCCAAAAATTAGGCAATGGGCATTCACCTGACAGCAAAGAACTTTGTATTCTGTGGCTGGAGGTACATTAGGGGGTCATAGGATAAATATGTAACTGTCGGCCAGTACAGGCCCCAAAAAGCATATAGAGCATATACAAGGTGGAGTTCCAGCGTGTTTGGCAGTCACAAATCAGACGTCTGACGGGTAAGTGGTGTTGCCGCTGAATGTCATGGACCCCTGGACCCCATAGTATTTGGCAATGAATCGCTGCACAACTAAGTGTGTCATTTTGCCCTGTTTCAGCACGCTCAGCAGATTGGCACCGTTGTCACACACCACTTTACCCACTGTCAAATTGGGCAGGGTTAGCCACTGATCGGACTGTGACTGCAGAGCTGAAAGCAGTGCAATACCGGTGTGGCTCTTGGCTTTAAGGCACAACAGCCGCAGCACAGCATGGCAACGACTCACATGGCAAGTCAAATAGGATCTGGGGAGCTCGGGGGGGTGCAGCGGAAGAGGCAGTAGCAGTGGAAAAGGATGTGTCAGCCGAGGAGGAAATGGAGGATGGAGTCGGAGAAGGAGAAGAAGAGGCCGGCCTGCATGCAATCCGTGGCGGTAACACCAAATCCATACGGGTGCCACGGGTTACATGCTTGATGGCCGTCAGAAGGTTCACCCAGTGGACAGTAAAAGTTATGTACCTTCCCTGCCAAGTGTTTGCTATACCACGTGTCTGTGGTCAGATATATCTTGGCACCGACACTGTGTGCAAGAGAAACATTCACTTGCCGCTGAACGTGGCCATATAGCTCCGGGATGCCCTTCTGGGAGAAATATTTCCTTCTGGGGACCTTCCATTGCAGTGTGCCAATGGCCACAAATTTTCTAAAGGCCTCCGAGTCCATTAGTTTATATGGCAGTAGTTGGCGGGCTAGCAGTTCCAAAAAGCCAGCAGTCAGCCGTTGGGCAAGAGGATTATCCGGCATCATCATTTGGGCCACGGAAGCCTGCCTTGTGCCAAATAAACGGGACGACGGCAAGGTGGAGTGGAGGACAAATTGGAGTAGAAGGAGAAGAGGCAGGACGTGGAGCGCGTCAGACCTGCAGAGCAGCAGGTGCCCGAGCAGGAGCCCAGTGCCTGATTAGGAGAGGGAAGAGATTTATTTTATTTTATTCTAGAACTGAGCATGGGGGTCTGATCTAATCATTATGGGTTCTGATCTGAGAATGGGGGGGTGTCCTGATCTGGGCAATGGGGGTCTTATCTGAGCATTGAGGGTCCTGATCTGAGAAATGGGGGTCTCATCTGAGCATGGAAGTCTGATCTGAGTATGGGGGTCTGATCTGAGCATGGGGGTTTATATTTGAGCATGGGGGCATATCTGAGCATGGGGGGATGTGAGCATGGGGGGTCTTGTCTGAGCATGGGTTGGTCAGGTCCGAGCATGGGGGGTCGGATCTGAGAAGGGGGGATATCTGAGCATGTGGGGGGAGATCTGAGCATTGGGGGGATATCTGAGCACTGAAGATCTGACACTGGGAGTCTGATTTGTGTTGTCTGATCCCAGCATTGGGGATCTTTTTTGGGGGGTCTGATTTGGAGGTCTGATGAGGTTTGGGCATCTTATTTTAGGTCAGATGAGGATTAAGGATCTGATTTAGAAGTCTGATCTGAGGTCTGATAATATATTTTTTTATTTTTTTCTCTGCTAATGAAAAATAAGAAACAATATTTTTATCAGACCTCAGATCAGATGAAAAAACATTTTTTCTAATATTTTCTATGTAGGGCAAAAAATACGGTGACTCATGTGTAATATGGTAGTCATATGTTTTTTGTTTTTTTTGGCTCTTTGTGTCTGTAAAGTTTTCCACCAGTGATAAGCGGCAGGGGCAATATTAGAATTTTCAATATTTCACGAATATTTGGGCAAATATTCATCATATATTCGCAAATTCGAGAATTCGTGATCTCCAGTCATTATTTTCTTGATTGCGAAAATCGGCAATCATAAAATTTGCAATAAAAATTTGCGATCAACACTACACCTAAAGTCAAATATATTGCAGCCTTCTCATTGGCCCACAAGCAAGAAGCAGTGAGGGATCATGGGTACTGATGAAAAAAAATATAGAATATTTGCGATTATGAAGATATAGCACTATAGTCTTTGCGAATTCTCAAAGTGACAATATTCGCTATAAAAATTAGCGATTAGAATATTTGTGATCAACACTATTGGCCACCCCTGGTATAGTAATTAGGTATGCATTAGATTTGGTGCACTCTTACTCTAGTAGAGAAAAGGTATAAAAAGCAAGTAACATCTCCAGACAAATATAGATGAGCCAGGTTTATCAAATAACATGGAATGTATGCTACTTTGTGATAAATTATGTGAAAGGGGTTGTGTTCAGCGGAGGTAGCCCTACAAGGCTGTGTGCCTGGTTTAACAATGAATTTCCTGGTCATAGAAAAATCTTACAATAAACAGCACTTTTTGCACTAATAGTTCATACAGGTAATATGTCATAGCAATCCACATACTATTATTGGGTACAATTGGTATGGTTTGGCATTATTACAATATTTTATAACTAGATATAAATTAGTGGCTTTTGTCAAATTTGTCAACGACCTTACATGTTGTCTAAGGTGAGTTTCTCATCAGCATCATTCATGTCATGTTATCAACAATTCATTAAAGATTTGCTGAACAGACACTTTAATTGTAGTTGACAGTCCTTGAAAAACAGTAAAACACTACTGACACTGCTTACTGCAACTGAATAATAATAGCACCGATGGACAAGCTAGGCATGTTTATTAGATAAAATGATCATCATTTCTTAATATTGATTTTTGTGCTGACTTCTTGAATAATTTCATTTGCTGCTGACTTTTATTATATAGTCTACTCAATATTTATTAACACTTATACACATGTATTTGAGTTTGTGATTATGAAATGATTATTAAGGTATTTATTTGATATATATTTCTCTGTATATTTATTAAGAAAGTTGTATACATCTGCAACATTTTTATAGCTCCAATTAATCTCAAAATTAAGTAACTTTAAAGGGTTATTTCCATCTAAACACATATGGACTATCCACAGGATAAGCCATAAATGTACAAATGATGAGGTTTCCCATCTCACGGCTGCTATGAATGGAGAGGTGACTGTGCATGGAGTTCCGAAAATAGCCTAATATCATCTTCATGCCATACATTTATGACACTGCACAGCTAAAGAAACCTAAAACTACAAAATAATTTGCCAAGGGATTAACCCTTTTCTGACCAGCACAGTAATAGTACGGCGATGGCCGGGTCTTTACAGATGGTGCCCACTCCTTAGCGGAGAGGGTGCTATAGTCGCGGGTGGCCTGCTGTTTCTTATAGCAGACACTCGCGGCTAATGTATGCAACTGGCAGTAATGCCGATAATGGACATTTAACCCCTCAGATGCCGTGGTCAATCCTGACCACGGCATCTGAGGGTGTGAAATACTGGAAGTGCGCCCTTCCGGTGATGCTCTGGCTCCCCCGTGCGGCGATCGGAGCTGGAGCTTGTGTGCAGCAGCCCCTGTCTTTGTGAATGACAGGAGGCTGCTGCATAGTATATCCTATGGAGCCCTTGCCAGTAATAGGGCTCCATAGGAAACTAGTAATTTTCTTATAGACTTCAATGCTAGTGCATTGAGGTCTATGAGAATAGCAATCTAATGATTGCTTGTTATAGTTCCCTATGGTAACTATAAAAATTGTAAAAAAAAATATAATTATTAAAAAAACATAAAAATTCTAATCTCCCCCCTTTTCCCAAAATAAAAATAAAAGAACTAAAAAAAAATACACCTCATGGTTGTTGCCATATGCGAAAATGCCCATAGTATAAAAATATATAAATATATTCCCCATATGGCAAACAGCAAAACGGAAAAAAGCTTTAAAATGGCCGATTCACCATTTTTGATCGCTTTATTTTCAACAAAAAATAAATAAATAAAAAGTGATCAAAAAGTTATACACACCCCAAAATGTTATCAATGAAATGAGCCACCACACAGCTCCGGACACATAATTGCAAAAAAGTTATAGGGGTCAAAAGATGGCGACAAAAAAATAAAACAGATTTTTTCCCCCACTTTTTTATTATTTTATCACTATCAAAACACAAGAAAAACTATACATATAAGGTATCGCCGGATTCATACTGACCTGTAGAATAAAAGTAACTGGTCAGTTTTATTACATATCGAACGTCATAAATAAAAACCCCACAAAACTGTGGTGGAATTGATTTTTTTTTGCAATTTCATCCCATTTTGAATTTTTTTTACCGCTTCCCACTACATCATATGCAATATTAAATGGTGGAGTTGGAAAGTACAACTTGTCCTTCAAAAAACAAGCCCTTATATGGCTATGTGAACACACAAATAAAAAGGTTATGGCTCTGGGAAAGCAGGGAGGGCAAAATGAAAACACAGAAACAAAAAAGAAACTCCCGGGTAGAAAGAATTAAAAATGTCCTACCATTATATGTCTACTGTTTCTTTGTAGACTTTGTATTTCTATGGTTACACACTACAAACCATGTGTTCAGGGCTGTGATCTGGATTTCAGGGCCCCATACAGGCAATACGCCTGGATACGATGCCGCACTCCTATGGTCTAGGTATATAGACGATGTGTTTTTTCTATGGCAGGACACCATTCCGGCCTTGGAAAACTTTTTGGCCTGTCTCAACCATAATACACGTAACATCAGACTCACCTGGAAACACAGTCTCACGAATGTCGAATTCTTGGATATAATGATCACTAAGGGACCTGACGGATATTTGTCCACTGATCTCTTTAGGAAGTCCACTGCCGTCAATGCCCTTCTCCACGCCTCCTCTGCTCACCATCCGAATACGATACAGGCAATACCTACAGGGCAATTTTTAAGAACCCGCAGGATCTGCTCCAGTGATAAGCAGTTCGAACAACAAGCAGGCGCTCTGACACAGCGATTCCTCGAAAGAGGTTATCAATACAACACCATACAGCGGGGCTACGAAAGAGCCAAAAAAAATCTAGAGACTCCTTGTTGGTGAGTAGAGTTCAGAAAAGGGATAACCGAGATACATGTGTTAGATTTATTACCCCTTTCAATACGAAATGGAGGTATATTCAGAATATTCTGAGGAGACACTGGCCGGTGTTGCACACAGATGGTGATCTGGCGGTATGCCTCCCCGCATATCCCCAGATCACTTGGAGGCGGTCACGCAATTTGCGTGACATCCTCACGAAGAGTCATTATGTCCCTATACCTAGGGGAGGTATCTTCGGTAGCAAGGGCCCCAAGTGGGGGTCTTTCTCCTGTGGATCGTGTGCCGCCTGCAGATACATGATTCGTTCCACCGCCTTCAGTGTCTCCTCAGGTCGAAAAGACTTTAAGATTGTACACAACATAAATTGTAACACTGAGGCTGTGATATATTTGATCACATGCCCATGTAATCTTTTTTATGTCGGTATGACAAAGAGAGCCCTGAAGACGGGTTTTGGAACATGTTTGTAAGATCCGAGCAGCTGCGGAAATTCCTGAGAGGGACTGGGAGTCACTGCAGGCGGTTCCACAACATTTTTGCAGGTTCCACGGGTCCGATCCAGGGGGATTGACGGTGAAGGGTATTGACAGAATCCATCTAGGGTCTAGAGGCGGTAACATTAAAGTGGCTCTACTCCGTAGAGAGACTAGGTGGATTGTCAACCTGGATACCGTCACTCCGTACGGCCTTAACAAATCTAATAGTTTTTCTTCCTTTCTATGAATATTGCGCAAATTTTATTTGTAGGGTATATTTTTTTCTTTTGTTTTATTATATTCTATTTTCTATAATATTGTTGTTTTCTTCTTTTTGAGATCAAACCATCCATTTCTTTGTGGAATTGGTGATGATGGACAGAGTAACCAACTGGGATGACATGGTCGCCACAGGAGAGGATACTCGTCAAGATCTCCTAGCAACACACTTATATTACTCTGAGTGTATATACTGGGTGGTGCAATATATTGGGCACCGATATTACATGTGTTGTAGATCTCTCTGATATATTCCAGTCAGTGAGACTCCTTGTTATGACATTGTTATATTCTGTGGAGATTCTTTAGATATCCGATGTGTCCTGTGTCACATGGGTGGGGTTGTTTCAATCGTAGCCCTTCCTGTGGGGTTGTGAGTGCCCCGGTCGATCCCGCATACGGCCCTTTTGCCGTCGGTGGTGCCGCCCCGGTCACTCCCACCCACGGCCCTTTTGCCGTCGGTGGTGCCGCCCCGGTCACTCCCACCCTATATTTGTGTCATTGTTTACATTGCTACTCCTGCTGCTTTCCGGTTTTGGTGGTTGGGGGTGTCTCGGTCGACCCCGCCGGCTGCCTTTTGCCGCCGGTGGTGTCGCCCCGGTCACCCCTTTCTTTCCAGGACTTTGTGAATTATTTTGTTATCTATGTTGGTTTGTGGGTTGGGTGTGCCTTGGGTGACCCCGCGGGCTGCCTCTTGCTGCCCGAGGTGCCACCTGTGTCGCCCCCACCCTCTGCCCTTGTCATGAAGTGTAATTACCTCTCAGGGTCCTTATTATGTGGCTTTTTATACAGCATTATCTTTGTTTATCAATATAATGGGATGATTCCTTTCACTTGTATGAATTGTTGTTTAATCATGTCCATTCTCTAGGCCTACATGACTTTAGTGTCTTTCCATCTTGTATACATGAATTTGTTTTGTAATTTGAGAAATTGTATCACCATGTATACCTTAGACTAAGACGGAGAGTGTCCCTAATTACGGGCTATATTGCATTATTGACCATCATGAGCACTCCCGATTGTATGCCTTCGGGATTATGGATGATAATGACTATATGTATATTATTGATAGCACCTTCGTCACATATATGATGCTTTTATAGTAAAAACCTTTTCTTATTCACTATGTAATTAGATCATTTGTATGATCCTTGTAATGGTACTGTGGTTCCATTTATATGGACCCTTAATACATCACTTTTTTTCTATTCGATATGTCACTGTGGGGGCAGGTCATGGAGTTATGCTATAGATAGCTATACCTATGATCATGCCCTCATTTTTAATCCTTTATTTTTGCTCATATTATATTTTCACGTTATGTTCACTGGCGGTTTTCTTTTTGATAGGATATTGTCTGTGTGTGCAGGACCCTGTGTGGATACAGCGGGTGTGCGTCTGTGGCAATGTCATAGTAACTGTGCAGCATTGTCATAGTAACTGTGCGACTATGTCTATCCCCAGGTTCTCTTTTAGAGCCGCGGATTGCGGTTCACCTGCGTTCCACGGGGGTCGCGGGGTGCGCATGCGCTGGGCGACGCCATCTCGACGCGCTCCGTGATGTCTGTAAGCGCCGCGCATGCGCAGTGCGTGGACGCGCTGAGAGATGGCGCCGCATATCATGGGGCTTCCCGCGCCCGATCGTGTGGTCCGCAGATGTGCCGCATCCAGGTAATTCTCTTCCATCGTCTCACCCCCACCATACTCCATATATACCCTGCTCATGTATCACATAGTACCTCCTGACGAAGCCGCTGAGGTGAAACGCGCGTCGAGGTCTCGCGCTCAGGGCCTGTCATCCATCCCACCACCATGTCTTCAGGTACGTCCCGTTATTAGCACGGTTCCACACTATGTACAGGGAACCCTCGCATGTATCCACATTGGGTCCTTTGTACTTAGGCGCATGTCAGCAATTTTGATTTCAGCCAGCGATTCATATTTATTGTGTTATTTTCATTGGCCGGTTGTGGTGCCTATACATTTCCGTGTATGTTAGCTACGGCTTTGGGTCTACCATATCTGGTCTGTGGTACCTTGTGTACTATACCCTAATTGGGGAGACCATTATATGCTATACATATCTGGTTATCCCAGAGCCTTAGCTTTACTTTTTGGTAGTACCTATCTGTGCCTTACATTGCACAGTTTCATTGGTGGTGTTTTTGGTGTGACTGGTCTTGTGCTTCTCCGTGTACTGTATACCATCCTGTTGTTCTCCATATCTTTTATATTTTATAATAAATGACATTTTTTTATACACTATTCCACTTGTTTGGTTTTTAGTCCCCATACAGGCAAACCTTGTTGGAACAGGGCCCCTTATCCCAACTCACATAAAAAAAAAAAGTTCCACACAGCTTCATTAGTATTAATTTAAGTGAATATTAATAAAGGCTTACAATGTCACAGACTCAAAGTTACTGTGTCCATGTTCTCCAGCCGCTTTGGGACCATGACTTTAGTACCACCCTGATGGCGGCCCTGCTGTCATGCTTCCTCATATAGGTCCATTACAATTAGAATGTTATCAAGTTAGCATGGGGAGAGATGTTTTGTAATAATGAAAGCACAACATTTTTCGCAGGAGCTGTAAACGTGAAATGCTAGGATAGTTTCAATTAAACATCAAATTAATTATCTTTCTTTAGAAATGGTGCATTGGCAGACTACAAAAGAGTTGCAGATGTCTACATAACATTTGTATTTTATAATAGGATTACTCCTATTTGGACATTACTGGAATATCTATAGTATATACCATGTATGTCCAATAGGTGGGGGGTCTCCAATCTGGAACCCGCTCCCATCTCTGAAATGTCGAATAGAGGCCCTGTACCTATCTTGTGTCACTTGGAATGGAAAGGTGGCCACACATGAAGGTCTTTCTCCATGCACTTCTATGGCAGTTCTATAAACAGCCAAATTAGCTTACTTGGCTATTTTTGAAACTCCTATAGTGGACAGTGAGAGCCATGGATGCATAGTCAGATCTCTATTCCTGGGGGTGTCATGAGACAGGGCCCTGTTCTTCAGATGCGGGTTCAGAGGTCGGACCCATACCTATTAGACAATTGTGTGGATATTCCACAATTATCCAGATAGGAATACTTAATCTTTGGATAAAGCCACTATAGTTTTATATATTTACCTAGAACTGCCCCATGAAGTATAATTATATTATACATCTATTTGAAGTAGAATATGTTACTGGATAGGGGAATACCATATTAAAAAGTATAAATGAATCCTTGTACAGTCTCTTGAAAACCAAGCAAACAAAAGCATTTATAAATATTTGGTGTCTTCATGACAGATATCCTTAAATAATCCAAGGCAATACATTTTGCACACAGTATAATTTGTCCAGTATATAATACATAGCAGTTCACTATGTTTGAAAGGCTGATTGGGTTTAGTTTGTCGAGGTTTGATTCAATATCAACCATAGAGAGTAACATCAGAATGAACTGGAACCTCAACTATTAAGGGAAATGTAAACAATTATTTTAAACATAAGATCAGCCTTATGTGCTACCCTTTTATCCCTCTGTAAGAGGAGTCATACAAAATATTTACTGCATGAAACATTTTTCATTTGATTCTGCCTTTTATATGGTGCTGGGTATATCATTTAGATGTGTCTGCCTTTAGCCTTTTATACGGAATTTCAATACATCAGAGGAGATATTGTGTAAGGGAAGAATATCTGGATACTGAACACAGCAAGTTGTTTTTTAATAGGCTGATTTGCACAGAAGGCAGCACGGCATTGATACCGTATAGAAATATTTCCTAGAGAAAATAAAGAATTGTGGTGTTAAAATTCTTTTCTTCTCATTGTCTATTTAGTGTTTGGATATTGTATCCAGTTGATAATGGAAACAGCATCAGCCACTGAACTAAAAACAGAGATGTAGATAATAACACAATTCATCTTTATTCCCTGAAAACTTTTGACATAGAAAACAGTGTGCATCTTAAGAACTACATTAGAAAAATAGGTTTCAGTTTTGCAGTAACAAGAATCTATAGCTTGTCCCCTGAAGGTTTTGTGGTAATACATAGACACAATCAACTCAATTAGCCAGTCTACTGACTAACACAGCCTAATTGACTTGGCTAGGCTACAGAGACAAATTTAATTTCCACTGAAGGACATAAAAGGTTATGATTTTAAGAAGATTTGATCAATACATAAAAGGTATATATGTATGATTAGCTCTATTTTGAAAATAACCCTTTTTCTGTCCAAAAGGAATAAAAGAGCAGTGATAGAAATGCAATGAAGCACAAAGAAAGCATTTACATTTGCATGCTATAAATACATTGCCGGCATTAAAGTCATTTCCATTTAACTGAAGAACATGCTTGTATCTTTATGTGCCTTTATTCATAGACTGATTGCTTTCTGTCAAAATCATAGTCTACAATCAGGAAACCGAGGCAGCATATACTGGAGTCACATTTAATTTAATTTCTGATGAAAATGATCTTCTTGATGGAATAACACATTTATGGCAGCATCCAATATGTCTTCTTTCTTTTCTAAAGAAATACATGTCTGACTATGTTTATATGCTATATCCAAGAAAAAAAATAAAAATCTGTATTGCTCTAGATAATTAATGTATGGTGTAAGAAGTGAAATTACAAATAACATTTCTTGGTTCATTTTTCCTGTGACATTTAAAGATGAGTGAATTTCTTGAAATGTATTTCATTTCCAATTTGCTGAATTAATAAAAAATAAAAATCAATTCTGGTCTGAATCCAGAGGAAATAAAAGCAGGCTGTTTTGAGCGCTCCATTTATACAAGTAGGCAAATAACGAGAGTTTGCTAGCGTTCGCGTGTTTGATTTTAAGTGTGTGTTTGTATTAAGTGTGTGACTTTAGATTAAGTGACTTCAGATTCAGGGACTTTAGTGGGGGACTACAGTAAATCAGTTTCTTATAACTGCATTAGGACTCGTTCACATGAACATGGGATGCCGTTGCTGTATTGCGGACCCGCAATACACGGGCACCATTCCGTGTCCATTCCGCAACACGGATGCGGAATGGTGTGGAATGGAAGAACGTAGCAGAACACTACGGAAGCACTACGGAGCGCTTTCTGGGGTTCCATTCCGTGCTTCTGTACCGCAAAAAGATAGAACTTGCTCTATCTTTTTGCGGAACAAAAGGATCGCGGACCCATTCAAGTGAATGGTTCTGCGATCCCCAAGCGCCTGCCCCACGGATGGTGCCCGTGCATTGCGGACTGCGAACGAGCCCTTATATCGTATTTTTCTCTTTTCTTGCGTAATTCCCATTTAGTATGTGTTCCATTATTGACAGCGCAGTCCAGTGCAAATCTTGTCTAATGTATGCAGTCCTGGAACAGTCGTTTGAGGGTGCATATCTTTGTTCAAAATGTGAGCAAATTGCCTGTTTGGAATCGCACATCGAGTATCTAACCGGAATCGCACATCGAGTATCTAAGCGAGTTTCAACACAGAGGCATTGACAATTTGGAAAACAGTTTGCTGCTCACTGAGCAAGCACTCTTTGGGGTAGATGTGGGGGAGGGTGGTAGCGAGGAGGCTGAGGAAAGTGAGGTAGCTAGCTGTATAACAGTTAGAAAGCAGGGTAGAGGGAAGAGTGCTCTGACACACCCCAACAAGTTTTCAAGGTTGGCAGAAGAGGGGGATGTCAGTTCAGAGAGAGCACCGCTGCACACACTTCCTCTGCCAGTCAGGGGAATGCTGGCTCCAGTAAACAGGGGACCAGGAGAGCATGGCAGGCGAGACAGGTGCTTGTATTGGGAGACTTAATTATTAGGGGTACAGAAGAAGATAAGTTTTTAAACTAGGGATTGGGGAGGAGGGTAATTACATAATAGGAGGGGAAGAACGTAGCAGAACACTACGGAAGCACTACGGAGCGCTTTCTGGGGTTCCATTCCGTGCTTCTGTACCGCAAAAAGATAGAACTTGCTCTATCTTTTTGCGGAACGGAAGGATCGCGGACCCATTCAAGTGAATGGTTCTGCGATCCCCAAGCGCCTGCCCCACGGATGGTGCCCGTGCATTGCGGACTGCGAACGAGCCCTTATATCGTATTTTTCTCTTTTCTTGCGTAATTCCCATTTAGTATGTGTTCCATTATTGACAGCGCAGTCCAGTGCAAATCTTGTCTAATGTATGCAGTCCTGGAAGAGTCGTTTGAGGGTGCATATCTTTGTTCAAAATGTGAGCAAATTGCCTGGTTGGAATCGCACATCGAGTATCTAACCGGGCGAGTTTCAACACAGATGCATTGACAATTTGGAAAAGAGTTTGCTGCTCACTGAGCAAGCACTCTTTGGGGTAGATGTGGGGGAGGGTGGTAGCGAGGAGGCTGAGGAAAGTGAGGTAGCTAGCTGTATAACAGTTAGAAAGCAGGGTAGAGGGAAGAGTGCTCTGACACACCCCAACAAGTTTTCAAGGTTGGCAGAAGAGGGGGATGTCAGTTCAGAGAGAGCACCGCTGCACACACTTCCTCTGCCAGTCAGGGGAATGCTGGCTCCAGTAAACAGGGGACCAGGAGAGCATGGCAGGCGAGACAGGTGCTTGTATTGGGAGACTCAATTATTAGGGGTACAGAAGAAGATAAGTTTTTAAACTAGGGATTGGGGAGGAGGGTAATTACATAATAGGAGGGGAAGATAGTGCAGATAGAGACCTGGGGCAAGGTAATGGAACTGGGGGAGGAATGGAATGAGGGACTAAAACAGTTCAGAATGAAAGGTGTAGGGTAGAATATACATAGACCTCTTAAATTTATGTAAACTAATGCCAGAAGCCTAACTAATAAAACTGGGAAACTGGAATTAGTGATGTGTGAGGAGGACTATGACATAGTGGGAATAACTTAGACATGGCTGGGCGATAGCTATGACTGGGCAGTTAATGTACAGGAATACAGTCTGTTCAGAAAGGATCGTCAAAACCGGAGAGGGGGAGGGGTCTGCCTTTATGTAAAGTCTTGTCTAAAGCCCACACTCCGTGAAGATATAAGTGCGGGACATGAACATGTGGAGTCACTGTGGGTAGAAATACATGGAGGCAAAAACAATAATAAATTACTAATAGAAGTTTATTATAAACCACCTAATATACCAGAGTCCACTGAAAATCTACTAGGAAACGAGATAGACGAGGCGGCAAATCATAATGAGGTCGTTATTATGGGGGACTTCAAATACCCAGATATAGACTGGGAAACTGAAACCTATAGATCTCATAAAGGAAACAGGTTCTTGGCAATAACCAAAGACAATTACCTTTCCCAACTGGTTCAGGACCCGACTACAGGGACGGCCATACTAGACTTAGTATTAACCAATAGACTAACAGAGCAACAGATGTGCAGGTTGAGGGACACCTGGAAAATAGTGGCCATAAAGTAATAACCTTCCAATTATCATTCAAAAGAGTGTTTCTTCAGGGAGGAACAAAAATATCAAACTTCAAAAAAGCAAAATTTAGACAACTAAGAGAGGCCATAGGCCTAACTAACTGGGACAAAGTCCTCAAAAATAAAGATACAGCCACAAAATGGGATATTTTTAAAAGCATCCTAAAATCTAATTGTGAAAGGTACATACATAATGGGAATAAAAGGTTAAGGAACAAGAAGAAACCAATGTGGAAAAATAGTAATGTAAAGAAAGCAATAAATGACAAAAAGAAAGCATTTAAATCACTAAAACAGGAGGGTAATGAGGAAGCACTGAAACACTGAAAAAATATAGAATATGTAAAAAACAAATAGAAACGGCCAAATTAGAGACCGAGAGATTAATTGCTAAAGAGAGCAAAACTAACCCAAAAATGTTCTTCAATTATATAAATGAAAAAAAAAGTATAAATCTAAAGGTGTCGGCCCTTTACAGAGTGATGAGGAGGGGAGTTGCAGAGAGCGATGAGGAGAAAGCAAAGCTATTAAATAGCTATTTTTTCTCCACTGTATTCACTGAAGAAAATAAACTGTCAGATGAAATGCAGAATGTAAAAATAAATTCCCCATTAAAAGTGCCCTGTCTGACCCAGGAAGAAGTACATCAGCGACTTAAAAAGATTAAAATAGACAAATTGCCAGGACCGGATGGCACACACTCCCGTATCCTAAGAGAATTAAGTAATTTCATAGCCAGACCCTTATTTCTGATATTTAAGGACTCTATACTGACAGGGAGTGTTCCACAGGGTTGGCACTTAGCAAATGTGGTGCTAATATTCAAAAAGGGTCCAAAAACAGAACCGGGAAACTATAGGCCGGTAAGTTTAACATTTGTTGTGGGTAAACAGTTTGAAGGTTTTCTAAGAGATGCTATCTTGGAGCACCTCAATGAAAATAAGCAAATAACGCCATATCGGCATGGCTTCATGAGGGATCGGTCATGTCAAACTTATTTAATCAGTTTCTCTGAGGAGGTAAGTTCTAGACTTGACAACGGTGAATCAATGAATGTCGTATATCTGGACTTCTCTAAAGCATTTGACACTGTACCGCATAAAAGGTTAGCATGTAAAATGAGGATGCTCGGACTGGGAGAAAATGTCTGTATGTGGGTAAGTAACTGGCTGAGTGATAGAAAACAGAGGGTGGTTATTAACGGTACACACTCAGATTGGGTCACTGTCACTAGTGGAGTACCTCAGGGGTCAGCACTTGGCCCTATCCTCTTCAATATATTTATTAATGATCTAGTAGAAGGCGTGCACAGTAAAATATAAATTTTTGCAGATGACACTTAACTGTGTAAAGTAATTGACACAGAAGAGGACAGTTTACTGCCATAGATTAATCTGGATAAATTGGAGGCTTGGACAGAGAAGTGGCAGATGAGGTTTAACAGCGACAAATGTAAGGTTATGCACATGGGTAGGAATAATGCAAGTCACCCGTACATACTAAATGGTAAAACACTGGGTAACACTGACATGGAAAAGGACCCAGGAATTTTAGTGAACAGCAAACTAAGCTGTAAATTCAGTGTCAGGCAGCTGCTGCCAGGGCCAATAATATAATGGGTTGCATAAAAAAGGACATAGATGCCCGTGATAAGAACATAGTTCTGCCACTTTACAAATCGCTAGTCAGACCACACATGCAGTACTGTGTACAGTTCTGGGCTCCTGTGAACAAGGCAGACATAGCAGAGCTGGAGATGGTTCAGAGGAGGGCAACTAAAGTAATAATCGGAATGGGGCAACTACAGTACCCTGAAAAATTATCAAAATTAGGGTTATTCACTTTAGAAAAAAGACCACTGAGGGGAGATCTAATTGCTATGTATAAATATATCAGGGGTCAGTACAGAGATCTATCCCATCATCTATTTATTCCCAGGACTGTGACTGTGACGAGGGGACACCCTCTGCGCCTCAAGGAAAGAAGGTTTGTACACAAACATAGAAGAGGATTCTTTATGGTAAGAACAGTGAGACTATGGAACTCTCTGCCTGAGGAGGTGGTGATGGTAAGTTCACTAAAAGAGTTCAAGAGGGGCCTGGATGTATTTCTGGAGTGTAATAATATTTTAGGCTATAGCTACTAGAGAGGGGTCGTTGATCCAGGGAGTTATCTAATTGCCTGAATGGAGTCAGTTTTTTTCCCCTTAATTAAGTGGGGAAAATTGGCTTCTATCTCACAGGTTTTTTTTTTGCCTTCCTCTGGATCAACTTGCAGGATAACAGGCCGAACTGGATGGACAAATGTCTTATTTCTTCCTTAAATACTATGCAGTGATGGCCAGTTCGCAGTGTTCGCCTCTCTTTACTTTTATGTGCTGTCTCTCTTGTTTTCAAGAGAAAATATATCCTAGAAGAACTTAAATTGTTATATACCAATTTTCAGGGCAATTGGAGCAAATTTGATTAGGGTAACATACATACCGTAGTAACATAGTATCAGTGATGGCCAGTTTGCAGTGTTCGCCAGTGAACACATGCGGGCTGCCATCTTGACTCCCCCGTCCGGCGATGCACAGGTAAGCCCTTACCTGTGCCTGTGCCAGGAGCCGGTCTGAAATCAAATGCGGCGGGAGCAGGCAGTTCCGAGAACAGCCCGATAAAGGCCACTGGCGGCTGTTCTCGGAACTGCCTGCTCCCGGTGACCGCATTTGATTTCAGACTGGCTCCCAGCACAGGCACAGGTAAGGGCTTACCTGTGCATCGCCGGACAGGGGATTTAAGATGGCAGCCCGCATGTGCTCGCTGGCGAACACTGCGAATTGGCCATCACTGATACTATGTTACTAGGGTATGTATGTTACCCTAATCAAATTTGCTCCAATTGCCCTGAAAATTGGTATATAACAATTTAAGTTCCTCTAGGACCGTGATGGCGAACCTATGGCACGCGTGCCAGAGAGGGCACGCAGAGCCTTCTCTGTCGGCACGCGCGCCCTATCCCATATGTATAAAGAGGAGGATCGCGGTCCCGGACTCCAGCTGACTTATTCATGTGCGCCGAACACAGAGGGGAGGGACTGGCATCAGTGCTGCGAACACAGAGGGGAGTGAGAGGGGAGGGACCAGGGGCGGACTGACCATTTGGGCACTTCGGGCCTGGACCGAGGGCCCGTGGCCACTAGGGGCCCCACCAGGAGGAATCCTCGGTGGGCCCCTAGGATTACAGTGTCACACACTGACACACTTAACTTTAGCAAGTGGCGAGGATTACTTGATCACCTCGCCACTTCACTTGATATGGCTGCTGCAGGCTGCAGCGCTGCGCAGTGCCTCCGTTCCCCTGCTCGTTGTGCTGTTTGGGTCGTGGATCCGCCTTCCACCATGGTGGGCCCGCCTCCTCATAAGTGCTGTGCCTGCCCTTCTCTCTGCTGGATCCCTAGGCACGCACAGGCTGTCAGGAGGGTCCCTCTGAGTCTGCTGGTCTGTATAAAGTCAGGGGTTCCGTGGAGTATATGAGAGCAGGTCTGACCACAAGAGAGTCCCTCCCTCTGCTGCTGCTACTATTACTCTTTTGCTTGGCTTCCGTTTCCTTTATTTTCTTCCCCAGCACCCCCCCTCCTGTTTATTTCACTACAGGAGCTTGCTTCAATCCTCCTGTCTAGTGGGATACACACAGGTAGCTGCTGGCTAGTGGGGCTATGTCTATGTGTTTGAGGAGACAGTCAGTAATGATCTTCTGATCCTATCATCATCAGATAAGGAGATCCCTAGTATGGACAGAATGCTCCCAGTGCCTGCTATAGACAGATCAATGCACCGCCCTTCCATCACATCTCCTGAGAAGTGTGCCAGTGTCCACAGATGTCCTCCTGCATGTATCCTGACTTCTTCCCTCCCACACAATGGCCTTTATGTCTGTGCACAGTTCTCAGCCCCTGTGTCTCCACCATCCATATGGGATCCCTGCTGATGTCTCTCATTCCCAGTCCCTATTTGTGTTCTCACTACCCCCCAAACTAGTAGGGTTTGTGGATGTGATTAGACCACTTACCTCTATCTGCAGATCACTGTTTACCCTCCATTTCCATTGATTGCAGATAAAGAGGAAAGTGCTGAGTACAGGCTGCCCTTATGTAAGCAGGCAGCAGCATTCTGGATGATCATGAATTACTGCTCTGTTCTCTGCATTGACATAAAGGAATTGTTGCTGGGCTGCCAGCACTGGAAGGGTTAATCACTGAGGGACACACTGTCACTGTCATCAGGCCATAGGGCTGTCTCTTGTATGATACAGTACATAAGGTTGGATTGTGCAGGGAACCCGCTTACTATCTTGTATACCCTGCACAAATTGCAAACAAAGCTCTGCTACATCTGGGTGTGATTAACAAATACTGCAGTGATGCGCCATAAAAAGCGTCTTTTCAGCCTCTTTGATAAGGCGATGGGAGAGTAGAGACCCTGCTCCCCCCTCCTCCTGTCACCCCACTAGTGACCCTGCTTCCCCTCCTGTCATCCCACTAGTGACCTTGCTCCCCCTGCTTCCCCTCCTCCTGTCACCCCACTAGTGACCCTGCTTCCCCTCCTGTCATCCCACTAGTGACCTTGCTCCCCCTGCTTCCCCTCCTCCTGTCACCCCACTAGTGACCCTGCTCCCCCCTCCTCCTGTCACCCCACTAGTGACCCTGCTCCCCCCTCCTCCTGTCACCCCACTAGTGACCCTGATCGCCCCCTTCCTCCTGTCATCTCACTAGTGACCCTGATCGCCCCCTTCCTCCTGTCATCTCACTAGTAACCCTGCTCCCACCCACTAGTGACCCTGTTTGTTCCTGTACGGAAAGGAGCCTGGCTGGAGTGTGGTGTGGCCTAGCTGTGTGTCTGTCCCTGTGTGTGACGCGATATGTGGGTGGGGCTGTGTGTGGGTGTGGCTTGAGGGTGGGCAGGGACACAGGGGCCCCATAATCTTCTATTGCCCGGGGGCCCCGTGAGTTGTCAGTCCGCCCCTGTCACTACCCTTCAGTATTCCGTCAGTGACTGCTTGTGGGTTTCAGGAAGAAGCTTCTGCCAATCAGCGTTATGCTTCTTCCTCTGCTGTGTCAGTACAACATCGTCTTGCTCTGTGAGTGGTGCAGCCTGGACCCATGAGCTGTTCCTGGGAGCAGAACAAGCAGTGAGAGAATCACATCTGCCCTGGTATAATTATTTTTTAATATAAAAGTTCACACTGACTGAGGGGACTCAGGGAGCACCCCTGTTCCCCACTCATACACCTCCAGACTCCAGCCCAGTTTATGGGAGGTGGTAGAGGGGTCCTCCTCCCTAAGGGCCCATGCACACGACCAGTCTAAGGCTAGTTTCACGCTAGCGTCAGGACGGATCCGACAGCCTGTTGGATCCGTCCTGCCGCTAGTTCACATGTGGCCCCGAACTGCTGCTCATCCCCATTGACTATAATGGGGGCGGAGTTCCGGCAGCAGCGCTCGGCGAGAGGCCCTTGGACTAAAACTACGACATGTCCGACATTTAGTACGGCAGCCTCTCACCAAGTGCTGCCGCTGGAACTCCACCCCCATTATAGTCAATGGGGATGAGCAGCAGTCCGGGGCCACACGTGAACTAGCGGCAGGACGGATCCAACAGGGATCCATCCTGTCGCTAGTGTGAAACTAGCCTGAGTGGGCCATATGTCCTGGACTGGTATTGATCATGTGCAGGGGAGCACACAACATCATAAGATCTTAAGATTGTGGGACATTAGTCCCGCCGGCAGCCCAACATGCACAGCATCACAGTAACCTATGATGTAGTGTGCTCCCCTGTACACAATCAATGCCAGTCCGGGATATCTGGTCCGCTCACGTTATTTCAATGAAAAAAACGGATCTCCGCCGGTCCCCAATTATAGCGAACAGGGCCAGGTGAACTTCCGGCAGTGCACATGGTAGTTAAAGATCCGGCAGGCTGTTCCCCCCCCCCCCCGGAAAAGTCTGCCGGAGAAGGCTGCCGCTAGTGTGAAAGTAGCCTAAGTTGGGAAGTGTTCAAGTTACCATTATTTTTCCATTCTGAATAAAGAAAAAAAATATAAGAATCCTGTAAAAAAAAAAAATAATCCCGTGCATCAGTTGCACATTTAGCATTTATTTGATCCATTTCTGAATGATCCTTTAGGCCTCATGCACACGACAGTGAATAATGGCCGTGTGACTGCCGTTTTAGCGCCAATGAAAGTCTATGGGGCTATTCACATGGCCGTTCTATAAACAGCCAGTGAATAGCATCTGTCCTAAAATAGGACATGTCCTATTTTTGTCAGTTTCCACAGCCATGCGGACCCCACTGAAATCAATAAGACTGTTTTTAACAGCCAATTGACGAGTACACTTTCATTAGGGGTTTAAAAAAGTGTCCCCCATGGTTTAAATAGTGCCCCCATGGTGACCCGCAGCAAAAAAAAACAAAAAACTCACCTCATCCACTTGCTCGCGGTGCGGCAGTCTCTTCTCTCTTCATTGAGCAGGACCTGCCGAATTACCTGCGATTTGTGTGGTGACGTAACCACGTGGGAGCGCGCAGTGACGTCATCATGCACATCGCAGGTCCTGTTCAGTGAAGATAGAAGAGACTGCTGCAGAGCGAGCAAGTGGATAAGGTGTGGACCATTATGGGGGCATTGTTTAAAGCATGGAGGAAATTAATATGGGGCATTAAAAAAAATTATTCATACCCTACGGGGGGCCATTATTTAAGATGGGGACCTACATTGGGGGCATTATTAAAGCTGAGGGTGCTAAAAAACACACACACACACACATACTATGGGGGACATTATTAAAGCTGGGGACAGTAAAAAAAAAAATCCTACACTATGGGGGCCATTATTAAAGCTGGGGTCCTACATGGGGTACATTAAAGCTGGGGTCCTACATTTGTATCATTGAAAGGTCTGTTATTGTATTTTTATTTTAAAGCAAAAGATGTGAATGTATGAGTTTTTCTAAAATAAAACCTCAACATTAAGGTTAAATTGCCATTGGCACTTTGCGATAAGTAAGTGGGTTTTGGGTTGCGATTTGGGCACTCGGTCTTTAAAAGGTTCGCCATCACTGCTCTAGGATATATTTTCTCTTGAAAACAAGAGAGACAGCACATAAAAGTAAAGAGAGGAATCACATCATGTATAGGGTGGTTAGAAGAGGAAGAGCAAAACAGACAGAGGCTGCTCACCTTCCAATGTTGCATTCAGGGCACAACACCTTTCCAGGCTTGTATAAACAACTGATTGGGTCCGCTGCTGCACTTCATCCACTCAGGTTCGGGACCTGGCCTCATTATCACAAGTCAAATTCGAAAATATGTGGCACTGCAGAACACTCAACAAAGGAAATATGTGGATACTTTTCTGGAGCTAATAAAAGTATCCAAATATTACTTTTGTTGGGTGTTTTGCAGTGCCACGTGTTTGACTTACCTTAAAAAATGAGATAGAAAGAGAGATCCGTAATTCTTCTTTGAGTGAGATGTGCAAGCCAGTTCTTCCAAAAAGACAAGGGTACTGTCTCAAGAGAAAATTTCCCTTGTTAGCTGAGTGGTCTTGGGGATGATCTTTGAGTTTCTCTAGTGTAATTACATTTGGGTTTGTTGGTACCATGGCTATACACCATGTATGATGTACACCCAGGCATAGTAATGAACAAATTAATTCTTGCGAATTTATTTGTCTCATCAACAAGAGTTATTCACCTGTGAGGGGCTGTCCCAGCTGCTGAAGAAGCTCTCCTCTGATGCTTGATTGACAGGCTAAGGCACTCACCCGGCTCTGACAATCTCGTGCCTGTGTCACTGCTCTGAGTAGTGGCACAAGTGCAAAGGCTATGTTTCCATTTCCACAGCAGGTAGTAGTGTATGAACAGTCCCTGCTCCAGAAACAGAAGCAGAGCCTCTATACTAGCATTGCTACTCTGACCAGCAGCACATGCGCAAGATTATCAGGGCCTGGCTAGATGTTTGGACCTGTAAATCAAGCAGCAGGGGGAGCTTATTTAGCAGGGAGAGCCCCTCAGAGGTGAAAAACTCTTGTTGATGAGATAAATCAATCTTTAAGAATTGATTCACTAATTTCTACCCAGGAAAAATTTCCTGATGTGATTTCCCACTGTGAAGAAACGTATGTACCTTACAGTACATCTGGAAAAAAAATATTTGCTAATGTATGCTTGAAAGAATGGTGTCTAGCAACAGGGTAAAATTGTATTATAGTTAGCACAAAACATTAAAATTCATAGGACAGAACTTTTTGTATTCATTTTTTCTTGTGTCTTTACACTAAGGTTAGTTTTACCCAGCCATTACTCAGCTATACAGGTTAAACTCGAAAAATTTGAATATCGTGCAAAGTTTATTTATTTCAGTAATGCAACTTAAAAGGTGAAACTAATATATGAGATAGACTCATTACATGCAAAGCAAGATATTTCAAGCCTTTATTTGTTATAATTTGGATGATTATGGTTTACAGCTTATGAAACCCCAAAGTCTCAATTTTGAGGTACCCTTTGCTCAGGGGGTATGGATTAATTAGCTGACTAGAGTGTGACACTTTGAGCCTAGAATATTGAACCTTTTCACAAAATTCTAATTTTAAGCTACACTACTGCAATTCCTTTTAATTTGCATTACTGAAATAATTGGGCTTTTGCACGATATTCAAATTTTTGGCGTTTCACCTGTATACACTCAGTGACAAAAAATATATAAAAATAATGCACCCAAATAAAAATGTCAGATTGATTCAAAGCCATGCATTATGTCTCATCGAAATGTATAAATGATTACAAGTTTGGTCTGAAGAGACACTGGGTCTTGTCACAAGAGGGCACAAAAGTGCTTCCCCAGCTGCCCTATAAAAAGACTAATACCTCTTGGTGGAAACTGTTGACTGCTAGACAACCACAACGGTGTGCTCAAAGACATTTTGGCCAGATGGCTGACTTTGAGGGAGGGCACATCATTGGACTGTGAGACACAGGATGGTAATTTTTGACGAACTGACCAGCAAGTACTAGCTGTTGTGCTCCCACAGTTTTATTGTTCACATCCAGACACATGCCTGTCTCTCCCCATATCACTTTGATGCACTTAGCAGAAAGATTTTTTTTTTTTACAGGACCAATTACATGTACTGCCACTGTCAACCAGCCACTCGCCATTGTTTGCAGTGCTGTTGTGAATGAGAAACCTGGACTGATAGGGACTTGAAATGTATCATCTACACTGCTCAAAAAAATAAAGGGAACACTTAAACAACACAATGTAACTCCAAGTCAATCACACTTCTGTGAAATCAAACTGTCCACTTAGGAAGCAACATTGAGTGACAATCAATTTCACATGCTGTTGTGCAAATGGGATAGACAACAGGTGGAAATTATAGGCAATTAGCAAGACACCCCCAATAAAGGAGTGGTTCTGCAGGTGGTGACCAAAGACCACTTCTGAGTTCCTATGCTTCCTGGCTGATGTTTTGGTCACTTTTGAATGCTGGAGGTGCTTTCACTCTAGTGGTAGCATGAGACGGAGTCTACAACCCACACAAGTGGCTCAGGTAGTGCAGCTTATCCAGGATGGCACATCAATGCGAGCTGTGGCAAGAAAGTTTGCTGTGTCTGTCAGCGTAGTGTCCAGAGCATGGAGGCGCTACCAGGAGACAGGCCAGTACATCAGGAGACGTGGAGGAGGCCGTAGGAGGGCAACAACCCAGGAGCAGGACCGCTACCTCCGCCTTTGTGCAAGGAGGAACAGGAGGAGCACTGCCAGAGCCCTGCAAAATGACCTCCAGCAGGCCACAAATGTGCATGTGTCTGCTCAAACGGTCAGAAACAGACTCCATGAGGGTGATATGAGGGCCCGACGTCCACAGGTGGGGGTTGTGCTTACAGCCCAACACCGTGCAGGACGTTTGGCATTTGCCAGAGAACACCAAGATTGGCAAATTCGCCACTGGCGCCCTGTGCTCTTCACAGATGAAAGCAGGTTCACACTGAGCACATGTGACTGACGTGACAGAGTCTTGAGACGCCGTGGAGAACGTTCTGCTGCCTGCAGCATCCTCCAGCATGACCGGTTTGGCATTGGGTCAGTAATGGTGTGGGGTGGCATTTCTTTGGAGGGCCGCACAGCCCTCCATGTGCTCGCCAGAGGTAGCCTGACTGCCATTAGGTACCGAGATGAGATCCTCAGACCCCTTGTGAGACCATATGCTGGTGCGGTTGGCCCTGGGTTCCTCCTAATGCAAGACAATTCTAGACCTCATGTGGCTGGAGTGTGTCAGCAGTTCCTGCAAGACGAAGGCATTGATGCTATGGACTGGCCCGCCCGTTCCCCAGACCTGAATCTAATTGAGCACATCTGGGACATCATGTCTCGCTCTATCCACCAACGTAACGTTGCACCACAGACTGTCCAGGAGTTGGCAGATGCTTTAGTCCAGGTCTGGGAGGAGATCCCTCAGGAGACCGTCTGCCACCTCATCAGAAGCATGCACAGGCGTTGTAGGGAGGTCATACAGGCACGTGGAGGCCACACACACTACTGAGCCTCATTTTGACTTGTTTTAAGGACATTACATCAAAGTTGGATCAGCTTGTAGTGTGTTTTTCCACTTTAATTTTGAGTGTGACTCCAAATCCAGACCTCCATGGGTTGAAAAATTTGATTTCCATTTTTTTATTTTTGTGTGATTTTGTTGTCAGTACATTCAACTATGTAAAGAACAAAGTAATTCAGAAGAATATTTAATTAACTCAGATCTAGGATGTGTTATTTTTGTGTTCCCTTTATTTTTTTGAGCAGTGTATAATGGCAAATCCATGTTCTGTTTGAGATGCCAAGACAGGTTGTAATGACTGTAGATAGAGACAGACAAGGACAATGAGCCCTAAGGCTAGTACCCAGCCTGCTTTCTGTACATACTTGCAGTAGAAGCCCTAGATAGCTAGACCGCAACTGATTGACGGTCGCTACCCTGTATAACTGCAGAGACAGACTAACAAACAAAGAGACACAAACACAATACCAGAATAATCAGAAATGGATCATAACCCAATGTGCTATGCAATACCAAAATGTGAGACAGAGAGTGGTCAAAAGACAAGCTGGGTCATAATAATAATTTGCAAACCCTAGAAACCTTTGAAGGGCCTTGAGGGAAGAGGGTCTAGCCCAATCAACAATGTCTTGTACTTTGGTGAGATCCATATAAAAATTATAGCCCAGGATCAAGACTTCTTTAACACCGAAGATAAATTTACAGAATTTTGCAAACAGTTGGTTTTCTCTAAATTTTTGTAAAACCTTCCTTACATGCACAACATGTGAAGCCCAATCAGAAGAAAATAAATAAATATGTTCAAGATAGACCACAACAAAAAGACTCAGGAATTCAAGAAAAACATAATTAAAAAAGGATTTTGAAGACTGCAGGGACATTACACGGTTCAAAATGCATTGCTAGGTATTCAAATGCCCTTCAGGGTTATTGAATGCTGTCCTCCATTTGTCCCCTTCCCTGATTTTTTACAAGTTATAAGCTCCACTGAAGTCAATCTTTAAAAATCACTGAGCCCCCACAATTTTATTAAAAAGATCAGGGATAAGGGGAAAGGGATATTGGTTCCTGGCCGTGATATTATTTAATGCCCTATTGTAGATACAAGGGCGTAAGCCACTGTCTTTCTTGATACAGACAGCTGAATATCTGAATATGTCCTTTCCTCAGACTTTCATGTATATAATCTTTCATGGCCTATCTTTTGGGTCCAGAAAGATTATAAATCTTGCCCTTAGTGAAATTAGCATTGTCTATTAGTTCGATAGCACAGTCATAATCACAATGCAAGGACTCGGATGCCTTTTTATAAAAAAACATCCTGAAAATCCTTAATAAATTCAGGTAACGGACCTTTAAAACCAGACTAGAAAGCTGGATAGAAATGCAATGATTTGAGCACTGGGGACACCATCTTATCAATTCCCCAGAACTCCAATTAAAGATAGAACTATGGACCCTCAACCAGGGTTATCCCAGGATGATGTCATGACATATTAGACACACATTTCAGGATGATCGGAACCGACTTTCATTTCCAAATCAGGAGTCCTATACTCAACAAATCCTCCAGCCAAAGGAGTTGAGTCCACCTCAGATACCTAAATTGAATCCCAAAGCAATCACAAAATCAAAATTAACAAAATTAGCTGCAGCCCCAGAAACCATAAAAGCTAAGCCAGAAACAGATATCCCTTGTGAAGAGAGATTAACAGGCAAAAGAAAATACCTGTACATCCGAGTGACCTCCCAGACATCTACTCAGGTGCTGAAGTTTTCTGCTCTTAGCCTAGTAAGACAGGATTGCAGTAGATAATCAGGACTGTCACAGTAGAAGCAAAGGCCATTTTGCAAGCGAAGATCCCTCTTGTGCTGGGAAGTCAATGAATCAACTTGCATGGGCTATTCAGACTCCACTGGTGCTTTACCCATGGAAGACTGAGAGACAAAAGGGAAGGAAGAAGAACCAACAGAGACAGAACGTTCACGTTTTCTTTCCCTAAGATGTTGAATCAGTCATATAGCAAAGACATAGCCTTATCTAACGATCCTGGAGTTGGGTGACTAACCAGCAGATCCTTTAGGGTATTTGAAAGACCCTGTCTGAACTGTGCTCTAAGGGCCAGCTCATTTCAGCCAGCCATGGTACACAACCTGAGGAACGCGGAAAAATAGTCCCCTACTGGTCGCCTGCCTAGACACAAAGCATAAGCGGCCCTGTTAGGCTTCCTAATGGAAGACCAAGGGAAGGGGAAAAAAATAACTATCTACAGAGTACAGCTCTGGGGAATTAGGCGAAGGTGCAAATTCCCACTCCTGAGGGTCATTTTGCAACAGAGATATCAAAATACCGACTGTCTGTGCTTCAGTCCCTGAGGAGTTAGGTAAAATGAAAATACAGTTTGCTAATTTCCCTAAAAATTGCAAAACCCTTAGGTCCACATGAAAAGCGGTCAGGGAGCTTAATCTTGAGTTCTACTGGTGAAGGGGTGGTGGAAGTAGGTGGAGTAGTCTGATAGGGTTCTTGCTGCTGGACTCTGTCTGCTAAATTCCGCACTAACTGAGCAATACTCAAGTTGCCATGGCATCCATAAAAGTGGAGGTACAAAGTATTTTTTGGGCAAGTGATAATATAATGACTGTACTGTAGGTACTGTAGGTTCGCCAAATTTTCCGAAAAGATTACATTTGATCCGAATTTTTTCATGGCAAATTGTGTTAAAAAGCAGCAGAGAGCCTGTATAGTGGTGTAGAACACTGTGCCTCGCAGTAACACGCATAGGGAGTCTGCTGTGGTAGTGAAACAATACTGTGAGTCAGTATGACACGTACATGACAGGCGTCGCTCTTAGAATCACTGCACACTTCACTTATTTGGGCAGTTACGGTGCCAAAACTGACCAAATAACTCAAGTGTGAACTCAGCCTAACAGGTCGATGTTAGCGTCAAGAAGAAGTACACTCCTTTTACACCGTCGTCAGCTGATTCCACATAGATATCTACAGAACCTGTTCTATTAAACGCTGATACAAGTAGAGCCCCCCGACAGAGTGGAGAGGGTGTCAGCAGTAAGTTTGTGTTGACGTCACTGATTATTTTGCCCATCCTCTGATCCGTCAGAACAGTTATCCCCAAAAAACTGATCTTGCCTGTTGAGCATCCGCCTTCACTCGGTCAGCATTTAGTCAGCAATCCATCAGTACTGCTAAAGCCCAAAAAAAAACTGATATGACACGTGAATAGAATATTTGCATGTCTTTTGTGTTTTGTACCCACTCCTGCTTTTGCCTACCAAATCATAAGCCAATTTTGATGGGACCATACATGTCTTACAGCTGCTACATAGACAGGACCCATTTTGCGTCTAATGTTTCCTTCCTTCAGATCAGAAGAAGGGTCAAATAAATAATGATATCAACCAATGTCAACCAGACCAAAAAGGCAAAATAGTGTCCCAGTCATGAAGTGGGGAGGGTGGGAACAGCATGAGAAGTCCACTGAGTGGCCCAATGACATAGTGGTGAAGTGGCAGCAGCATGAGGAGACCACAGAGTGCCAAGGTGACAGAGTGTGGAGGTGGCAGCGGCATGAGGAGATCACAGAGTGCTGAAGTGGCAGCAGCATGAGGAGACCACCGAGTGGCACAGTGACATAGTGTGGAGGTGGAATCAGCATAAGTAGACCATAGAGTGGTGAAGTGGCAGCATCATAAGGAGACCACCGAGTGGCACAGTGACATACGGTAGTGGTGAGGTGGCAGCAGCATGAGGAAACCACAGAGTGGTGAGGTGGCAGTAGCATCAGGAGACTACAGAGTGGTGAGGTGGCAGCAGCATGAGGAGACCACAGAGTGGCCCAGTGACATGGTGGTGATGTTGCAGCAGCATATGGAAACCACAGAGTGGTGAAGTGGCAGCAGCATGAGGAGATCACAAAGAGGCCCAGTGACATAGTGGTGAGGTAGAAGCAGCATGAGGAAACCATAGAGTGGTGAGGTGGCAGTTAAGGGGGCACTTCCTCCAACTGAAGAAGAAAAAGTTCATTCTCCAGAAGCTTTAAAGCTTCTTTACTGTAAGAACTGTGAATCTGTGGAATAGACTTCCTTAGGACGTGGTCACAGCAGGAACAGTGGACAGTTTCAAAAAGGGTTTAGACAAATTCTTAAAAGTAAAAAAAACACAAATGCTTATGAAAACGTGTAGAAATCTGAGTCTCACTTCCTTCTGGGATTTGCGTCCCCACCTATCTCTTGGTTGAACTTGATGGACGTTTGTCTTTTTTCAACCGTATTAACTATTTAACTATATAGCATGAGGAGACCACAGAGTGGCAAGGTGACATAGTGTGGAGGTGGCAGCAGCATTGGGAAACCACAGAGTGGTGAAGTGGCAGTAGCATGAGGAGACCACAACGTGGCCCAGTGACATAGTGGTAAGGTGGCAGCAGCATGTGGAGACCACAGAGTGGCCCAGTGACATAATGGTGATGTGGCAGCAGCATGAGGAGACCACAGAGTGGCCCAGAGACATAGTGTAGAGGTGGCAGCAGTATGAGAAGACCACAGAGTGGTGAGGTGGCAGCAGCATAAGGAGACCACAGAGTGGCCCAGTGAAAGAGTGGGTGGGTGTCTGGGTGAGGCAATACCAGTACCAGCTGAAGATGGTGGCTGACAGTAGGGGCACCTGGCAGGAGGTGTTGTATCAGGCAGGTGGCCGTATCAGAATAGTAGCTGAAGCAGGTAGCCAGAAGAAAGAGGTGTATTTTGTCAAAGTGTTGGTGTGGCACCATGGATGATCTTTGCTTGATGTTTGGTGTTTGAAAATCCTGGCTGATCATTGCCTGATTCATTTTCACAAAGGTCAGTTTCTCTAGATTTTAGTTGGACAGGTGAGTTCTCCTTGATGTAACTATGGCCCCCGCTGCACTGAACACCAGTTCTGATGCCACACTGCTGGCCGGGCAGGAAAGCTTGTCCAGGACAAACTTGGCCAGTTGCAGCCACGAATCGAGTTTGGCTGCCCAGTAGTCCAGGGGATCTTTGATGTGGGGTGGCAGGGTGCACTCCAAGTATGCCACAACCTGCTGGCTAAGGTTCTGCTCTATGTCTAGCTGCTGCTGCTGCTGGTGAGTAGTTACTTCAGTAGGCGGGTGAAGAAAACTGCTCATCAGCGACTATAAACTTAAGTTGCTGCTGATGGAGCTGGTACTGCTCTTGCCCCCTGCCCGGAAGCCATGGCAGTGGAACATAAGCGCAGAGGGCCCCCCCAGTCAGACCTGCGTGAGGATGGGTGATGACGCACATAGGCAGCGGTCACCTGACTAGATAGTATTTCTCCATAGTAGTTCAGTTTGTCCTCCCTCTTAGCAGGTGTGAAAAGGCCCCCATTTTGGACTGGTCGCGAGGGTCTAACATGGGGGAGAGCCAGTAGTCATCCTTCTGGTGAATGGTGACAATTTGGCTGTCACTATGCAAGCAAGTGAGCATGAATCAGGCCATTTGCACAAATGACTTGGAGGGAATCCCTGCCTCTTTTCCCATTGCATACTGCCACAGTGTGTCTGGGTCCTCTGTCTCATCTTCCTCATCACCCTGTAGCTCCTCTGGCTGATCCTGCTCTTCCTCTCCTGTTACCTGTGTAGAAAAACCACCCATTTCTCTACACATTGCATTGTGCTTGAATATCCTCCTCCTCTAGTTCAGCCCCCACAGGGCTCATGTGGCTGTGAGATGTAGTCACCACGTCTCCTGTCCCCTGGCCAGCCAGATTTAGCAGCATCTGTTCCAGGACATGAATCAGTGGAAGGACATTGTAGTCCTGGCGACTGACAAATAAAGTGGCATCCTCAAAGGGCCCAAGCAAACAGCAGGTGTCACGCATGAGCTGCCACTGGCTGACATTGAAGTTACACAGGGGAGTACTCCTTTCCACCTATATCATCAAGAAATCGTTTATGGCCTTTCTCTGTTCATATATTCCGTCCAACATATGGAGGGTGGAATTCCAATGGGTGGAAATGTCGTATATCAGCCTATGTTGGGGGATGCCGTTCTGCCACTGCAGCTCAAGGAATGTGTGCTTTGCGGTGTACAAGTGGCGGAAGTGCATGCAAAGTTTACTGGGCATTTTCAGGATGTCTTGCAGATGGGCAGAAGACTTCAGGAACCGCTTGACAACCAGATTGAATACGTGCGCCATGCAGGGCTCATGGCTCAGCCCTCCTTAACGCAGCGCCGACACCATGTTCTTTCAATTGTCGGTCACCATGGTTTCAATTTTGAGTTTTCGAGGAGAAAGCCAAGATTTGATTTGTTGATGAAGGACACAGAGCAGTTCCTCCCCTCTGTGACTCTGTTCGCCCAGGGAAACTAGGAGCAGAACAGCATGACACTGCCATGCCCTGCACATGTGGTTTGCTGGTGGGGCAAAGTGATTTGTCCCTGCAGTGGAGGCTGAGGACACGGTGGAGGATGAGGAGGCAGAGGCGGACATTGTCGCAGGACCAATGGCGTGGTGCTGGTGTTGCTGGTCAGGAACCACATTTACCCAGTGGGCGGTAAAGGACATATATTGTCCTTGATTATAGTTAAAGCTCCACACATCAGCGCTGTAGTGCACTTTGGCAGACACCAACAGGCTCAAGTACTGACCCACATTCTGTTGTACATACAGTGGATATAAAAGGTCTACACACCGCTTTTAAAATGTCAGGTTTCTGTGATGTAAAAAAAATTAGACAAAGATAAATAATTTCAGAACTTTTTCCACCTTTAATGTGACCGATATACTGTACAACTCAATTGAAAAACAAACTGAAATGTTTTAGTTAGCGGGAAGAAAAAGTATACAAATAAAATATTGTGGTTGCATAAGTGTGCACACCCTCTTATAACTGGGGATGTAGCTGTGTTCAGAATTAAGCAATCACATTAAAAATAATGTTAAATAGAAGTCAGCATACACCTGCCATCATTTAACCACCTCAGCCCCCAGTGCTTAAACACCCTGAAAGACCAGGCCACTTTTTACACTTCTGACCTACACTACTTTCACCATTTATTGCTCGGTCATGCAACTTACCACCCAAATGAATTTTACCTCCTTTTCTTCTCACTAATAGAGCTTTCATTTGGTGGTATTTCATTGCTGCTGACATTTTTACTTTTTTTGTTATTAATCGAAATTTAACGATTTTTTTGCAAAAAAATGACATTTTTCACTTTCAGTTGTAAAATTTTGCAAAAAAAAACGACATCCATATATAAATTTTGCTCTAAATTTATTGTTCTACATGTCTTTGATAAAAAAAAAATGTTTGGGTAAAAAAAAAAAATGGTTTGGGTAAAAGTTATAGCGTTTACAAACTATGGTACAAAAATGTGAATTTCCGCTTTTTGAAGCAGCTCTGACTTTCTGAGCACCTGTCATGTTTCCTGAGGTTCTACAATGCCCAGAAAGTACAAACACCCCACAAATGACCCCATTTCGGAAAGTACACACCCTAAGGTATTCGCTGATGGGCATAGTGAGTTCATAGAACTTTTTATTTTTTGTCACAAGTTAGCGGAAAATGATGTTTTTTTTTTTTTTTTTTTTTTTTACAAAGTCTCATATTCCACTAACTTGTGACAAAAAATAAAAACTTCTATGAACTCACTATGCCCATCACGAAATACCTTGGGGTCTCTTCTTTCCAAAATGGGGTCACTTGTGGGGTGGTTATACTGCCCTGGCATTCTAGGGGCCCAAATGTGTGGTAAGGAGTTTGAAATCAAATTCTGTAAAAAATGACGAGTGAAATCCAAAAGGTGCTCTTTGGAATATGGGCCCCTTTGCCCACCTAGGCTGCAAAAAAGTGTCACACATCTGGTATCTCGGTACTCAGGAGAAGTTGGGGAATGTGTTTTGGGGTGTCATTTTATATATACCCATGCTGGGTGAGAGAAATATCTTGGTCAAATGCCAACTTTGTATAAAAAAATGGGAAAAGTTGTCTTTTGCCAAGATATTTCTCTCACCCAGCATGGGTATATGTAAAATGACACCCCAAAACACATTCCCCAACTTCTCCTGAGTACGGAGATACCAGATGTGTGACACTTTTTTGCAGCCTAGGTGGGCAAAGGGGCCCATATTCCAAAGAGCACCTTTTGGATTTCACAGGTCATTTTTTACAGAATTTGATTTCAAACTCCTTACCACACATTTGGGCCCCTAGAATGCCAGGGCAGTATAACTACCCCACAAGTGACCCCATTTTGGAAAGAAGAGACCCCAAGGTATTCGCTGATGGGCATAGTGAGTTCATGGAAGTTTTTATTTTTTGTCACAAGTCAGTGGAATATGAGACTTTATAACAAAACAATAACGAACACAGGTGCACTCTGCAGTAATACTAAATCCTCAAACTGATTTTAAAATTGAGAGATTAGTCAACATGTCCCACGGTGTAGAACATGTCTTAAGCCCGGACACCGCGACAAGGTTTCTCAAGTAGCCCGGGACCCTACACTCTCCAACCTGAGCCATATGGGCAATACCAGGAGCCAGTGGGCAAATTACAGGAGCATTGGGCCGACTCACAAACAACTCACCAGTTACCTCCAGCATGTGGCCATGCCTGCAATGGGAGGAGGGAGGAGTCTGCGAGTCCCACTCAAGACTTGCTGATATGTCCCAGGCCTCACAGGTGCACCTTAATGTGACCTGTAGATGGAAAACAGGCACATTTAAATAGGAGTTTATACACCTCCAGAAATCTATATATACAAACTAAGAAGACAGGTTGGCATTAGCAGGAGGTGCTTCAAACCCACATGCAGTTGTGCATATATATAGGGGAGCAGATCCTGCATTTGTGGCCCGTTGCTAATGGCAATCCCCAGCAAAATGCATACAATGGAGGATGCCCGCAGCGAACCACAAGTACCACAATAGACATCCTACACAAGGTAACAAGTGCGGATGTAATAATTAATATAACAATATAACAAAACAATAACGAACACAGGTGCACTCTGCAGTAATACTAAATCCTCAAACTGATTTTAAAATTGAGAGATTAGTCAACATGTCCCACGGTGTAGAACATGTCTTAAGCCCGGACACCGCGACAAGGTTTCTCAAGTAGCCCGGGACCCTACACTCTCCAACCTGAGCCATATGGGCAATACCAGGAGCCAGTGGGCAAATTACAGGAGCATTGGGCCGACTCACAAACAACTCACCAGTTACCTCCAGCATGTGGCCATGCCTGCAATGGGAGGAGGGAGGAGTCTGTGAGTCCCACTCAAGACTTGCTGATATGTCCCAGGCCTCACAGGTGCACCTTAATGTGACCTGTAGATGGAAAACAGGCACATTTAAATAGGAGTTTATACACCTCCAGAAATCTATATATACAAACTAAGAAGACAGGTTGGCATTAGCAGGAGGTGCTTCAAACCCACATGCAGTTGTGCATATGTATAGGGGAGCAGATCCTGCATTTGTGGCCCGTTGCTAATGGCAATCCCCAGCAAAATGCATACAATGGAGGATGCCCGCAGCGAACCACAAGTACCACAATAGACATCCTACACAAGGTAACAAGTGCGGATGTAATAATTAATATAACAATATAACAAAACAATAACGAACACAGGTGCACTCTGCAGTAATACTAAATCCTCAAACTGATTTTAAAATTGAGAGATTAGTCAACATGTCCCACGGTGTAGAACATGTCTTAAGCCCGGACACCGCGACAAGGTTTCTCAAGTAACCCGGGCTACTTGAGAAACCTTGTCGCGGTGTCCGGGCTTAAGACATGTTCTACACCGTGGGACATGTTGACTAATCTCTCAATTTTAAAATCAGTTTGAGGATTTAGTATTACTGCAGAGTGCACCTGTGTTCGTTATTGTTTTGTTATATTGTTATATTAATTATTACATCCGCACTTGTTACCTTGTGTAGGATGTCTATTGTGGTACTTGTGGTTCGCTGCGGGCATCCTCCATTGTATGCATTTTGCTGGGGATTGCCATTAGCAACGGGCCACAAATGCAGGATCTGCTCCCCTATATATATGCACAACTGCATGTGGGTTTGAAGCACCTCCTGCTAATGCCAACCTGTCTTCTTAGTTTGTGAATATGAGACTTTGTATGAAAAAAAAAAAAAAAAAAAAAATCAGCATTTTCCACTAACTTGTGACAAAAAATAAAAAATTCTAGGAACTCGCCATGCCCCTCACGGAATACCTTGGGGTGTCTTCTTTCCAAAATGGGGTCACTTGTGGGGTAGTTATACTGCCCTGGCATTTTCCAGGGGCCCTAATGTGTGGTAAGTAGGTAAATGATCTGTGAAATCCTAAAGGTGCTCTTTGGAATATGGGCCCCTTTGCCCACCTAGGCTGCAAAAAAGTGTCACACATGTGGTATCGCCGTATTCAGGAGAAGTTGGGGAATGTGTTTTGGGGTGTCATTTTACATATACCCTTGCTGGGTGAGAGAAATATCTTGACAAAAGACAACTTTTCCCATTTTTTTATACAAAGTTGGCATTTGACCAAGATATTTCTCTCACCCAGCATGGGTATATGTAAAATGACACCCCAAAACACATTCCCCAACTTCTCCTGAGTACGGCGATACCAGATGTGTGACACTTTTTTGCAGCCTAGATGCGCAAAGGTGCCCAAATTCCTTTTAGGAGGGCATTTTTAGACATTTGGATACTAGACTTCTTCTCACGCTTTGGGGCCCCTAGAATGCCAGGGCAGTATAAATACCCCACATGTGACCCCATTTTGGAAAGAAGACACCCCAAGGTATTCAATGAGGGGCATGGCGAGTTCATAGAAATTTTTTTTTTTTGGCACAAGTTAGCGGAAATTGATATTTTTAATTTTTTTCTCACAAAGTCTCCCGTTCCGCTAACTTGGGACAAAAATTTCAATCTTTCATGGACTCAATATGCCCCTCACGGAATACCTGGGGGTGTCTTATTTCCGAAATGGGGTCACATGTGGGGTATTTATACTGCCCTGGCATTCTAGGGGCCCTAAAGCGTGAGAAGTCGTCTGGAATATAAATGTCTAAAAAATTTTACGCATTTGGATTCCGTGAGGGGTATGGTGAGTTCATGTGAGATTTTATTTTTTGACACAAGTTAGTGGAATATGAGACTTTGTAAGAAAAAAAAAATAATAATTCCGCTAACTTGGGCCAAAAAAATGTCTGGAGCCTTACAGAGGGGTGATCAATGACAGGGGGGGTGATCAATGACAGGGGGGGTGATCAATGACAGGGGGGTGATCAGAGAGTCTATATGGGGTGATCACCACAGTCATTGATCACGCCCGTGTAAGGCTTCATTCAGACGTCCGGATGCGTTTTGCGGATCCGATCCATCTATCAGTGCATCCGTAAAAATCATGCGGACGTCTGAATGGAGCTTTACAGGGGGGTAATCAATGACAGGGGGGTGATCAGGGAGTCTATATGGGGTGATCACCACAGTCATTGATCATGCCCCTGTAAGGCTTCATTCAGACGTCCGGATGCAGTTTGCGGATCCGATCCATCTATCAGTGGATCCGTAAAAATCATGCGGACGTCTGAATGGAGCTTTACAGGGGGGTAATCAATGACAGGGGGGTGATCAGGGAGTCTATATGGGGTGATCACCACAGTCATTGATCACGCCCCTGTAAGGCTTCATTCAGACGTCCGTATGCGTTTTGCGGATCCGATCCATCTATCAGTGGATCCGTAAAAATCATGCGGACGTCTGAATGGAGCTTTACAGGGGGGTAATCAATGACAGGGGGGGGTAATCAATGACAGGGGGGTGATCAGGGAGTCTATATGGGGTGATCACCACAGTCATTGATCACGCCTCTGTAATGCTTCATTCAGACGTCCGGATGCGTTTTGCGGATCCGATCCATCTATCAGTGCATCCGTAAAAATCATGCAGACATCTGAATGGAGCTTTACAGGGGGGTGATCAATGACAGGGGTGTAATCAATGACAGGGGGGTGATCAGGGAGTCTATATGGGGTGATAACCACAGTCATTGATCATGCCCCTGTAAGGCTTCATTCAGACGTCCGGATGCGTTTTGCGGATCCGATCCATCTATCAGTGCATCCGTAAAAATCATGCGGACATCTGAATGGAGCTTTACAGGGGGGTGATCAGGGAGTCTATATGGGGTGATCACCACAGTCATTGATCACGCCCCTGTAAGGCTTCATTCAGACGTCCGGATGCGTTTTGCGGATCCGATCCATCTATCAGTGGATCCGTAAAAATCATGCGGACGTCTGAATGGAGCTTTACAGGGGGTTGATCAATGACAGGGGGGTAATCAATGACAGGGGGGTGATCAGGGAGTCTATATGGGGTGATCAGGGGCTAATAAGGGGTTAATAAGTGACGGGGGGGGGGGGGGTGTAGTGTAGTGTAGTGGTGCTTGGTGCTACTTTACTGAGCTACCTGTGTCCTCTGGTGGTCGATCCAAACAAAGGGGACCACCAGAGGACCAGGTAGCAGGTATATTAGACGCTGTTATCAAAACAGCGTCTAATATACCTGTTAGGGGTTAAAAAAAACACATCTCCAGCCTGCCAGCGAACGATCGCCGCTGGCAGGCTGGAGATCAACTCTCTTACCTTCCGTTCCTGTGAGCGCGCGCGCCTGTGTGCGCGCGTTCACAGGAAATCTCGCGTCTCGCGAGAGGACGCGTATATGCGTCCAGGCGGAATGAATCAACCACCTCCAGGACGCGTCTGTGCGTACAGCGGTCCGGAGGTGGTTAAAGTGCCTCTGATTAACCCCAAATAAAGTTCAGCTACTCTAGCTGGTCTTTCCTGAAATTTTCTTAGTCACATCCCACAGCAAAAGCCATAGTCCACAGAGAGCTTTCAAAGCATCAGAGGGATCTCATTGTTAAAAGGTATCAGTCACCACATAAATGGCTGTAGTACAATGTAACTTCACCGCTGAATGCCAAATATGATATATATTTTCTCTTTTTTTTTCCTATTTCTACACCACAAAAAAAAATATACAATGTAACTTATAAATTTTTTATATTTTTTCCCTATTAATATAGCCACCCAAAAAAGTAAAACAATGTAAAATCAATGCAGAACGGCTAAAAGGACGTACATATCTATGCTGTTAATACCTGTAAAGGGCTGTAGTACAATGTGGCTTCACCGCTGAATGGCAATTATGACATATATTTTTCCTTTTTTTTCCTATTAATATACCCCCCAAAAAAAATTAAACAATGTCAAATCAAAGAAGGACGGCTATTGAGACGTATGTATCTTTCCTATTAACCCTTTAGCGCCCAGCGCCGTACATGTACGTTGCAACTGGACGTGACTTAACGCCCAGCGCCGTACATGTATGGCAAGCTGATCAGGCAGGTGCAGGAGCTGTGCCAGCCCAATCTGCGGCAGGGGTCCGGCAGTCACTGATAGCCAGCCGGGCCCCTGCTGTATGGTCATCACCGATGCCGGTGCATTAACCTCTGCACTGCCGCGGTCAGCACTGACCGTGGCACGTGCGATGTCCGTGCAGGGAGGAAGCAGCCATCGGGTCCCCATGCTGCTGTGATGGGGACCCGATGGCAAGGAAGGCAGCCCGATGCCTTCCTTAGGCATCGGGGCTGCCTTCCGGGAAAGCATATGAGATCTAGCCCCCTGGATCTCACAGGCAAGAAGGCTGTAAGTATATTACAGTCTGTAATACACTTACAGCCAATGCATCGCAATACTCGGGTGCTTGAGTAGAACAACTTGGGATGCTTGGGTGCTCTACCGAGCACTCGAGCACAAAGGAAGTCAATGGGAGAACCCGAGCATTAAAGCAGGCACCCCCTGCTCTAAAGAGGGGAGGGTGTCTGGTTCATAGGAAAAGGTCAGAAATTGATGGAAACACCACTGAAATGGTTCGGGAACAGCATGAGGAGGATGTCTGGATGCATCTTGGACTCCCAGGTCGCTGCTGGGAACAATTTTGTCAGAGTAGTAAGCCACTTTTACAGACTGACAATAATACGCACAAAACCGAAAATAAATTGTTAGGAAACATTCTTTCCTATATATTTACTTGTATATAAAGTGCAAGTGCTGGCAAAAATTACAAGGAAGAGGCACTCTGGTTCAACCTGTATACCACATAAAGGAGGGCATCATACAAACCCTTGAAAAATTATGATTGATGGCCTGCTGGTGACCCTCTAAAACATTAGGGGCGAGGGCATGAGGCTGATATGACCATCTAAAACATTAGGGGTGAGGTTCTGCTGCTGAGCTGACCCTCTAAAACATTATGGTTGAGGACCTGCTGGTGACCCTCAAAAATATTATGGGTGAGGGCCTGCTGGTGACACTCTTATACATTATGGGTGAGGTTAAATTTTAGATACAGAGAGGACATGATGTTAGAGACAGCTGCCAGACAATTACTGGTGTTTTGGAGTAAAGCAGGGATGATGTTAGGGGATGAAGTGTATAGTTGGGTGTCATCAGCATAGAGATGGTATCGAAAGCCAAATCTACTGATAGCCTGTCTATTAGGGGCTGTATAGAGGGAGAAGAGTAGAGGACCTAGTGTTCTTAAGGCCAATTGAGTGAAGCATGGTGAGGAGGAGTTAATAGTCTACGGTATCAAACGCTGCAGAGAGATCCAGCAGAATCAGTAGCAAATAGTCACCATTTTTATTTATTTTTTTCTGTTAGGAGATCGGTAGACACTTTAGTAAGGGCAGTTTCTGTAGAGTGAAGAGTGCAAAAGGCAGATTGTAAGGGGTCAAGATGAGAGTTTGCAGAGAGATAGCTTATTAAGCAAGAGTGACGTTCAAGGAGTTTAGAGATGAAGGGGAGGTTAGAAAAAGGTCTGCAGTTAGCAGGACAGGTCGGGTCAAGAGATGGTTTTCTTAGTAGTGGGGTTATAATAGAGTGTTTGAAAGAGGAGGGAAAGATACCAGAAGAGAGAGACATGTTAAAAATTGTAGTTAGGTGAGTGATGACAGCCGGGCAGAGGGACTGGAGGAGGTGTGATGGAATAGGATCACTCCTTCAGGTTGTGGGTCAAGAAGAAGAGAGAAATGGGGGAAAAATGCCCCTGCGTCTTATGGGGCGAATGCTGACATTTTTTACATCGCAGGCTGCAATGTATGAGCGAGCGGGGAGGGACTGGAAGGAGGAGCTGGGGGCCGGCAATTGCGCTGGGGCGGTGCAGTCACTGTACTCCGGCCCCGCCGCTCCAGTGCTACACTATACAAATATAAAATGTCTCATTCAATTAAAAGTGATTAAACATGCCCCACCACTTTTAATATTACCGTACACCCTAACAGCTTCTGTAGAATGCAGGTAGGCAGGCCGGGCGGGCAGCAGCATAACTCCCTGATGTCACGTGCCTGCGCCGCCAACTTTATGAATGAAGCAGGCGGCGCAGGCACATGACGTCAGTGAGTGACACGCCGGCCAGCCGCCCGGCCTGCCTGCGTTGCACAGAAGCTGTTAGGATGTACGGTAATATTAGGAGTGAGGGGGCATGTTTAATCACTTTTAATTGAATGAGACATTTTATATTTGTATACTGCAGCACTGGAGCGGGGGGAAGAAGGGGAATCTGTGGATGACAGTTTTATGGGGAACATCTGTGGAAGGCACTGTTAAGGGCTGGGGGTCTGTGGATGTCACTGTTTTGGGATGGGGGGTCTTTGGATGGCACTGTTTTGGGGTGGGGGGTCTGTGGATGGCACATATATAACAGTGCCACCCACAGATCCCCCATAACAGTGCCACCCACAGATCCCCCATAACAGTGCCATCCACAGATCTCCCATAACAGTGTCAGCCACAGATCCCCCCTGTAACAGTGTCAGCCACAGATCCCCCCTGTAACAGTGTCAGCCACAGATCCCCCTGTAACAGTGTCCGTCACAGATCCCCCCATAACAGTGCATCATCCACAGATCCCCCCATAGCAGTGCATCATCCACAGATCCCCCCATAACAGTGTGTCATCCACAGATCCCCCCATAACAGTGCGTCATCCACAGATCCCCCATAACAGTGCCATCCCCAGATCCCCCCATAACAGTGTCCTTCACAGATCCCCCATAATAGTGCCATCCACAGACCACCATTAGTTCCAAACCCACCAAAAGCACACCTTTTGGTTAAAAATATTTTTTTGCTTATTTTCCTCCCCAAAAACCTAGGTGCGTCTTATAGGGCGAAAAATACGGTAAGTGGCTATGCCATCAGCGCAGAGGTCAGTGATAGGTTCTGAAACTTTAGGGCTTAGAAGGGAATGAAAAGTGTCAAAGAGTAATTTTGGGTTACTTGAGAGTGAGGAGATGAGAGAGGTGAAGTACTTTTTGGTTGGCAATGTTAAGAGCCGAATTATATGTTTTGAGCATCAATTTATAATGGATGAAGTCTGCTGATATTCGCGATTTTCCCCATAAGCGTTCTGCATACAAGACTGGACAGGGGAAGGAAGTGATTGGGGTAAGAGCTATTTGTAGGGTTTTGATAAGTAAAGGGGTTGTCCGGGTTCAGAGCTGAACCCGGACATACCTCCATTTTTACCCAGGCAGCCCCCCTGACTTGAGCATCAGAGCAGTTAATGCTCCGATGCTCTCCTTTGCCCTGCGCTAAATCGCGTAGGGCAAAGGCATTTCTAGTAGTTCCGGTGACGTACCGGGGCTCTCCATGGGGCTGCCAGGAAGCCCCGGGACATCACCAACACTGATGGGCGGGCTTTAGCGCTGCCCTAGCCAGTAAAACGGCTAGGGCAGCGCTAAAGCCCGTCCATCAGAGCCGGTGACGTCACCGAACATACTGTCGGGTTGAAATTTCCACCTGGCAGTGTGTTATGATAAACAGAAGAGCCCGTGCCCTGCACGATCTAGCGCAGGGTAAGGGAGCACATCGGAGCATGAGATGCTCCAATGCTAGCCTCAGGGATGCTGCCAGGGCGAAAATAAGGGTATGTCCGGGTTCAGCTCTGAACCCGGACAACCCCTTTAATGGTGTGTAGGTTTCTGTAAGTGTGAAAAGTAGGATTGCCATGAGAAAAGTGAGATGTCTTTATGGTAAATGAAAGAAGATTGTGGTCAGAAAGTGGGAAGGATAAGTTACTAAAGTTCGAGACTGAGCAATGACAGAAGACTAGATCAAGTATATTGCCCTGTTCATGCGTGGCAGACGAAGTAAATTGTGATAGGCCAAGAGAGGAGGTTAAAGAAAGAAAGTGAGCGGCTGATGGGAAGATAGGATCATCAATAGGGATATTAAAATCACCCATAATAAGAGTTGGTGATTTAGAAGATAGAAAGTGAGGAAGCCAAGCTGCAAAGTGATCCAGAAATTGGTGGGGAGAGCCTGGGGGACGATAGACAACTGCAACTCTCAGGGAGAATGGATGGAAGAGTCTAATGGTGTGAACCTCAAAAGATGGAAATGTGAGAGAGAATACAGGGGGGATGACCTGAAATGTGCCCTGTTCAGAAAGTAATATGCCTACTCCTTTACCGTGCCTGTCATCAGGTCTGGGGGTATGGGAGAAGTGGAGTCCACCATAGGATAGGGCAGCAAGGGAAGCAGTGTCAGAGAGTTGAAGCCAGGTTTCTGTAAGGGCTAGCAAGTTTGGAGAGCGTGAGAGGAAGAAATTGTGGATTGTGGGTAGTTTGTTACGGACCGACCGTGCGTTCCAGAGTGCGCAGTTAAAAGAGACTGTAAAGGATATGCAGTGAACATTAAAAAGATTGTTGGAGTTTCTGTGTGTGGTGGAGAAGTTAGCAACAGAGGGAGGGTCAGGATGTGGTGAAATTTCCCCTGCAGCTAGTAGCAGGAGAACAGAAAGAGACAGCAAGTGGTTGAAAGATTTAGATTGGTGTTTTTTATGCTGCATAAATAAGGATTAACCATTTACTTTATTATTTTCCATTATAACATGGTTATAATGGAAAATAAAAGCATTCTATAATACAGAATGCTAAGTAAAAGTCCATTGAGGGTTAAAATAAAAAAAAATACTCACCTCATCCACTTGATCGCGCAACCGGGATCCTCTTCTTTCTTCTTGCAGGACCTGCAAAAGGACCTTTGATGACATCATCGCGCTCACCACTGAACAACGCAACGCAATTGCAGACAAAACTTACTGAAATTGCGTGCAAACTCGTGCGGGTTTCCCACAATGTACCAACATTGCATCCGACCCTCACCCGCGACGCCAATGTGAAAGAGGCCTAAGTATTTACAGTAATTCACGGTGGAGGGTGTGATTGCATGATAAGGTGTGGGAAGGTGTGATCCAGGGGGCCCTGGAAAATTCTTGCCCAGGGTCCAATCAATAATAAGGACGGCCCTGCTTCTAACCATCCACGCTGAACAGATGGAATAAAACTTCCATGGGTACTACCCTCTGTAGCGAAGGAAACCGCCTACTGCTCCTCCTCCTCTTCCTCATCATCCAATTTGCGCTGAGAAGACGATCTGAGGGTGGTCTGGCTATCACCCTGTGTACTGAATTCCCCCATTTCCACCTCTTCCACATGTAAAGCGTCCGCCTTAATTGTGAGCAGCGAACGTTTGAGTAGACACAGAAGTGGGATGGTTACCCTGATAATAGCGTTATCGCCGCTCACCGTCTGTGTTGATTCCTCAAAGTTGCGTAAAACCTCACAGAGGTCAGATATCCATGCCCACTCTTCGCTTGTGAATAGCAGAAGCTGACTGGAAAGGCGACGACCATGTTGCAGCTGGTATTCCACAACTGCCCTCTGCTGCTCCCAAAGCCTTGCCAGCATGTGGAACGTGGAGTTCCAGCGCGTGCTCACATCGCACAACAGCCGGTGAGCTGGAAATTTTAAGCGCTGCAGCAGCGTTGAAAGACCGGCTGAAGCTGTTGGTGACTTGCAGAAATGTGCACACACGCGGCGCACCTTCACTCAGGCAAATATGTTTTTAGAAACCGCTGAATTACAAGGTTGAATACATGGACAAGGCATGAGATGTGTCTAAGGTTGCCGAGCTCCAAAGCTGCCACCAAGTTACGGTCATTATCAGACACAACCATGCCTGGTTCTAGGTTGTATGGCGAGAGCCACAGCTCAGTCTGGTCTTTTATCCCCTGCCAAAGGTCTGTGGCGGTATGCTGTCTGTCACCTAGGCAGATCAGCTTCAGACGGCCTGTTGCCGCTTCCCCACTGCAGTGCTACACTGCTTCCAGCTACCGACTGATGACTGACTGGTGCTGCACGCGGATAATTCGGAGGTGGAAGTGGAGGAGGAGGAGGAGAAGTTGGGGTTGGACTCCACAACATACACCCAGTGTGCCGTCAGGGAAATGTAGCGTCCCTGGCCGAAAGAACTTGTCCATGTGTCCGTGGTTAAGTGGACCTTCCCAGTAATTGCGTTGGTCAGGGCACGTGTGATGTTAAGAGACACATGTTGGTGTAAGGCTGGAACGCACAACTTGAAAAATAGTGGCGGCTGGGGACTGCATAACGTGGGACGGCCGCCGACATAAGGCTGCGGAAGGCCTCAGTGTTCACAAGACTAAATTACAACATTTCCAGGGCCAGTAATTTGGAAAACTGCACATTTAGTGCTATGGCCTGTGGGTGGGTGGCTGGGTATTTGCACTTACGTTCAAATGCCTGGGGTAATGACATTTGGATGCTGGGCTGGGACAGGGAAGTGGATGTGGTCGCTGATGGTGCTTGCAAAGGTCCAGGGCCGGAGGCATCCGGGCCTGTGTCTTGGACAGGTGATTGGCCAGCATGTAACACAAGAGAAGAGAAGGCAGTGGTGTGACCAACAGACACAGATTGTGGACCCAGGCGTTCGGCCGACCTAATAGGGTGCTTTGATGCCATGTGGCGGATCATGCTGGTGGTGGTGAGGTTGCTAGTGCTCACTCCCCGGCTTATTTCGGTGTGGGACAGGTTCCAAACTACTATTCTTTTGTCGTCCGCACTTTCCTCAAAAAAGCGCCATACTGCCGAACACTTACCCCTTGGCAAGGGAGATTTACGCAAGGGGGTGCTCCGTGAACAGTTGCGGGCCTGTTCGGTGGTGCCCGGCTTCTACCTTTTGCCACCCCACTGTCTTTTCCAGCCTTTTGCAGTGCTGCAGATCCCTCCCCCTTTGTACTGCTTTCCTCGCTCAGCTTGTTGCCACCTTCCCAGGTAGGGTCAGTGACCTAGTCGTCTAGCACCTCCTCTTCCTCACTCTAATCATCCTCCTGATTTGTTGACCTAACCACAACCTCAGTCATTGGCAACTGTGTCTCATCATCATCTACCCCATTAAACACTAATTGCCATTCCCCAGCGTCATATTCTTGTGACTCTGGATGTACAAGAGGTTGGGAATCGGGGCACAAGATCTCTTGTCCCTCTTCAAGCGTGCTTGGCGAGAGGGCCAAATCAATTAATGGCGATAAAAAGTGGTCTTTGGAATATCCGAGTGTGGGATCACTTGTTTGGCCAGACTGTAATTAGTGGGAGGAAGGAGGATCAGGGTGAGGATTGTGTGGACCAGACTCCTGGCTACTGAGACTGGACTTGGTGGAAGACAGGGTCATGCTTAACCAACTGGAAGCATTATCTGCTGCAATCCAACCGACCACCTGCTTGCACTGGTCTGACTTTAAGAGTGGTTTCCTGCTCCGCCCTGTAAACTGGGACATGAAGCTAGGTATCTTGGATGATTGTTTTTCTTGTGCTCTGGCAGCTGGCACAGTTTCAACGCACCCAGGGCCAAGGCCTCTGCGTGCACCATCAGCATCACGGCCACTTCCCCGTCCCTAAATGCTCGCCTTTTACATATTAAATTTTATATGCACGCTTGACACACAAGATGTGGCACGGATGTCACAGTTCACAGCAAGCACAGTGTATGGAAAAAGTACCAAAAGGTATGGAAAAAGGAAAATAGATTTTACTTATATTTTTACTATCTCTTGTCCTAACACACATGCTATTGCAGCGCAGATGTGACAATTCACTGCAGACACCATTTATAGGCAAAGTGTGGATAAATTATGGAAAAAATATATTTGTTGTCACTAATATTTTTTCCAATATCTGGGCCTGACACACTGACGCTATTGCAGCACAGATGTGACAATTCACTACAGGGACCGTTTATAGGAAAAATGTGGATAAATTATGAAAAAACATATAATTGTTTTTCTAATATTTTTCCCAATATCTGGGCCTGACACACACACGCTATTGCAGCACAGATGAGACAATTCACTGTAGGGACCGTTTATAGGAAAATTATGGATAAATTATGGAAAAAATATATATTTGTTATCACTAATATTTTCCCAAATATTTGGGCCTGACACACAGACGCTATTACAGCACAGATGTGACAATTCACTTCAGGGACCGTTTATAGGAAAAATGTGGATAAATAATGGATAAAATATAATTGTTTTCAATAATATTCTTCCTATCTCTTCCCCTGACACACAGAAGGTATTGCTGAACAGATGTCACAAGTCACTCCAGACACCCTCTATAGAAAAATAATCACAAAGTATGGGAAAAAAATCGAAGACTACTTTGCAAGATTAAATTGCTGCCACCACACACAATAGTCCTTAAAAGGAGTTTTGGGTCTTTGAAACATTTTAAAATTGAATAAATTGCGATCACAACCTCCCTACACTATCTGTCTTTTCCTTAGCGCAGCTCTCCCTGACTCACAATGAGCTGAACCCGCGTCATCGGATGCTATATAGCACCCGATGATGCGTTCCGGCCAGTCAATCACTGTAATGCCAGTAGCCAACATGGCTACTGGCATTACTGTGATGGCATTACTTACCTGCACGTTTATTGGCTGCTTATCAGCCGCAAAACGTGTGAGGAGACTTGTGCATGGCGCTCGAGCACATGCGGTACTCGGCTGAGTACCGCCATGTGCCAAGCATAGCGATGCTCGAGCCGAACAGGTATTCGGCCAAGCATGCTCGCTCAACACTAATATTGGGCTATTGGAGCTGGCTGGTACATCACTTTGGTTTTCCTTACGTTAATGAAGATGCCAAAGTTGTCACATGCTGCTGCAAATTTGTCTAAACTGGCTTGCATTTCCTGCTCTAATTCCGTATTAAAGGGGTATTCTCATCTTGCTATTTCATCCTCACCTTCAGCAGTTCTGCATTTCACTTCCTGCTTCCCAGCTTCTAAGGCTGGGCGGGCTTAGGCAGTTCAAGTGAAGGCCAGCCACGCCTCCTTATGACATCACACAGAGAGCTCAGTCCTTGCGTGCTCGTTCATGAGGATTGTATGACTCATCACTCTGGCATCACCCCTGTGCCCCTTCTATTCAAATTGTCCGCCCCTCTGTGTCCCTGCATTAGATAAATGTGTCCCCTTTGTTCAACAAAGTAGTGTTGTCTGTCCCCATTCCTTACTGGAGTTTCTCCTGAATTCAGAAGGAACCCCTTTATTGTCACATATTCAGAAATCGTTGGTGGATTTGGTGGTGCATGTAGAAATTATACTTACCTATTAGGAAATAGTCTCTCCGCTCCCTCCGCCCCCTCGCCCGAACTGTTCGGACAGCCGCGCATGCGCGGCTCTATCTCAGACGCGATAGATAGAGCTGCCGACGTGCACGTTCACGATTTCTTCCACAGGCCGGCCGCAGGATCGCAGACGCTGTGGTGCACAGGCGCGGCCCATGGATGCGGCAGGCGAGATGTGGCCGTTTCCATGGGAAGCGCGAATAAACACTGGAAAGAGAAAGGATGAATTTTCATGGCAATGGTAGGATATTTTTAATGACATGTATGGCAAGAAGTGTTCAATGGGGGGAAAAGATTTAAAATAACCCTTATTGATAAGATGAAAATACCCCTTTAAGGGCACAATTGTCAGCAAAAAGAATCTCATGAAGCACAGTCTCTCTTACCTTGGTGATAGCCTGTAGTCTCTGACTAATACTGAGCCAAACATGTGTCATCGGGTGCTATATAGCACCCGATGACGCGTTCCGCACAGCCAATCACTATAATGCCAGCAGCCAACATGGCTACGGTATTACAGTGAATGGCAGTATTGCTACGCAGCCAATAAACGTGCAGGGAGGAGACTCAAGCATCGCGCTTGAGCACACGCGGTATTCGGCTGAATAAGCAATGTGCCGAACATCGCGATGCTCGTCCTAGAGTAAGACAAAAAAATCAAGTGAAAAAAAGTTTAAAAATAAATAAAAAATAAATAAAAAAAGTTTCAAGTAAAAAAAATGCTTCTTTTTCTCAAAATAAAGTGAAATATAATTTTTTTTTAAATAGGAAAAAAAAAGTAATGTAGACATATTAGGTATTACCGAATCCGTATCAACCGGCTCTATAACAATATCACATGACCTAACCCCTCAGGTGAACACCGTAAAAAAATAAAAACTGTGTCAAAAAAGCTATTTTTTGTCACCTTACATCACAAAAAGTGCAATAGCAAGCAATGAAAAAGTCATATGCACCCCAAAATAGTGCCAATCAAACTAGCATCTCATGCCACAAAAATGATACCCTATTTAAGACAATTGCCCAAAAGCTGAAAAAATTATGGCTCTCAGACTATGGAGACACTAAAACATGATTTTTTTTTTGTTTCAAAAATCATATCATTGTGTAAAACTTACATAAATAAAAATAAGTATACATATTAGGTATTGCCACGTCTGTAACAACCTGCTATATAAAAATATCACATGATCTAACTCCTCAGATGAACACCGTAAAAAAATAAAAACTGTGTCAAAAAAGCAATTTTTTGTCACCTTACATCACAAAAAGTGTAATAGCAAGCAATCAAAAAGTCATATGCACCCCAAAATAGTGCCATTCAAACCATCATCTCATCCCGCAAAAATGATACCCTACCTAAGACAATCGCCCAAAAACTGAAAAAAACTATGGTTCTCAGACTATGGAGACACTAAAAACATGATTAGGTATTGCCACATCCTTAACAACCTCCTCTATAAAAAATATATCATGATCTAACCCCTCTGTTGAACACCGTAAAAAAAATGAAAATAAAAACTGTGTCAAAAAAGCCATTTTCTGTCACCTTAAATCACACAAAGTGTAATACCAAGTGATTAACCCCTTAAGGACATAGGACGTACCGGTACGCCCTATTTCCCGAGTCCTTAAGGACACAGGACGTACCGGTACGTCCTGACTTAAAATCTGTATTCCGGCGCCCGAGGGGTTAAACGGAACGGGATTTCGGCTGAAATCCTTCAGCCGGCATCCTGTGACAACGCCAGGGGGGGTCATGTGACCCCCCCGTGTCGGCGATCGCAGCAAACCGCAGGTCAATTCAGACCTGCGGTTTGCTGCGCTTTTTGCAGTTTCTGATGCCTGCGGTCCCTGACCGCGGGGATCAGAAACTTTAGAGTGGCTAAAATCATTATTATTCACCCCCCCCTGCACCCCTGCATGATTTGATGCCGGCGGGTGGTGCAGGGGGGGTGTCGCATGCGGTGGGGGCGTTGCGGGAGGCGGGCGGTGCGGCAGGCGGGATCGCGATCCCCCGCCCGCCTCCCCATGAATGATCGTTGGTGTCTAGTGGTTATACCAGGGTGCCAGCACATTGCTGGCACCCTGGTACAAACGGCTGACATCTGTGCAGATGTCAGCCGTTTAACCCTTTCCATACCGCGGTCCGTACGGACCGCTGTATGGAAAAAGTTAACTGTCATCGTCAGGGAGCTCCCTCCCTCTCCATCGGGGGGCTGCTGTGCCTTTGCAGCCCCCCGATGGAGAGGGAGAGAGCTCCCAGAGAGCCCCCCTCAGCCCCGTGCTTACCCTTCCCCGTCTGCGAAGTTCTGAGCAGACGGGGAGGGTTCCCATGGCAACAGGACGCCTGCTCAGGCGTCCTGCTGTCCATGGTGCTGAACAGATCTGTGCTAAAAGCACAGATCTGTTCAGTGTAAGTAAAATACAGTACAGAACAATATATATTGTTCTGTACTGTATTATACAAACATCAGACCCACTGGATCTTCAAGAACCAAGTGGGTCTGGGTCAAAAAAATGTAAAAAGAAGTGAAAAAAGTTAAGATAAAAAAAAAAACCATTTATCACTGAATAAAAATTAAAAAAATAAAATAAACTACACATATTAGGTATCGCCGCGTCCGTAACGACCTGATCTATAAAACGGTCATGTTACTTTCCCCGCACGGTGAACGCCATAAAAATAAAAAAATAAAAACTATGAGAAAATTGAAATTTTGCCCACCTTACTTCCCAAAAAAGGTAATAAAAGTGATCAAAAAAGTCGCATGTACGCCAAAATAGTACCAATCAAACCGTCATCTCATCCCGCAAAAAATGAGACCCTACTCAAGATAATCGCCCAAAAGCTGAAAAAACTATGGCTCTTAGACTATGGAAACACTAAAACATGATTTTTTTTTGTTTCAAAAATGAAATGATTGTGTAAAACTTACATAAATAAAAAAAGTATACATATTAGGTATCACCGCGTCCGTATCGACCGGCTCTATAAAAATATCACATGACCTAACCCCTCAGATGACCACCGTAAAAAAAATAAAAATAAAAACAGTGTAAAAAAAGCCATTTTTGCCATCTTACGTCACAAAAAGTGTAATAGCAAGCGATCAAAAAGTCATATGCACCCCAAAATAGTGCCAATCAAACCGTCATCTCATCCCGCAAAAAATGAGACCCTACTCAAGATAATCGCCCAAAAACTGAAAAAACTATGGCTCTTAGACTATGGAGACACTAAAACATTTTTTTGGTTTTAAAAATGAAGTTATTGTATAAAACTTACATAAATAAAAAAAAATGTATACATATTAGGTATCGCCGCGTCCGTGACAACCTGCTCTATAAAATTACCACATGATCTAACCTGTCAGATGAATGTTGTAAATAACAAAAAAAAAAAACGTGCCAAAAAAGCTATTTCTTGTTACCTTGCTGCACAAAAAGTGTAATATAGAGCAACCAAAAATCATATGTACCCTAAACTAGTACCAACAATACTGCCACCCTATCCTGTAGTTTCTAAAATGGAGTCACTTTTTTGGAGTTTCTACTCTAGGGGTGCATCAGGGGGGCTTCAAATGGGACATGGTGTCAAAAAAACCAGTCCAGCAAAATCTGCCTTCCAAAAACCATATGGCATTCCTTTCCTTCTGCGCCCTGCCGTGTGCCCGTACAGCGGTTTACGACCACATATGGGGTGTTTCTGTAAACTACAGAATCAGGGCCATAAATAATGAGTTTTGTTTGGCTGTTAACCCTTGCTTTGTAACTGGAAAAAAAATATTAAAATGGAAAATCTGCCAAAAATTTGAAATTTTGAAATTGTGTCTCTATTTTCCATAAAATCTTGTGCAACACCTAAAGGGTTAACAACGTTTGTAAAATCAGTTTTGAATACCTTGAGGGGTGTAGTTTCTTAGATGGGGTCACTTTTATGGAGTTTCTACTCTAGGGGTGCATGAGGGGGGCTTCAAATGGGACATGGTGTCAAAAAAACAGTCCAGCAAAATCAGCCTTCCAAAAACCAAACGGCGCACCTTTCACTCTACGCCCTACTGTGTGCCCGTACAGTAGTTTACGGCCACATATGGGGTGTTTCTGTAAACAGCAGAGTCAGGGCAATAAAGATACAGTCTTGTTTGGCTGTTAACCCTTGCTTTGTTAGTGTAAAAAATGGGTTAAAATTGAAAATTAGGCAAAAGAATGAAATTCTCAAATTTCATCCCCATTTGCCAATAACTCTTGTGCAACACCTAAAGGGTTAACGACGTATGTAAAATCAGTTTTGAATACCTTGAGGGGTGTAGTTTCTTAGATGGGGTCACTTTTAGGGAGTTTCTCCTCTAGGGGTGCATCAGGGGGCTTCAAATGGGACATGGTGTCAAAAAACCAGTCCATAAAAATCAGCCTTCCAAAAACCATACGGCGCACCTTTCACTCTACGCCCCGCTGTGTGGCCATACAGTAGTTTACGGCCACATATTGGGTGTTTCTGTAGACGGCAGAGTCAGGGCAATAAAGATACAATCTTGTTTGGCTGTTAACCCTTGCTTTGTTAGTGGAAAAAATGGGTTAAAATGAAAAATTAGACAAAAAAATGAAATTCTCAAATTTCCTCCCCATTTGCCAATAACTCTTGTGCAACACCTAAAGGGTTAACAATGTATGCAAAATCAGTTTTGAATACCTTGAGGGGTGTAGTTTCTTAGATGGGGTAATTTTTGGGTGGTTTCTATTATGTAAGCCTCGCAAAGTGACTTCAGAGCTGTAGTGGTCCCTAAAAATTGAGTTTTTGTAAATTTCTGAAAAATTTCAAGATTTGCTTCTAAACTTCTAAGCCTTATAACTTCCCCAAAAAATAAAATATCATTCCCAAAACAATTCAAACATGAAGTAGACATATGGGGAATGTAAAGTCATCACAATTTTTGGGGGTATTACTATGTATTACAGAAGTAGAGAAACTGAAACTTTGAAATTTTTCAAATTTTTTCAAATTTTTGGTAAATTAGGTATTTTTTTGTGCAAAAAAAATAATTTTTTTGACTTCATTTTACCAGTGTCATGAAGTACAATATGTGACGAAAAAACAATCTCAGAACGGCCTGGATAAGTCAAAGCGTTTTAAAGTTATGAGCACTTAAAGTGACACTGGTCAGATTTGCAAAAAATGGCCTGGTCCTTAAGGTGAAAATGAGCCCGGTCCTTAAGGGGTTAAAAAGTCATATGTACCCCAAAATTTTACCAATCAAACCGTCATCTCATCTCGTAAAAAAATAAAATCCTGACTAAGACAATCGCCCAAAAAATATAAAAACTCTCTCAGAATATGGAGACGGTGAAACTTGATTTTTATTTTTTATTCAAAAATGCCGTTATTGTGTAAAACATAAATAAATAAAAAAGTATACATATTAGGTATCACCGCGTCCGTAACAACATGCTCTAAAAAAAATACCGCATGATCTAACCTGTCAGATGAACATTGTAAATAAAAATAATAAAATCGGTGCCAAAACAGCTATCTTTTGTTATCTTGCCTCACAAACAGTGTAATATAGAGCAACCAAAAAATGTACCCTAAAATAGTACCAACAAAACTGCCACCTTATCCCGTAGTTTCCAAAATGTGTTCATTTTTTTGGAGTTTCTACTCTAGGGGTGCATCAGCTTCAAATGTGACATGGCAGCTTAAAATTATTCCTGTGAAATCTGCCTTCCAAAAAAACACATGGCGTTCCTTTCCTTCTGTGCCCTGCCGTGTGCCCGTACAGCAGTTTACAATTACATATAGGGTGTTTCTGCAAACTACAGAATCAGGGCAGTAAATACTGAGGTTTTTTTGGCTGTTAACCCTTGCTTTGTTAGTGGGAAAAAAAATGAATAAAATGAAAAACCTGCCAAAAAAGTAAAATTCTAAAATTTCATCTCCATTTTCCATTAACTCTTGTGGAACACCTAAAGGGTTAACATAGTTTGTAAAATCAGTTTTGGATACCTTGAGGGGTGTAGTTTCTAAAATGGGGTAACTTTTTGGGAGTTTCTACTCTAGGGGTGCATCCGGGGGTCTTCAATTGTGACATGGCGGCTTAAAATTATCTAAGTGAAATAAGCTTTTCAAAAACCATATGGCGTTCCTTTCCTTCTGCTTAATGCTGTGTGCCCGTACAGCAGTTTACAACCACATATGGGGTGTTTCTGTAAACTACAGAATCAGTGCAATAAATATTGAGTTTTGTTTGGCTGTTAACCCTTGCTTTGTTAGTAGCAAAAAAAAATATTAAAATAAAAAATCTGCCAAAAAAGTGAAATTCTGAAATTTAATCAGCTTTTTCCATTAATTCTTGTGGAACAACTAAAGGGTTAACAACGTTTGAAAAATCCGTTTTGAATATCTTGAGGGGTGTAGTTTAAAATGGGTCATTTTTGGGTGGTTTCTATTATGTAAGCCTCACAATGTGACTTCAGACCTGAACTGGTCCTCAAAAAGTGGGTTTTGGAATAAAATGGCATTCACAAAATGATCCTAATATGAAGTAACGATATGAGGAATGTAAAGTAGTAACTATTTTTGGAGTTCTTACTATCTATTATAAAAGTAGAGAAATTGAAATTTGCATATTTGCAAATTTTTCCAGATTTTTGGTAAATTTGGTATTTTTTATAAATAAAAATAATTTTTAAGTGTTTTAAAGTTATTACCACATAAAGTGACACATGTCAGATTTGCTAAAAATTGCCTGTGCAGAAAGGTGAAAAATGGCTTGGTCCTTAAAGGGTTAATACATTCTGTAAATAGCTGTTGTACAATGTAACTTCACCGCTGAATGACAAATATTTTTTCTTTTTTTTTTCTATTAATACACCCCCATAAAAAGTTAAACAAAATAAAATCAACGCAGGACGGCTAATAGGACATACCTATCTATCCAATAATAAATTGAAAAAAATATATATTTTCAGACCAAAATGAGTAGTATGCAATAATTACAAACCGGATTCCAAAAAAGTTGGGACACTAAACAAATTGTGAATAAAAACTGAATGCAATGATGTGGAGATGGCAAATGTCAATATTTTGTTTGTAATAGAACGTAGATGTCAGATCAAACGTTTAATCCGAGTAAATGTATAATTTTAAAGGATAAATACGTTGATTCAAAATTTCACTGTGTCAACAAATCCCAAAAAAGTTGGGGCAACTAGCAATAAGAGGCTGGAAAAAGTAAATTTGAGCATAACGAAGAGCTGGAAGACCAATTAACACTAAATAGGTCAATTGGCAACATGATTGGGTATAAAAAGAGCTTCTCAGAGTGGCAGTGTCTCTCAGAAGCCAAAATGGGTAGAGGATCACCAATTCCCACAATGTTGTGCAGAAAGATAGTGGAGCAATATCAGAAAGGTGTTACCCAGCGAAAAATTGCAAAGACTTTGAATCTATCATCATCAACTGTGCATAACATCATCCGAAGATTCAGAGAATCTGGAATAATCTCTGTGCGTAAGGGTCAAGGCCGTAAAACCATACTGGATGCCCGTGATCTCCGGGCCCTTAAACGACACTGCACCACAAACAGGAATGCTACTGTAAAGGAAATCACAGAATGGGCTCCGGAATACTTCCAGAAACCATTGTCAGTGAACACAATCCACCGTGCCATCCGCCGTTGCCAGCTGAAGCTCTACAGTGCAAAGAAGAAGCCATTTCTAAGCAAGATCCACAAGCTCAGGCGTTTTCACTGGGCCAGGGATCATTTAAAATGGAGTGTGGCAAAATGGAAGACTGTTCTGTGGTCAGACGAGTCACGATTCGAAGTTCTTTTTGGAAATCTGGGACGCCATGTCATCCGAACCAAAAAGGACAAGGACAACCCAAGTTGTTATCAACGCTCAGTTCAGAAGCCTGCATCTCTGATGGTATGGGGTTGCATGAGTGCGTGTGGCATGGGCAGCTTGCATGTCTGGGAAGGCACCATCAATGCAGAAAAATATATTCAGGTTCTAGAACAACATATGCTCCCATCCAGACGTCATCTCTTTCAGGGAAGAGCCTGCATTTTTCAACAAGATAATGCAGACCACATTCTGCATCAATCACAACATCATGGCGGAGAAGGATCCAGGTACGGAAATGGCCAGTCTGCAGTCCAGATCTTTCACCTATAGAGAACATTTGGCGCATCATAAAGAGGAAGGTGCAACAAAGAAGGCCCAAGACGATTGAACAGTTAGAGGCCTGTATTAGACAAGAATGGGAGAGCATTCCTATTTCTAAACTTGAGAAACTGGTCTCCTCGGTCCCCAGACGTCTGTTGAGTGTTGTAAGAAGAAGGGGAGATGCCACACAGTGGTGAAAATGGCCTTTTTGGGGATTTGTTGACACCATGAAATTCTGATTCAACATATTTTTCCCTTAAAATGGTACATTTTTTCAGTTTAAACTTTTGTTCCGTGATTTATGTTCTATTCTGAATAAAATATTAGAAGTTGGCACCTCCACATCATTGCATTCAGTTTTTATTCACGATTTGTATAGTGTCCAAACCTTTTTGGAATCCGGTTTGTAAAAATAATGCCCTCAATGGTATCCATAGCTATTAATATAATGATAAAAGAAATATAAATATGTAATGCAAGGCACCAACGAAACAGACCAGTGTAGATGAAGCAAGGGGTTTATTCAAAAAGAAATAAACAGGCAAACTTCACTGGTAACAAAAACAGGAATACGAAAACGAGGGGAAGCCAGGTGTAGTTCCAATCCGTGCCTTAAATCACTGTGCACACTTGCCAGACGTAGGGATGCATCATGAGGGATTCTGAATCCTGGGTCCCACTGGAAAGGATGGAGTCCAGGTAACCTTCAGTCGCTAGCACAAGTAATTATAACCTGTATAAGGAAAGGGAAGGATAACAGTGGGCAGTGACCGACCAAATTTTATGTGTCTGTAGTGGTCAGAGGAGGGAGAGACCGCAAAGCAGGATTCAAGTACAGTACAGTGGACAAGGAGACTGAAGCAAAAACCGGCTTTATTAAAGAACCAGATGTAACTGCCGGAAAATCGGATTAACAGTATAAACAGGTTTACACAGATTACATGAACACGAGTTAGAATAAATGCGTTCCACAGTATACACATCAGAGTCCAGGCTACACTCAGCTAATATACTCCTATCTAGCCCTGCTACCCAGGGGACGCTTCTACAGCGCACTGACTAAGTCCCTGACTCTATAACCTATCACAGATAAGCACCGGTGCCACTAACAGTGCTGAAGATTCTCTTGTATCCCATAAGATGCAGTCTGGCTCCAGGTCCGGTTGCTTGCTTGTCTGTCTTTCTCTCTCTGGTTACAGCAGATGCAGCCCACTCCTCTGTAACACACTGTGCAGTCTCTTTCTCTGGGTCACAGCTGCAGCACTTCAGTTCAGAGTCTATCTTGGCCTGTCTCCAGCACAGCCAGCTTCTCAGGACTCCATCAGTCAGGCTCCATGTCCCATCACTAGCCTTTACTTGGCTCCTAACTTGGCAGCCATCCTCTCACAGCTCTCAGGGCACTCCCACACCTAGCCAGGACTCAAACCCCAGGAACTTCTGGCTCCTCCTACCTCTTGTGCATCTCAGAAACAGTTCAGCTTCCTCATTCTCAGAGCCACAGTGGCCTCTATTGGCAGAAATAAGTCATTACAGTCTATATAGCACCATTTTGTAGATATCTGTGCAAAGAACAGTATTTTAGGGGCTGATCCTTACATGTCTTCTAACAAATCCCAGGGCACCAAGTGTCCACTCCCCATAGGTCATGAAACTGCCCTACACCTGTGTACAAGGCCTTGGCCTTTAATTGGCCAATTAGACCAATGCCGGCCCCCTAATCTACTTTGAATTTGTGGCCACGTGCTATTCCCATCACTGGTCGGCGAAGTGCATAAGAAGCGCGGCCCGACAGGCTCAGCGAGAGTACGGGAGCACGTCGACATGGACACCGAAGTGGAATCCGCAAGAGGTACCTGAGACAAGCCCAGCCGTGGCGTACTGTCACTAGCCTATCCAACCTGTCCCCAAGACCCCGGCGGTCTTTCCCTCCGGCGCACATGCGAACGCATCCCCACGTCGGTTCGCAAAGGGATCGGATCTGGTGTATCAGTGGAGACACGCGTAACCTGTCTCGCCACTCCACGAGGAACCTTTTTGGTCACACTGGAGTGCGAGACAGGTGAGGATCTTACATTACCCCCTCCTCGAGGAGGTGGCTCAGAAGAAAGCTGCCACCAACTCCTCCGCATGCACATAGTGAGCAGGTACCCAACACCTCTCCTCTGGACCAAAGCCCTTCCAGTCCACCAAATACTGGAGAGATCTCTTGACAAAACGAGAGTCCAGTATCCTGTTTTCCTCGAACTCCGGCACCCCGTGGACTTCCAGCAGGGGTGGAGCCTGAACAAAGGGGGCAGACTCAGCCGCCGATTTGAGAAGTGATACATGAAAGGTGTTCACTCCTCAAATCGACGGTGGAAGAGCAACCTTGTACGTAACTTGGTTGATCTTCTGCCTCACCGAGTATGGACTAATGAATCGAGGACCCAACTTGGAAGATGGCTGGCACAGCGGAATGTTCCGGGTGGAGACCCAAACTTGATCTTCCACCTTAAACTTTTGCTCTACAGTGCGATGACATTCAGCAAATTTCTTCTGTTGTGCCAACGTACTGCAGAGATTCCGTTGCGCCAATGACCAGATAGGACGTCTATCCTCGAACCATTGATCCACCACCAGTGAGTTAGTGGAGTACCCGGCCCCACACCTGAATGGAGACATCTTAGTGGAAGCATGCTCAGAGTTGTTATAAAAAAAATACAAACAATCCGCAGCACTCGCCAGTGTGGAAAAATCAAACTGGTGATTTATTCACAAATCAGCATGGTACAAGCGACGTTTCGACCTTCATCGGTCTTTCTCAAGCAATGAAACAAGTTATCAAACAAGTGCCTTAAATAATGCAAAAGTGGGTGGGGATGTCCCTCCCCCAGGTGGGATGATACACCAGGACCTATACACCCATAGATCTTCACATATACATAAAGGGGGTTATACCTAATCCAAAACAGTGTAATGTATTAAAACATATGTGAATCATTCAATGCAGTATATGGTCTGATATCATTTTAGAAATACCTCACAAGCGGAGATCGTGTCACTGAAACCTCACTCCACGTCCATATAATTCTTGGGAAGCGTGCTAAGTATATGGACGTGGAGCTGCATACAGCTGAGTGTGTCGCATGGGGATCAAACTTTGGATCATGGTCAATGTGGCGATATACGGAAGTATCATCAAGTTGCCTCCTAATCTCCTGTTCATATTTTACTGTGTCCAGACTTAAAGAGCACTCCCAGATTAAGTTTAAGTCTAACCTCACTAGAACAGGGAAGGAAACATTAACCAAATTAAGCAATAGGAGTGAAATCACAATCAAACCTGCCGATAAAGGGGGAGCTATTGTCATCATGGACACAGTAAAATATGAACCAAAGATTAGAAGGCAACTTGATGATACTTCAGTATATCGCCACATCAACCATGATCCAAAATTTGAGATCTCTCGGAAAATTAAACTTTTGGTCGACAATGCATATGCTGAAGATATCATTGATAATTCACTACATGATTACTTAATTGTGACACATCCCGTCACTCCGGTATTATACATCTTACCCAAGATCCACAAGGACAGTAATAATCCGCCTGGACGCCTATTGTGTCCGGCATTAATTCTGTCCTTTCACGATCAGCAATCTTTCAGGACGGCGTCCTCCAGAAATACTCAACAAATGCCACTTCCTATGTGAGGGATACCACCCACTTTTTACTCAAATTGAAAGATCTAACATTTCAGACAGGAAACACACTAGTATCCTTTGATGTTGTCAGCCTCTACACTAGCATAGATTACGACAAGGGCTTAGAGGCAGTTAGATACACCTTGCACAATTCCGAGTTTGCACCGGAAACAGTGAACTTTATTTTGGCGTTACTGGAGATCATACTGACCTGCAATTATTTTATGTTTAAGGACAAATTCTTTATACAAAGCAGGGGGACCGCGATGGGATCTAACGTCGCGACGTCCTACGCCAATATCTATATGTCATATTTTGAAAGCCTGTTTGTGTATCCATCCAGCTTCTTCAACACTGTAAGGGGCTGGATGAGATACATAGATGACATATTTTTTATATGGACAGGTTCTGAACTAGAATTACAGGAGTTCAATGAGTATTTAAACAATATCCACTCATCCCTTAAATTCACTAGAGTCAGTTATACGACTCAATTACAATTCCTGGACACACTAGTGTATGTACAGGGCAACACACTGGACACAGACATTCATATAAAGAAAACTGACAAAAATAATATTTTACAATACAACAGTTCACATCCACAGGGTATGATCAAATCACTCCCATATAGTCAGTTTCTACGGGTATGTAGAATTGTTAGTGATGAGGAGAGGGTAGAAACCAGACTCCAAGAAATGAATAAAAAATTTACCAATAGAGGTTACCCCCCACGACTGACTAAGAAACATCAGGATAGGGCCCTTAGGACAAAAAGACAATCATTGCTTAAGGAAAGTAAGGACAGCTCAAAAGTGAAATGTAGAATCTCATTTGTCTCCCGATATACAATGTTGAGTAAACAGGTTGCCACAGTTATTAGAAAAAACTGGAAACTCCTTGCCCAAGCTTTCCCTAATACTCCAGAATTTCAAAACCCTCCCCTGTTTTCATACAAGAGAGGCCCTAATGTTAGGGATAGATTGTTACATGCTGATAGACCCCCTGATATACAGCAACAAAAAAGAAAAACGGGTTGCTATCCATGCCTGGGCTGTTGCCACTGTAATAGCATGATTAAAGGAAAAACCTTTGTGCATCCCCATACAGGAAAAAGATACGAGATTAGACAGTTTTATACATGTAATTCATCCTATGTAATCTATATACTCCAATGTCCCTGTGGACTTATATATGTAGGGGCTACTACACAGGAGGTAAAAAAGAGATTAACACAGCATAAGGCCTCATGCACACGACCGTTGTTGTGTTCCGTGTCCGTTGTTCCGTTTTCCGTGATTTTCTGCGGACCCATTGACTTTCAATGGGTCCGTTAAAAACTCGGCTAATGCACCGTTTGTCATCCGCATCCGTGATCCGTGTTTCCAGTACGTCAAAAAAATATGACCTAAAACCACTAACTGAGTGGCTACGTAATAATAAAGTGATGTATAAGTGGCTATTCCCCTTTGGTTTGTCCTTCGTCTTCAATGGTCAGAGATTCTCCATTTCAACATTCCAAGACCTGACCAAAGTATTTGATATCCTGCAAATTAATCACCTCAACATTGAAAACTGGGACATTATCCAAGGAAATATTTCATCAGCCAATCTTCCTTCAATTGTACCATGGGAGACACCTTGCCCAGCCAAGACTCAAAGATCAAGAAGAGGCCGCAATTCCTCCACGCCAAGACGCCTTCCTCTCACTGAAGATTAAGGGACTCCTTAATATATACGTCTAGGAACATCCATAACATAAGTATTAGTGCCTTTTGCACTTTCATTTATCCACTAAGTATTCCAACCTGGGACACTGTTTCTGATTTAATATCTTTCCTTAATATCATAAACGTAATGCTGTTCTCTCCACCTGTACTTGTACCTAACAGGGATCCAAGATTTAGATCCTTTTGAGGGTGATATTCTATGTCACAATATGTTGTGTACTCCCCCCCCCCCCCCACTTCACACCATTTGAGCATGATTGCTCTAATTTTCAAGGTTAACTCAACCATTTGTTACCATGTTTTTAATTTATGTTCTATGTTCTCTGTTATGATGACAGGTATTCTCAAGTATCTAGGATACATTCCAGTGGTGGAGGGTGTCTTCTCTGGAACTCGGATGCTCCGCCAAGGGAGGCTAAGTACCCTCAAATTTCTTCCACACAGGATTTCTCAAAGCATACTGCAATCAGACATTCCATTGATAGATGGCTGAACTATGTGTAGCCTCCTTTAATGTAAAGGGATTCCATGCCCCGGCCAAACGTAGCCAAATCTTTACCCACATGAAGAATGAAAAATGTTCAGTCCTGATGCTTCAGGAAACACATTTTAAATTTAATAAATATCCTACCCTTTCCCGATCCCTATTTTCACAATGGTATCACTGTGGTTCAGATTTGGCAGCATCTAGAGGTGTGAGCATCGGGTTCCGGAGGGGACTCTCTTCTACATATGTGTCGCACATTCAGGATGTGGAGGGGAGATACATCCTAATAAAAGGAACTATTGGCAACCAACTATACACCTTTGCTAATGTATATGCCCCCAATGTTAATCAGGTATCTTGGTTGGTGAAAATGCTGTCCCTATTAGAGATATACAAGGAGGGTGTAGTACTGCTGGGAGGAGACCTAAATACAATAGATCCCTTATTAGATTCGACATCCAAGAAATCTGCAATTTTTTTTAAGGCTCTCAAACATCTTAACAAGAAATTGCAACAGTGCAATGCTGGACGCCTGGCGTCTTTTCAATCCCTCCAAGCGGGACTACACCTTCTTTTCATCACCCCACCATTCCTACCACAGACTGGATTAAATATTTGTGTCCAAAAAACATCTTGGCCTATGTACCCAGGCTTACATTGGTAACGTCATCCTCTCAGACCATGCCCCTGTATTCTTAACCATACAGGCTCCCTCACTAGAACCTCGGGCATTTAGGTGGCGATTAAATGAACAGCTCATATCCACTGAGGAAAATCTAAAGATTACAAGGTCTTTATTAGAGGAATTCTTTTCTCTTAATGCCCTCCCTGGAACTTCCCCACATATTTTGTGGGATACCCATAAGGCCTACATGAGGGGCCAATTCATTTGCAGAGGGGCTAGAAATAAAAAAGAGGAAAAAACAGGTAGAAGATCTCCTGACCCATATTCAGCGCCTAGAAGCCTTGCATAAAAAATCCCAACTGCAGTCACACCTCGATGAACTTACTGAAGTGAGAGCAAAGTTGAAGAACATCCTCAACACGACTTCAGCAAAGTTTTATCTCCATGCACAATACAAATATTACGCGCATGGGGATAAAGCATCTAAATTTATGATGCAACGCATAAAACAAAGGAGATCCCATAATTATATACATAAGATTAAAACCCCAGATAAGGGAGAAGTATATACCACCCCGGAAATAGCCGAACAGTTTCAAAAAGGCGCAAAATAACTGCCCATGAACTGAGAAAAGTCAAGCGTGCAGCTGTCAAGATGCCACTTGCCACCAGTTTGGCCATATTTCAGAGCTGCAACATCACTGGAGTGCCCAAAAGCACAAGGTGTGCAATACTCAGAGACATGGCCAAGGTAAGAAAGGCTGAAAGACGACCACCACTGAACAAGACACACAAGCTGAAACGTCAAGACTGGGCCAAGAAATATCTCAAGACTGATTTTTCTAAGGTTTTATGGACTGATGAAATGAGAGTGAGTCTTGATGGGCCAGATGGATGGGCCCGTGGCTGGATTGGTAAAGGGCAGAGAGCTCCAGTCCGACTCAGACGCCAGCAAGGTGGAGGTGGAGTACTGGTTTGGGCTGGTATCATCAAAGATGAGCTTGTGGGGCCTTTTCGGGTTGAGGATGGAGTCAAGCTCAACTCCCAGTCCTACTGCCATTTTCTGGAAGACACCTTCTTCAAGCAGTGGTACAGGAAGAAGTCTGCATCCTTCAAGAAAAATATGATTTTCCTGCAGGACAATGCTCCATCACACGCGTCCAAGTACTCCACAGCGTGGCTGGCAAGAAAGGGTATAAAAGAAGAAAATCTAATGACATGGCCTCCTTGTTCACCTGATCTGAACCCCATTGAGAACCTGTGGTCCATCATCAAATGTGAGATTTACAAGGAGGGAAAACAGTACACCTCTCTGAACAGTGTCTGGGAGGCTGTGGTTGCTGCTGCACGCAATGTTGATGGTGAACAGATCAAAACACTGACAGAATCCATGGATTGCAGGCTTTTGAGTGTCCTTGCAAAGAAAGGTGGCTATATTGGTCACTGATTTGTTTTTGTTTTGTTTTTGAATGTCAGAAATGTATATTTGTGAATGTTGAGATGTTATATTGGTTTCACTGGTAAAAATAAATAATTAAAATGGGTATATATTTGTTTTTTGTTAAGTTGCCTAATAATTATGCACATTAATAGTCACCTGCACACACAGATATCCCCCTAAAATAGCTAAAACTAAAATGGTTGTGGTTCAATAATAAAATTAATCCTCAAAAATACAACTAAAATGGTTGTGGTTCAATAATAAAATTAATCCTCAAAAATACAACTTGCCTAATAACTTTCCTAATAATTCTGCACTCCCTGTATAATATAAAGGAAGCTGAGGAAAATATTAATAATCCCCCTCTACCTCCCCCAGAAAAATCGGTCACGGCCTACCTTGCTTCATTATCTCTACCGACATGATCTGACAATCAATCTCAGATTCTTCAAGCACCATTCACAATAGATGAGGTCATGACAGCTATCAAACATTTACCAAAAGGGAAAAGCCCAGGCCCGGAGGGTTATCCTGCTTTATATTACCGGACATTCCGAAATATACTAGGCCCGCACCTACTCTCTGTCTATAACTGCTCCCTGTCTGGTGTCCCCCTTTCTACGGACATGACTAGAGCAAACATCACGATTATCCCAAAAGAAGGGAAAGATAGTTCCCTGTGTGCTAATTATCGTCCTATATCCTTAGTAAATTTGGATCTAAAAATACTAGCCAAAATTTTGGTGACGCGCCTTTCCAGCTTTCTCCCATCCCTAATCAAAGGTGACCAAGTTGGCTTCGTCTATGGTACGGAGGGCAGAGATAACACTGCCAAGGTCCTGAACGGAATATACTATGCTAAAAGGTTAGGCCGTCCTCTGGTCCTCCTTAGCACGCTCGCAGAAAAAGCCTTCGATAGGGTCAGTTGGGACTACATGGAGGAAGTCCTTTGAGCCTTTAATTTTCCAGACCCATATATTAAAGCCATTTTGTCACTATATACCCATGCATCAGCTTCTATTATCATAAATTATACTTTATCCCTGCCCTTCACTATCCGTAATGGCACCAGACAGGGATGCCCCCTCTCACCATTAATTTTTGTGTTGGTCATGGAAACACTATTTCAGTCGCTCAGGAAAGAGGAAGGGATTGAAGGCATCAAAATGGACCAACAGCAACATAAAGTGGCTGCCTTTGCAGGTGACCTCCTTATAATGAATACCAATCCAACTAAAGCCCTCCCTTTGATATACAATATCCTGGAGCAGTTTAGTCTGCACTCTAATTTTAAAATTAACATGAGCAAATCCCATACATAGATCTCCCCCCCTACTTAAGAAGGTATTGAGGGATAGTTCCCCTTTTAATTGGGATACCCCCTACATTACCTATCTGGGAGTTAGGATTGGACCAGACCCTACATCACTATTCCATCTGAACTATACCCCCCTCATGAAGTCGATAACCGACCAATTGTTGGGTTTAAAGAATCCCCCGCTTTCATGGTTCGGCAGAAAAAATATAGTCACTTCCCTAGTCTTACCTAGACTGACTTACCTACAACAGGTCTTACCTATTCCAGTCCCCAAGACATACTATGTCAGGCTTAAAAGTGAAATTAGCAAGTTTGTCTGGGATGGGTTGAGGGCTCGACTGGCTTGCGCTGTTCTCTGTAGACCAAAGGCTAAAGGAGAGCTTGGACTACCAGACCCTGAGCTTTATGGGAAAGCTGTCCTACTGTCAAGGGTAGTGGACTGGCTGACAGGTCCTATAGAAAAACCTTGGGTCTTCATGGAGCAGTGTGATTTTCACTCGAGCCTCTCTGGTCTCTTGGTGGGAATGGAACAGTTCCCGGCCCCAAATAAATCTCTCAACCCAATGTCGACACTGTCGACATGGAAATGGCTCCAAACCTCGCAGTATGCGATACCCCTCCCGTCACCTCTACTCCAGATAAGAGACATCATGGCACATGCCTCCCCTAATCTAAGAGACTGTCTACCGTATTCAGTTAAGAACTCCACTATCCAAGTTCTCACCTTATATGGGGAAGAGGGCAAAGTATTAAGCAACAGAGAAATCTTACATATTCTTCCAGACTGCAAACCTTTTCCACATCTGCTCTTCTTTCTCTGCTCCTTCATTACTAAAAATGTACCTATGGAATCTCTTCTATGACCACTAACGTGGTTTGAAAGCTTACTAGTAGACCGCTCTAGACACTCCAATCTGATATCCCAACTTTATAAAAAGCTTAATACACCTATAAATATGGCCAAACCAGCATTTATAGGGCACTGGGAGAAAGATTTGGGTGTTGTATTTTCTCAGGACGAGATAAAGTCTTAACTCGCTGGTATAGGTCGCCTGACATCACATGTATGTACAGTTTGACTGGGTCGGACACATGTTGGAGATGTAAGGAACAGAGAGGATCCTTCTTCCACATCTGGGGTCATGCCTGCTTATACAGAAGTGGTGGACCGAGATCTTTAGCTTGGCCAACAAAATTTGTAAATGAGTAATTCCAACGTCTCCCCAATTGCCGCTTTTGGGATCCAGTCCTTCCTCCTCTAAAAGGATTCCCACTCGGCTTTTTCACTGTATGCTAAGTGCAGCGCGTCTCCTTGTTATGAAATTTTGGCTGACATCCGAGGTCCCTTCCATTTATCAATGGAAAGAGAAAATGGACCAGATCTACAGATTTGAGGAGATCTCGGCCTGGGAAGATCGAAGGATTAACTCCTTTAGATCTAGTTGGAGTGCCTGGATCAAATATAGGAACTTTGCCTAGACACCTTTTAGTGATAGTCCATGACAATTTCCACGCATAGGGATATAGAGCAATATCATTTCCTCACTGGGATATTTGTATGTAACTGATTGAAAGTAAAGTACTTAACATATGGCTCAATGTCTTTCAGTATCCGTCCAATGCAATGTAATATCATTGTCTTTAACCTGTCACTCAACTTGTTTATATTATAACATGTACTTCATATGTATGTCCTACATCTCTCAATAAAAAGTAAAAAAAAAAAAAATATGACCTGTCCTATTTTTTTCAAGGACAACGGTTCGCGGACCCATTCAAGTCAATGGGTCCGTGAAAAAACACGGAGGCACACAAGATTGTCATCCACGTCCGCGTCCGTTTTTTTCCTATCATTTGCATGGCAAACTTGACTTAGACTTTTTTTGCTTTCCTTCATGTCTGGTGATCCTCCAAAATTAAAGGAAGACACACGGAAACAAAAACGGAAACGGATCACGGAACAACGGAACCCCATTTTGCGGAACGGAACACAACAACGGTCGTGTGCATGAGGCCTAAGTCGAAGATACGCAAAGAAGTCTTAGACCTTCCGGTCCCGGAACATTTTCATAAGTCTGGACATAATGTATCACAATTGAGGTTCCAGATTATAGATGGAGTGTCACATTTACGGAGGGGACGAGATCGAGAAACCCTCCTCAAGCAATTGGAACTAAAATGGATTTATAAACTCGATACGCTTGAGCCCAAGGGTCTCAACAGAGACTTTAATTTGGGGGTCTTTCTATGAGGAATCCATAACTGTCATTTCTTCTTCTGCATAAATGAGCTTTTTATTTTTTGTAACTAAGTTTTGTGCCCAACAATGCTCTTGTTGTGATTGTTTATGTTTAAACCTATGTCTGTGGGTTACACAATTCTCACACACGTTTAACCCTCTTTTTTCAGGAATGGTCTCCCTGAAGTCCTCCATGCGCCACACCATTTTTCTCTTTCTTTTTCTTTGGATGCCTCCGTAGTCATGCAGTTCAACCATCTTCTTGCTTACTCCATTTGGTGACCAATATCGACTTGTGGGGGTGATCCTCACTATATAGCCTGAATTCTCTGAGTGTATTTAGATGTGTGTGTGGACGGCCGCGGTTTGTCACCGGGGCTGTTGTCATTCATCAATGATCGGCCCGGGGGACAGTTTCCGTGACCGTGATCCCCTGACTGAGGACGTGTGTCCCATCTGGTGGCATGGATGGGACATGGTCATCATTGGAAGGGGAAGCATGTATGGGTATGTGGTGTCTTCCTAGGGGCGTATAACTGAGTGAAGACGGTGCTCGCCCTGGAGGAACCACATATAGCCTTGAGGGTATTTTGTGGTCTTGAACCAGTGACCCATGAAATGTCTGGGTTCCTAATTTGACCCCCTCCAAACACCAGAGGACTGATAAGAATACTTAGTTGGGCTTCCCCCCACTTACTTCTTTTTTGAGCCACCAAATGACAGAAGACGATTCAGATGATTGCCTGGCGACGCGGATGGCTCACAACTCATTCTGTGGGCGTCCGCGTCGCCATAGTAACCACTGACGTCATCCCCATGCGACACACTCAGCTGTATGCAGTGCCGTGGAGCAGAGTTTTCTGCCTCCCCGGACATTGGCAACAGCTGACCTCACAGGGGTATATTTTTCCTATTGGCGGATTGCAGACGCGCGCACATGCGCATTGAAGCAACAGGCACGCCGATACTTGGCACGCTTCCCAAAAATTATATGGACGTGGAGCGAGGTTTCAGTGATACGATCTCCGCTTGTGAGGTATTTCTAAAATTATGTCAGACCATATACTGCATTGAATTATTCACGTATGTTTTAATACATGACACTGTTTTGGATTGGGTATAACCCCCTTTATGTATATGTGAAGATCTATAGGTGTATAGGTCGTGGTGTATCATCCCACCTGGGAGGGACATCCCCACCCACTTTTGCATTATTTAAGGCACTTGTTTGATAACTTGTTTCATTGCTTGAGAAAGACCGATGAAGGTCGAAACATTGCTTGTACCATGCTGATTTGTGAATAAATCACCACTTTGATTTTCCACACTGGCGAGTGCTGCGGATTGTTTGTATTTTCTTGGGACCACTGGCCAGGATCCCCATCTGCGTGCACCACCACCTTTAAAGGTATTTTTTAATGATTTTCCCAAAATGAGATCAGTAGTGCTGCCAAAACGTTTTTGTATACCAGAGTTGTTATAAGCCACCTCTGCGAAGGGTAGATGCGCGGCCCATTCCTCCTGGCAGTCTGACACGAAGCATCGGAGATACTGCTCCAGGGTCTGATTAGTTATTTCCATCTGACCGTTGGTCTCTGGGTGAAACCCAGAAGAAAAAGACAAATTTATACCCAACCGGGAGCAGAAAGAATGCCAGAACCGAGAGATGAATTGAACACCTCTATCTGACACAATATAATTCGGTGCTATGTGTAATCAAAAGACATGGTTCAAGAACAGATCTGCCAATTCTCTGGCCGAGGGCAATCCGGGAAGTGGGATGAAATGAGCCATTTCACTAAAACGGTCCACCACTACCCAGATTACCGTACTACCAGAGGACCTTGGCAAATCTGTGATGAAATCCATGGAGATATGAGTCCATGGAGCCTGAGGAATGGGCAATGGGAGAAAAGTACCAGAAGGGGCGGACCAAGACGGTTTACACCGAGCACACACACTACATGCCTGAATGTAGGCCTTAACATCCAAGGACGTATTAGGCCACCAAACATGGCGTTTAACCAGGGAAAGTGTTTTCTTAACCCCAAGATGCCTGGCAGACTTGGAGTCGTGAAGCTGTTAGATAACCTTAAACCGAAGGTTAACCGGCACAAACCATCGACCATTGGGCTTGTTGGAGGACTCTCTGCCTGTGAAGGCTAGAGAAGAGAGGACAAGTCTTCCATTAACTCTGTGGCCCCTAGGGTGGCAAGAAAACATTTAGTCAGAAGAATAGTTTCTGGTTCAGAGCTCAGGATGGAAGCAGCCTTAGGAAAGCGGCAGGACAGGGCATTTGCCTTTACATTTTTAGAACCCGGCTTATAAGTGAGACGAAAATTGAAGAAGGTGAAGAATAATGCCCATCTGGCTTGTCGGAAGTTGAGTCTCTTGGCACTCTCTAGGTACGCTAAATTCTTGTGGTCAGTGTAACCGTAATGGGATGTTCCGCACCCTTCAACCAATGTCTCCACTCTTGAAAAGCCAATTTTACTCCCAGAAGCTCTCTATTGCTGATGTCATAATTACGCTCGGCTAGAGAAAGCTTCCGAGAGAAGAAGGCACAGGGATGTAACCTCTCAGGGACCCCAGAATACTGCAAAAGAACCGCCCCAATTCCGACCTCGGAGGCGTCAACCTCAAGGACAAAAGGTTGAGAAGTGTCCGGGTGAATAAGGATTGGCGCAGTGCAAAAAAGCCTGCTTTAGAGTTTCAAAGGCTTTACCTGCCTCTCTTGTCCACTTTGAGGGATTAGCTCCCTTCTTAGTGAGGTTTGTTAGAGGTACTATTACCGCTGAAAAATTCCTAATAAACTTGAGGTAGAAATTGGCAAAGCCTAAGAAACGCTGCAATCCCTTCAGATCCTTAGGCTGAGGCCAATCCAAGACAGCAGAAAGTTTGGATGGATCCATAGCCAGTCCCCTTTCTGAGATAATGTACCCCAGAAAAGGCAATTCCCTTACTTCAAACAGACACTTCTCAAGTTTGGCATAGAGGGAGTTCTCCCTTAACCTCTGGAAAACCTGACACACGTGTCTCTGATAAAACACCAGATCCGACGAGTAGATTAGTATGTCGTCTAAATAGACAACAAATCTACTCAAGAAATCCCTGAGGACATCATTGATGAACTCCTGGAAAACTGCGCGAGCATTAGGCCTCATGCACACGACCGTTCCATTTTTTGCGGTCCGCAAACCAGGGATCCGCAAAAAACGGAAGCCACCCGTGTGCCTTCCGCAATTTGCGGAACGGAACGGGTGGCCCATTGTAGAAATACCTATTCTTGTCTGCAAAACGGACAAGAATAGGACATGCTATATTTTTTTTTGCGGGGCAACGGAACGGAGCAACGGATGTGGACAGCACATAGAGTTCTGTCCGCATCTTTTGCGGCCCCATTGAAGTGAATGGGTCAGCACCCGAGCACAGCAATTTATCACCTTCTCTAATGCGTACCAAATTGTATGCACCCCTCAAGTCGAGTTTGGTGAAGATACGGGCCCCTGCCACCTGGATAAACAGATCGTCAATCAAAGGCAGAGGGTACCAATTTTTCACTGTAATCCAATTGAGGGCGTGAAAATCGATGCAGGGTCTCAAACCTCCATCCTTCTTCTCCACAAAGAAGAACCCAGCTCCAGCGGGGAAAGTGGATGGATGAATGATCCCCTTCGTGAGATTCTCTTTAATATAATTCTGCTGGGCCTGAATCTCAGGTCCAGTGAGATTATATAGATGTCCCCGGGGTGGTATGGTACCTGGCAACAGATCTATAGGACAATCATATGACCTATGGGGAGGTAACACATCAGCCCCCTGTGGACTGAAAGTGATGTTAATGCTGAGGTAATGCATTTAATACTTCCATGAAAGCAAGCGGCAACTTAGAACAAATGCATTTAGTGAGGCATTCAGTACTCCATCGGCAAATCTGACCTGAGCGCCAGTCCACTACTGGATTATGGAGTCTCAACCAAGGGAGACCCAAAATCACAGGAGTGGAAGGCATGTCCTGGACAAAAAAGCTTAAAGTCTCCCAATGGTAAGCCTCCACTGTTACCTGCATCTTCTACACTCCACAACCATCCTGGAGAGGAGAGCCATCTATAGTGGTCACCGACAGGGTGGTCTTTGGCTGGATCAGCGGGATGCCAAGTCGATGAACCAAGGCTGAGTCCACAAAATTTTCTGCTGCCCCGAATCAATCAGGGCAGAAAACAAATGGACTTTGTCTTGCCAATGTAGTGAGACAGGTACCATCACTCGGCTTGGAGGAGGGATAATAGAACCTAGGAGGTTCTCCTCTATGCCCCTAGGTTCATTCATTTCCCGCCGGCAGGAGGGGGCAGGTCTTAACGAGATGGCCTGCCTTCCCACAAAACAGACACAGACCTTTCTGCTGGTGACAAGCTCGTTCTGCCTGTGTAAGATGCAATTAATCTGCCATCCACAAGGACACCCAAATCTTTCTCTATAAGTGACTCTCCCAGTGTTACATCATCTAGGACCAGGGGCGTACATAGAAATCACTGGGCCCCATGGCAAGAATCTGAATTGGGCCCTCTTGTGAGTGACCCATCACACCCCTTAGGGTATGTGCACATCAACTAAAGAGGTTCCAGCAAAAGCCTCAGTTGCAGATTCTAGCAAAAACAAATAGCAAAACAATCTTGAATGACCGCATTATTGTGAATGGGATCCGGCAGGTGTCAGCAGTGTTTGGCATATGCTGGATCTGGAGATTCTGGTATTCTGCTTGTATGCTGGAACAGAATACCAAAATCTGATGGCAAGTGATTACCTAGCCTTACCCCATGAAATGTGCCAGCTGCTGCTACTTCTTATATAGTGTGTCATCCTTCTCCATGCACTGTGCCTGCTCCTGCTTCACCTCCTCCCCGATGCTAACTTACTGTTTGTGCTGCGGGCCTGGGGCAGATCTTCACAGCACTAGTCAGGAGTCTGGTGATGGTGCGGGATCAGGTCAGGTCTGAACTGGTCAGTACGGTCACAGTGTGACGCGTGCTGGCAGAGAAACAGGACAGGGAAATTTTCCACAGTGCAGACACAGAAATCTAAAGGATTTTATCCAGTCACAACTGATGTTTTACTGACTGCTGCAGAACCTCCTAATACACACATCATCTGCTGCAGAACCTCCTAATACACACCTCAGCTGCTCAGAACCTCTTAATACACACCTCAGCTGCTGCAGAACTTCATAATACACACCTCAGCTGCTGCAGAACCTCACAATACACACCTCAACTGCTTCAGAACTTCATAATACACACCTCAGCTGCTGCAGAACCTTATAATACACACTTCAGCTGCTGCAGAACCTCATAATACACATCTCAGCTGCTGCAGAACCTCCTAATACACACCTCAGCTGCTGCAGAACATCATAATCTGATGCTAGAGAACATAAAAGGCTTTGATCACATCTGTGTTGGGGCCTCATTTGCAGATCAGGTCATAAATTCTGGACACAATTTTATAGCCTGGCAGATGGAAACCCATCAGATCTCATCATAGTCAGCAGGATTCGTCGGGCGTTGTCGTCCATGAAGTGCCAGATCCGGAACTGCGGTGATTTTAGTTTATTTGCTCCTATGATGGCAGAACAGTGAACGTCACCAGCACAGATGTGAACAAAGCCTAATACACACCTCAGCGGCTGCAGAACATTAAAATAGTGACAAGGGAACTATAAGTCTCATCATCACCAGATTGGTATTATTGGAAATTAGGGAGCAACACAGGGAGAGGTAAAATGGAGAGAACTACAACTCCCAGCATGTCCAGGCTGTTATTATCGGATACAAGTAGATATTACACAGAGAGAGCACAAGGCCGGATTCACATCACAGTTTAATTTTCCGTTCTTCTGATTTGTCAGATGAACAGAAAAATAAAGAAAAAAGGGATCCTGTATTTCAAGCATCAGTTCTGCACCTTTGGCATTCGTTTATGCTATTTCTGTCGGAGATCCGTTATTTTAGACGGAAAAAAGTCCTGCACGCAAAACGGAAAACTAAACGGTGATGTGAACCCAGGCTAGGAAGAGAGAACTATAACTCCCAGCATGTCCAGATTATTATAGGGCATCATCTAGTTGTACTAGGTGAGAGCTTTAAAAAGAAATAACTATAACCCCCAGTATGGCCAGGCTTATTATGGGGAATCAGTATACATTACAAAGAGAGGGTATAAGAGGAGAGAACTACAACTCCCAACATTGCCAAACTGTACTAGGGCATAAATTGAAATTACATGGAGAGGGATGTGATAGGACAGAACTACAACTCCCAGCTTTTCTCCCAGGACACCACGGCCCTAACCTCTCCTCCAGGCGCCACACAGAAGCTCCGCCACCTCACAGGGATATGCCACAGGTCTTTCACCAGTCCTCTGCACTGGTCACATGATGATGACATCACCAAAGGTCCTTTAGACTTCTGCTGCTCTGCTACTCCTTGGCTTCCTGCACTGGTCACATGGTTGATGACATCACCAAAGGTCCTTCTCCACCTTTTAAATTCTCAGGTAGCCATACAAGTGTAATTAGTGGGCGGGCCTATCCTCCACTGCAGGCCCCCTTTTTGTGTGGTCTGCATCTATTGGAGGTGATGGGGTATAAGTAACTCCATTTTGTCTGTTTTAGCAATGTGTATTATGATTACAGCTGGTCACTGCACTGTTTCAAGATTCCCTTTTGTATAGAATGTGAGAAACTTCCTGTTCTGTTTCAAGATACCCATACATTCCTTAGTTTAAACAACTCATACCTTATATGGTCATCCTGGCTCAATGTAATGCAGAGCTCATGTGTATTCATGCTATAGGTTATAGGGGCAGTGCTACTTAGCCATCCAGCAGCAGCACACTGCTGGATTCCCTCTCCTTCCTGTCTTCACTGGAGCAGATCGATTGCTCGGTCTTCCCCTCCTCTGGCCTGGTGGAGCTAATGCAGAGCAGCTAGTGAGTACTGCCTGCGTTCCTCTGTGTCCTTTCAATGCGGAAGCTCTCTCCTTCAGGAAGGGATGTCGGGGGTCCTGTGTCCTAGCGCAGCGCAGCCCGGGTGGCTGCCTGCGCTCTCTTATATATCGGCGGCAGGCAATGGATTCCAGCGCCGGATGCCGGACTTCTCCACACTACACCAGCTAGCTAAACACAGCACATTTAAACCCATCCTCCCCACCACTCACAAGTCAGCAGAAATGCTGTGGTCCGATTTGTTAACACAGGCTTGTAGTTACGACAAGCTATGTGTTAACAAACGGACGATGTTGAACAAGGCCACCAAACGGCTTCGGATGCTAGTCAAACTTGTGCAAACATTTGAGGTTAGCATCTGCAAGCCAAAGGAAGTTGCGCTGGTGTCTCGGTCAACGGAGACAATTCCTCCAAACATTCACTGCCAATGCTGTGCCAGTAATTCAGACCAGGTTTCGGCATTGCGGGCACAGCTGACAGAGAATGTGCAGTCTACTGTTGACCGAGATGCGCAGGTGGCTAGGATAGAGTCACAGTTAGTAGAGCTGCAGAGGCAGAAGGAGGAAATTGAGGCTAAGTTGCCTCAGTCTTATACTGAGGTCAAGGCCTTCAAGTAACGGGCTGCCTCTACTGACGTGACGGTAGCCAAATTGAAGGCTGAGGTTGCTGTAAGGTCCCAGCTAATGTCTGGCATGCAACAGGTTATCACCAATTTGGTGCCGGCCTTTCTTTTTCTGTAAAGTCAGGGTCGGAATCTCCCAAAAGTTTGCCCTGTACAGGGCAAAAAGGTGGGAGAGTAGTCTGTGACCGGTCAAATCATCTGACTAAACCTGTCCAGACTAACAGAGATTTTTCCCTGACTTTGGGAAAAAGAACTGTGGTGAAGAGTGCGTCCCTGAGGATGGAACAATTCAGGAGAAGGGAGTACGGCTGCAGTGTAGATGGACCTGGGCCATGCAGAGCAAACTACAGATGTTTTGCATGTGGTGGCCTAGGTCACATAGCGAGACACTGCAAAACAGATAGGAACATAACACACAGGACAGGAAACCAAGTCACGTGTTTCAGGTGTGGAAACAAAGGACACATTGCAAGGAATTGCCCTTGTGCAAGTAATTACAATGTGTCCAACAGTAGTATTAGCCAGGTAACAAGTTGTGCAGTGGGGTCTAGTCAGCTTTGCCATAAAGGAGTTACCTCTCGGCAGCATCACCAGCTGCTGAGGGGTCAGAGTGGCCAAGCTAGGCTAGGCAACATTTGACACCCCTGTACTATTTGTTACACCGTTTGTTCCCTGTGTATGTCCATGTTGTGTGTTTTTGTTATCTGTTAGTACTGTACATTTTTCTTGATGTTGATGGTGTTAGTCCTTGTCTGCGAATGTGTTCCACCATGCTGATTTTTGTCGTTTACATTCCTTGCTGTGAGTCCGGTCGCTGCTGTTTTTGATTCATTCTTGTGTCCCCTTGGAGTGGAACAGTGTTATACTGTGGATCGAGAACGTATAGGTTCGCGAGCAGATAATTTCACACGGGATATCCTGCACAAAGGATGATGTGATTTTATTCTGGGCAGCCAGGGTTTCAGATCGATACAGATAACACTGTTGTGCTCAAGGTTTTCGGTAGGGCTGTGTTGCACTGGGGACTGGGGCGGACAGACAACATTGGTGTAATGTTGTGCTGCGCACTTAATTCTAGTCCGAACAGGTAACACAGCTCTGATAGGGATTGGACACAGAATGTTTGGCAGCAGAGTATGAACTGTGTTCTTGTGTTGTGGGGTCCTGGGGAGCCAGGGCATGACTCATGCCATTGGTTCTGCGGGCCTCCACAAGTCAGGATCACAGGGGGAAATCGGCCTGGGTACACATGAGTGGACGGGGATACGGTGTCATCAATAACAAGATGGTGCTTTGCTCACAGCTCACTTCAGTTATCCTAACCTAGTAGGATGGCCATCCTTATCTGTTGGTGCAGAGGGATGTGTAGCAGAGGACGCAATCCTCTAAAGGTAGGGTGTTCAGACACCAGTGTTAGGATAACGAGGGGTCCTGTGAGATAAAGGGCAGCCCAATACCTTTCTCTACTCATGGGTCAAAGGTATTGGTGCTGGGATTTTTGATATTTAATTGCACCGTGAGGGGAGAAATCCCCCAAGAGCGACTGGTATTTTCTTCTGCCATAGGTGTGTTTATATGGATCAGAGGAAAAACCCAGATGATGCCACAGAGACTAGCTATCCCCCCCTGACACTCTTGTGAGGCTCCAGAGGATCTCACTGGATTTTGGCAACCAAGCGACCTTTGTTCAGAGGTGTTCTAGAGATGGAGGACTGTGCCACAATCCAGCGGGAGCATTATCTCAGGCTCTGGAGAAAGACTTGGAGATGTTCGGGTGGAAGAGCTTATTATCACTTGTTTCACCCAGTGAAACTTCTTCTGGTTCTGGTCATCGTCATATCGGAGGGTCAAGGGACTTATTGACCAAATACACCAGAACCAGACAGAACTTTACCGAACTAACCGGAGGAGGAGGCTCAGGACATAACTCAAACATTGTCCTGTAGCCAAAAATTTCATGGACACACTTTGTTTCCTATGAGGGTTCAGGACTTATAACTTGTGCTATCCTGAATCCCCAAAGCCCTATGTACATATTTATTTTGTTTGTTGTTGATTGTGTACCCATGGACACTCTAGGTACAAATGTGTGACAGCCTATACTCAGGGAAACTCGCCCAACACACTGCGGTGAGTTATAACTTGGCTGTACACATTTGCATCCTATAGTCGTTTCCAATTGACACGGGGGTCTGTGACCTACCTGTGTCTTTGGAGGTGTAGAAAGAAAGGCCAGGTTGCATGAGTCTCTATGGGTACACACATTTAATGGAATTTGGTGGTGTTGGGAGGGATGTGACCTGGTTTTGTGTGAATGGGGAAGAGTAGATTCCCTAGGGACAGGCCCCCTCCTTTACCAAGTTCATTTGCCACTTTAACCCCAAGAACGGTGACGTTTGTAAGGGTTGGACTGAATGTCAGTGAATGCGGTGTTCTATCCCGCAGTTAGAATTTAGGTACCATGACATCACTTCTTACCATAAATTCTGACCTGCCTTGTAAAGAACTACGTATCCGTCCATGGGAGAACCTCCCCAACAACTGATTCTTCAATCAAGATGGAAGAAGCAGTGTCGGAAGAAAAGTTGTGCCGTTACTAACAGGAAGCCATTCCACGGTTGACCGTACTACCTGGAGATCGTGAGGGTGGAGCTATCCCAGAGTCTGACTAAAGAAATACTAAGATGGGGACGGCAGCGGGTACCTAAAGATCGACACTGACAGCGAAAACTAAAGGAGGCCAGTCCACGGTTGCTACGTGGATCAACCCATAGACTGAGAGGGTGAAGCTATCCCAGAGTCTGACTAAAGAAAAACTAAGATGGAGACGGCGGCAGGTACCTAAAGATCGACACTGACAGCGGGAACGAAAGGAGGCCAGTCCACGGTTGCTACGTGGATCGACCTATAGACTGTGAGGGTGAAGCCATTCCAGAGTCATTGGGAGAGGCTGATACCTGAAGTTTGACACTGACAGACCACAGACCAAGAAAGTTCCAGAGAAGAAGACAGTGTATTCTGTGGATGGAGACGCCTGGTTACGTTGAAGGGCAGGTCGGAGGTGTTAGTGCGCGATGGGTGATGACTAGGTACCTAAGGGCCATATTACTTCAGTCCTTCCTGAACTGTTACCAAGAGGGGGCAAATATTGAGGGGGCAAATATATCCCAACACTTCCCCAAAGTTTATTGTCGTATTTCGACAACAGGGGGATTGTTGAGGGGAGTGTTGGATTTAAATATATATGTATATATGCCCTTACATACACTGCGTGCAGAATTATTAGGCAAATGAGTATTTTGACCACATCATCCTCTTTATGCATGTTGTCTTACTCCAAGCTGTATAGGCTCGAAAGCCTACTACCAATTAAGCATATTAGGTGATGTGCATCTCTGTAATGAGAAGGGGTGTGGTCTAATGACATCAACACCCTATATTAGGTGTGCATAATTATTAGGCAACTTCCTTTCCTTTGGCAAAATGGGTCAAAAGAAAGACTTGACAGGCTCAGAAAAGTCAAAAATTGTGAGATATCTTGCAGAGGGATGCAGCACTCTTAAAATTGCAAAGCTTCTGAAGCGTGATCATCGAACAATCAAGCGTTTCATTCAAAATAGTCAACAGGGTCGCAAGAAGCGTGTGGAAAAACCAAGGCGCAAAATAACTGCCCATGAACTGAGAAAAGTCAAGCGTGCAGCTGCCAAGATGCCACTTGCCACCAGTTTGGCCATATTTCAGAGCTGCAACATCACTGGAGTGCCCAAAAGCACAAGGTGTGCAATACTCAGAGACATGGCCAAGGTAAGAAAGGCTGAAAGACGACCACCACTGAACAAGACACACAAGCTGAAACGTCAAGACTGGGCCAAGAAATATCTCAAGACTGATTTTTCTAAGGTTTTATGGACTGATGAAATGAGAGTGAGTCTTGATGGGCCAGATGGATGGGCCCGTGGCTGGATTGGTAAAGGGCAGAGAGCTCCAGTCCGACTCAGACGCCAGCAAGGTGGAGGTGGACTACTGGTTTGGGCTGGTATCATCAAAGATGAGCTTGTGGGGCCTTTTCGGGTTGAGGATGGAGTCAAGCTCAACTCCCAGTCCTACTGCCAGTTTCTGGAAGACACCTTCTTCAAGCAGTGGTACAGGAAGAAGTCTGCATCCTTCAAGAAAAACATGATTTTCATGCAGGACAATGCTCCATCACACGCGTCCAAGTACTCCACAGCGTGGCTGGCAAGAAAGGGTATAAAAGAAGAAAATCTAATGACATGGCCTCCTTGTTCACCTGATCTGAACCCCATTGAGAACCTGTGGTCCATCATCAAATGTGAGATTTACAAGGAGGGAAAACAATACACCTCTCTGAACAGTGTCTGGGAGGCTGTGGTTGCTGCTGCACGCAATGTTGATGGTGAACAGATCAAAACACTGACAGAATCCATGGATGAGGTAGTGAGCCAAAAAAAGGGGGACTGGTGGGTGGGGATACCCTCCAAATCTCGCCTCTTATTTATATAAACCCTTGTGAGCGCCAATAGAGGATTAGTGTTGGGCTGCTGGAGTGTGTGATAGGTTGTTGTTGGGGTTATGTTATATTAATATGTAGAGGGATATCAATTGTGTAGGAAAAAATTGTACAGGAAAAAAGTTGTACATACATGTAAAAAAAATTTTTTTTAAAACAAGCGAAATAAAACAAAATCTGCATACAAAGAGCGAGTGAAAAGTATACACGTATAAAATCTGCTGAGAGAATAAAAGGATAAAAAATAAAAAATAGATTGTACGTAAAAGTGGGATCACTGCATACAGCCTCTATTGCCTAAGAGGCCGTGTTCTGCAGCGTCGTACACAATAGATGTGGTACAGTAGGATAGAGCAATGGATAAAAGTTTTTTTTGTTTAAAATACCGACATATATATTATAATATTGTGGTATCATAAGTAAGTTTACTCACTTCACGGGGGGGGCGGTTTACCAGGATAAGCATAATACACCTGTAAACCGAGTACCCCCCCAGCCTGGATCGCTTCTAGAGTTATAACGGATGAAGGCAGCCAAACAACACGGGTGCTTCTCTTCAAAGGTCTTTATTTGCAAGTAAAAAAATCCGGCTCAACGCGTTTCGGGACAGGCACGTCCCTTCATCAGGAGCAATAGTGTCTCTATGTATGGTCACAGGTATTTATACCCTAATAATCCTATTAGGATCTTTGTTAAAATGGCCACTAATTGGCTAGAAGGCGCCAAAAAACGGAGAAAACGCGCCAAAAATGCATTGGGGACCGCCCCTGTGTGGTACAGGGCGTTTTTTTGCTGTTCAGTGATGTCAGCCGGAAAGGGGAGTGTCCGGCTGCGCTTTTTACATGACCGGAAGTTGTTTGCGTTCCAAGCTGGAACGCATTGTGGTCGCCTTGTAAAGCGGCACTGGGGATATATATGGGGCTATCAGACACTAATTACTACAAACCTATCACCTTAGATCCTACCAAAGAATATAAAACCCAACTACACGACCTAATTGAACACGGAACAACACAGGGAATACTGGATAAAAAACAACACAAACAAAACAACACAAATATCTAAAAGTGTCCCACCCAGCCATAGCCAGATTTTACTTCCTCCCAAAAATCCACAAATCCCTGTCCCAACCCCCCGGCAGACCAATCATCTCAGGTATAGATTCCCTCACCTCAAACCTGTCAGAATATATAGACGGTATCCTCCAGAGATACGTCATCACACTCCCATCCTATCTCAAAGACTCAGCACACCTCATCCAAAACCTAGAGAAAGTCACATGGCAAAACGATTTCATCTGGGTCACGCTAGACGTAACATCCCTGTATAGCAACATCATACACTCACTAGGCCTCAATGCTACAAATAGATACTTGGCCAACGACACAGTCATGACACCAACCCAAAAAGAATTCATCCTAAGATCCATAAAATTCATACTAGACCATAATTATTTTACATACAAAGACTATTTCTACATCCAAACCAAAGGAACAGCCATGGGCACCAAATTTGCACCCTCATATGCGAACTTATTCATGGGGGCTTTTGAGGACCAACATGGTCTACTAGAGCACCCCAACATCAGATTTTACAAGAGGTATATAGATGACATTATCTTCATCTGGCAAGGAAATAACACTGACCTAAAAACATTTGTACAGACCCTCAATCAAAACACTTGGAACATTAAACTTACACTAGAATCAAACCCGACTAACGTAGTTTTCCTAGACCTCCACCTCAACAGTGAAAACAACATCATCTCCACCAGCACACACTTCAAAAACGTAGACGCCAACAGCTTCCTTGATTTCAACAGCTGTCACTACCACAAATGGAAAACAAACATACCATTCAGCCAGATGAAAAGAATAAGACGCAACTGCACCAACACAAACACCATGAAAACCCAAATAGAAACCCTGAGCCAAAGATTCCTACAAAAAAACTACCCCCCACAACTCATTAAAAACTCAAAAAAGAAAATCTCCCAAATAGACCAAAAGGAAAGCCTTCAACCGAAAATAAAAACAACCAAAGAAACTCCCTTCACACCAGGGCTAATCACCAGATACAACAAAAACCACCAAACAATCAGACACATTCTAACCAAACATTGGTCAGTACTATTAAAAGACCCCATCTTAGGTAAAGAAATCCCCAAAACACCGAGACTTACCTTCCGAAGAGCAAAAACCCTCAAAAACATCCTAGCCCCTTCATGCCCAAACAAAAATACCCTCAAGACAACGACACAGACGACAATTAACAAACAAATACCAGAATTTAAAGGATCCTCTAAATGCGGTGCAAAAAAATGCAAATGCTGCCGGATGATCAAAACAGTAAACAGAGAGATAGACATCCCACACCCCATTGGCAAAATCCCACTCCTACACCAAATGACCTGTGCCAGTAAAAATATCATCTACTTACTTCAATGCCCCTGCAACATTTTCTACGTTGGCCGCACGACACAAACCCTGAGAGAACGAATGAATGAACACCGATCAAACATAAAAAGAAAAATCACTACACACAGTGTCTCACGCCACTTCACACTAGCACACGAAAGCAACCCCCTAGATCTAAAAGTCATCCCCCTTGAACAAACCCCTTCCTACCAACAACTATGTAGGAAGGAAATGTTCTGGATCTTTAAACTAAACACCCTCACTCCATTTGGCCTAAACGAATCACTGGAACACGCCAACTACTAATCAACAACCACTACCAACAAAAAAACTGACCATAATAGCCAGACCCCACAACACCACCCAATATAGAAATAACCCCGCCACCACCCCAGATTGCCCAACCAACATGTATCTCCCACATATATTAATTCTTTAAAAACACCGAAGTATTTTTAGAAAAACACCAAGGAGTACGTATAGATAAATGTGGAAATTCCTAAATAAAATGAACAAACGACACACGAAACAAAAGAAAAAGATATAACAAAGAGCGACGTAGGCAGACTACATCCGAAGAGTAGGCACACACATCTACCTGCCCATATTTACATATATAGAGAAGAATGAACGAAAAATTAACACAAATAGAGAAAATATATTTCATTTATTTATCTATCAAATTATCGATTAAATCGAAACCACATTTTAAATACATTTTAATACTTTTGTCTCTGATTATCAAACCACACCATTGGAACCATCCCTTTTTTACTACAATAATTTTTTATTTTATTTTATTTTATTTTATTTATTTATTATTTATTATTTTTTATATTTTTTATTTATTTTTTATTTTTTATTTTTTCCTACTTTTCACCATTGTTTTAACCCCCCTTATTTATATATATATATATATATATATATATTAGTTTATATATATATATTTTTTACATATTTTTTATACCTACTATATACCATTTCCTATATTTCACACCATTACATTATATTTATATTTTTATATATTGTATATCCCTTCTATAACAAACTGTACATGTACCATGGGGAGGATTCTCCAATATATCTATCCTTACTATGCAACAAAGCCCAGCCCATATACCCAAGAGAAGATCCCACTGCAAGTGACACCACTTCCCCTTAAACTTGTAGGCAGACCATACAGCTCACACAGTCAAAAAGAATATCGACAAACCGGAAGTATCGCGTGCGTTCCAGCTTGGAACGCAGCGTCTAACTTCCGGAAATACGACACCGCCCCTAGGAGCTTACAAGGTGAACAGACCGGATGACGTGTTGCGTTCCAACCTGGAACGCACAGACGTCACAACACATCCGGTCACTCCCCCTCCCAGCCGGCTTCAGAGATCTGCTGGCCAAACGCCCCCTAACGGCGGCCCACCTATATCCTCTGGCCCTCAATACCCTCCCTCCTACTAGGGCGGTCCCCTAACATAGCCCCATATATATCCCCAGTGCCGCTTTACAAGGCGACCACAATGCGTTCCAGCTTGGAACGCAAACAACTTCCGGTCATGTAAAAAGCGCAGCCGGACACTCCCCTTTCCGGCTGACATCACTGAACAGCAAAAAAACGCCCTGTACCACACAGGGGCGGTCCCCAATGCATTTTTGGCGCGTTTTCTCCGTTTTTTGGCGCCTTCTAGCCAATTAGTGGCCATTTTAACAAAGATCCTAATAGGATTATTAGGGTATAAATACCTGTGACCATACATAGAGACACTATTGCTCCTGATGAAGGGACGTGCCTGTCCCGAAACGCGTTGAGCCGGATTTTTTTACTTGCAAATAAAGACCTTTGAAGAGAAGCACCCGTGTTGTTTGGCTGCCTTCATCCGTTATAACTCTAGAAGCGATCCAGGCTGGGGGGGTACTCGGTTTACAGGTGTATTATGCTTATCCTGGTAAACCGCCCCCCCCGTGAAGTGAGTAAACTTACTTATGATACCACAATATTATAATATATATGTCGGTATTTTAAACAAAAAAAACTTTTATCCATTGCTCTATCCTACTGTACCACATCTATTGTGTACGACGCTGCAGAACACGGCCTCTTAGGCAATAGAGGCTGTATGCAGTGATCCCACTTTTACGTACAATCTATCTTTTATTTTTTATCCTTTTATTCTCTCAGCAGATTTTATACGTGTATACTTTTCACTCGCTCTTTGTATGCAGATTTTGTTTTATTTCGCTTGTTTTAAAAAAAATTTTTTTTACATGTATGTACAACTTTTTTCCTGTACAATTTTTTCCTACACAATTGATATCCCTCTACATATTAATATAACATAACCCCAACAACAACCTATCACACACTCCAGCAGCCCAACACTAATCCTCTATTGGCGCTCACAAGGGTTTATATAAATAAGAGGCGAGATTTGGAGGGTATCCCCACCCACCAGTCCCCCTTTTTTTGGCTCACTACCTCACCCTATACAGGCAGACTCCCTTGTCGACCTGACCAAACCCGGAGCAGCCTCTAGCATCTATCACCCTACTTTCTCTCCACCCCGCTCCTATCCACCCGAGGCGCCTCAAGTCTTTCAGATCTAGTGGAAAGCCATTCCAAGAGATCCGTTTGACCCTCACACTTTCTCTCTCTCTCTCTTATACCTAGAATCCATGGATGGCAGGCTTTTGAGTGTCCTTGCAAAGAAAGGTGGCTATATTGGTCACTATTTTGTTTTTGTTTTGTTTTTGAATGTCAGAAATGTATATTTGTGAATGTTGAGAAGTTATATTGGTTTCACTGGTAAAAATAAATAATTGAAATGGGTATGTATTTGTTTTTTGTTAAGAGACCTAATAATTATGCACAGTAATAGTCACCTGCACACACAGATATCCCCCTAAAATAGCTAAAACTAAAAACAAACTAAAAACTACTTCCAAAAATATTCAGCTTTGATATTAATGAGTTTTTTGGGTTCATTGAGAACATGGTTGTTGTTCAATAATAAAATGAATCCTCAAAAATACAACTTGCCTAATAATTCTGCACTCCCTGTATATGCATATATATATTGGCCCTTTTGCATGGTCCCGTCCAGGTAGTAGGTGTATACATAGAGATGTATGTATGCCCCTTTGTCAGCATACATCTCTATGTATATAATATATGTATAGGTGGGCTTATTGCTGCCCATTGAGACCCCCTGTGTTATATATATATGTATATATATATATATATATATATATATATATATGTGTATATATATATATATATATATATATATATATATATACTTATGGATGTGCCCCAAGCATCTATAAGTGTGTATATATATAGTTAAACTGTCCCCAGAAGCTCCCATGGATGACCCCCCCCCCCCCTCTGGAATGTGCCTGCTGGGTGGGGAGAGACTGACAACTGGACAATTATGTCCAGTTTCGGCCTCTTCAAAGGACAGATGATCAATAAAGATCCTCTGCCCTTTGTCACCATCTCCGGCAGCGCTGGAGATGGTATGCCTAACAGGGACATGGGAACAGAGTTCCCATGCCCCTGTGTGCCGCTCACCTCCGGCGCTGTAATTACAGCGCCAGAGATGTGCGATATCTCCACAGGCGGGAGGATCAAAGGATCCCCCTGCCTGGGAGAGCGGGCTGGTGCAGGGCGGTAAAACGGGCGCGAGCGCTGCAGGGTTTAAATACCCCAGCAGCACTGTGCTCGGATAGTTCGGCACCCCCCCCTGAAGGTGAGCGTATCCGGCGCTGGAATCCATTGCCTGCCGCTGATATATAAGAGAGCGCAGGCAGCCACCCGGGCTGCGCTGCGCTAGGACACAGGACCCCCGACATCCCTTCCTGAAGGAGAGAGCTTCCGCATTGAAAGGACACAGAGGAACGCAGGCAGTACTCACTAGCTGCTCTGCATTAGCTCCACCAGGCCAGAGGAGGGGAAGACCGAGCAATCGATCTGCTCCAGTGAAGACAGGAAGGAGAGGGAATCCAGCAGTGTGCTGCTGCTGGATGTCTAAGTAGCACTGCCCCATTAACCCCTTTAGTGCCCTGTCCCCCTGCCCTGCCCAAACACCCCTGCAAGTAACTCCTTCCCTGATCCCCTGCTTGGCATCAACCCTGTCCTGTAAACCCCTTCACTGCCTGAGCAACCCTGTCCTGTCCTGTCCCTGCAGAGCATTAACCTCTGCATTCCCTGCAGAGCATTCTGCATTAACCCCTTCAATGCCCTGCTCTGCCCTGACACCCCTGCCGTCTGCCCTGCAAGTCCCTGCAGAGCCCTGACCGTTAACCCCTTCAATGCCCTGCTCTGCCCTGACACCCCTGCAGTCTGCCCTGTCCCTGCAGAGTCCTGACCATTAACCCCTTCAATGCCTGATCCCTGCTACTGCTGCCCTGTTAACCCCTACCATACCAGGGGTTAACCCTTTCTTGGGTTACCCCTTGCCCGGCCTTTCCCAGAACCCTGTGTTCAACCCCTTGTACCCCGTAGGGACAGTGAGTAGCCAGGCGGGTGGGTTACCGATATTTGTGAGTATGCGAATGTATTATTGTAATGTATAGATAGTGTGTGGGGTGGAATTTGGGATTGTGCTGTGTAGAGTAGTTAGGCTTGTATTGTGTTTATTGTAGTACTGTTTCTATACTGCAGTGTGTACGTCTATATGTATGTATATTCATATCCATTGATCCATGAATATATATAGATATAGTGTATTGCTAGACTTGTATAATTGTATTGTGTAATAAATATTATTGTTCATAATGCAGTGTATGGTGTTTTTAGTAGTCGCCGCCGTAGTATAGTGATAGTAAGGCGCATGCAGCTAGTTTAGTGATTAGTGTAAGGCAATCAGTAGCGATTTGTTGTTAAGTAAGGCATAAATAGGCGGAGCTATCATAAGACAACTCACACCTATTTATGAATATTAATTATTGAGATTTGCATAAATATCAATAATTAATATCCCCTTTAACAGATTGGATGTCAAGGAAGCTCAACCCCCTCTATATTAAGTGTTTGCCAACTGTAATAAAGTAGACTGAATTGGAACAAAGCACGTGTTTGGTGTTCAATCTGATTCACCCTCCTGGTACCAGAAAATACTTAATTCAAGCTTACCACCGAAAGGGACACAATAGGCAGAGTCCAAATTGCCTAACAGGAGGTACGCCACTGTCTAGGACATATGAAGCACAGAGATTATTACTACCAAGATGCATAACTTTACATTTGTCCACATTGAACCTCATTTGCCAAGTTGATGCCCAATCACTCAGAATGTTCAAGTCAGCTTGTAGTTTATGGACATCTTCCATAGACTGTACAGTACTACATAGCTTAGTGTCATCTGCAAAAATAGAAATGGTGCTATTATTCCCATCCTCAATATCATAAAAAAAAAAATTAAATAATAAAGGGCCCAGCACTAAACCTTGGGGTACACCACTTATAACCCAAGACCATTCTGAATAGGAATCATTAACCACAACTCTCTGGACACGGTCCTTTAGCCAGTTTTCAATCCAATTCTAAACTATACTTTCCAAGCCTATAGACCTTACTTTACCTATTAAACATCTATGAGGGACAGTATCAAAAGCCTTTGCAAAATCCAAAAACACTACAACCACAGCCACCCCTCTGTCCAGGCTACTGCTCACCTCCTCATAAAAACAAATCAGGTTAGTCTGACAACTTCTGTCCTTGGTAAGCCCATGCTGGTTATCACTTATAATATTATTTACAGTCACATACTTCTGTATATAGTCCCTTAAGAGTCCTTCAATTTTTTCCCCACAACAGAAGTTAAACTAAACTGGTCTATAATTACCTGTGGACAGGGCCGCTGATAGGCCAGTACAGCTGGCCCAGTTGTACCGGGCCCGGCTGGCAGGGGGGCCCGGGCTGCCGACTCTAAAGGTTAAAGGGGCGGGGACTGAGTCAGTGACGTCACGGGGAAGCCTCTCTGGGCGGCGCTGTTCGGCTGGTGCGCTGGAGGCCTCCTGCTGCAGTGTTGTTGTGCCCAGTGGCGTACCTACAATAGAGGCAGACCACGCGGCTGCTATGGGGCCCGTGAAGGGGGGGGGCCTGGAGTGGATGGAAGGCCCCGCCCCTAATTACACTGACATAGCTGCTGTGGCTCCACTATCACTTCTCCCTATCTGGGGCTCAGACGGGCCCTGCTTCCCCTGTGCTCAGGGCCCCCCTCCCCTTACATATTTTATCAATCTTCCTGCCGGCTCCTGCAGTGACAGACAGTGCCCAGCCAGCCTATGCCAGTGCGCTTTCCTCTGTCTGTCTGCTGGGTGTTGAACCGGCCAATCAGCATTTAGCAGCGTTAATAGCCTGCTGCTGATTGGCTAGCCTAGCTCAGTAGACAGAGACAGGACTGAGCGGGCGGGATGCTAGACTTGTCTTCCACTGCGCTGCCTGCCCGGCTCAGTTAACTCCAATCCCCAGAGACTAGTAATGTCTCCAGAGAGCGTGCCCTGCAGGCTGCACAGCTACGGACAATGTAAGTAGTGTGCACTGCATCTGTGCACCGTCAACAGTTAAAAAAAAGTTAATGGGGAAGTGTGGGGGAGGGGCGAATGGTTAGTGTGAGGGGGCAGCAGCAAGCAGAGTTCGAGGGGAGGGGGGGCACACTGCCCTCTACATAATCTTATCATATACAGAACAATGTGCCTCAAGCAGCCCCCCCCCCCCCCATTAACACTGCTTGCTGTTGATGCTTATATAGACAACGATGCCCTAGCAGCTCCCCCCCCCCCATTACAGTGAACTCTGTCACATTAGCATTAAGAAGAGTTCATGGAGGGGGGGTGTTGTGCAGAGTGGGCACAAGCAGGAGGAACGATGCTATGCAAGCTCCTGCCTTGCCCTCCTTCAGCTCTACTGGCATATAAATCGCTCTTCCTGCCTGTGCCCACTGTGCCAGGCTTTAGCAGACAGGCAGGGAGAGTGATGTGTGCTGTACATCGCTCGCTGCAGCCCTAGTGAAATCTGTACTTCTGTACACCACTGTCATATCAGCGGTGTACGAAAGTATGGATTATTAAGCACTATAGGCACTTGAATTTCAGGTGCCTGTTTTTCATACAAAAAAAATAAAAAATCTTAGAAAAAGTCATTTAGGCTACTTTCACACTTGCGGCAGGACGGATCAGACAGGCTGTTCACCATGTCGGATCCGTCCTGCGGCTATTTCGCCTGACCGCCGCTCCGTCCCCATTGACTATAATAGGGACGTGGGCGGTATGTGTCATCCACAGATCCCCCTCTATAACAGTGCCATCCACAGATCCCCCCATAACAGTGCCATCCACAGATCCTCTCCATAACAGTGCCATCCACAGATCCCCTCCATAACAGTGCCATCCACAGATCCCCTCCATAACAGTGCCATCCACAGATCCCCTCCATAACAGTGCCATCCACAGATCCCCTCCATAACAGTGCCATCCACAGATCCTCTCCATAACAGTGCCATCCACAGATCCCCTCCATAACAGTGCCATCCACAGATCCCCTCCATAACAGTGCCATCCACAGATCCCCTCCATAACAGTGCCATCCACAGATCCCCTCCATAAAAGTGCCATTCACAGATCCCCTCCATAACAGTGCCATTCACAGATCCCCTCCATAACAGTGCCATTCACAGATCCCCTCCATAACAGCGCCATTCACAGACGACCCCCCAGCGCCATAAATATCACTTGTAGACAAATCTGCATGTTGTTTCAAGGCGGCGTCTGGGGAGGGGCCAAGGGCGGGGCCAGGGGTGTGGCTGAAGGAGGGATCAGGGGGTGGAGCTGAAGGGGGCCCCGTCATGTATGCTGTACGGGGCCCCATGATTTCTATCAGCGGCCCTGCCTTTGGAGGACCAAGATCCTTTTTTGAATATGGGCTCCACGTTTGCCTTGCGCCAATCACTTGGCACTGTACCAGTAACTATAGAATCTTAAAAAATTATAAACAGGAGCATGACTGAACTGAGCCCTTTAAGCACTCTTGGGTGTAATCCATCTGGACCTGGAGCCTTGTTCACATTTACCCTATTTAACTTGTCTTGGATCATATCTACCGTTAGCCAATTGAGTATATCACTGGATGTACTAACATCCCCAGCACCACAAATATCAGCTCCTTTCTCTTCTTTTGTATATACAGAGCTAAAAAAAAAACATTTAGTAACTCTGCCTTTTTCTTATCTTCATCGCTTTATACAGTCATTCCACATGATCTAGCCATAATTGCTCTTAAGTGGTTCTTGTCAGGTTATATTGATTTTTCTTTTGATTTTCAAGCCTTTATTTGCCAAACAATTTCATTTCTCCTAAAACATTTTTTTTTTTAATGTTTGATAATCAGTTTTTTTTTGCAGCTAACAAGAGTTTTGATGGGGGCAAAGTTTTTGCCTCTCTCTGGTGAACATATACATGGCTCTATATCTCTTTTCAGCCAGAAACAAATTTAGGGAGTCAATTGGATGGTATGGCCGCTATATAGACAACCTGATGTTTATATGGTCTGGTAGCCTGGCGGGTATACCACCCTTTGACGCATTCCTTAATGACTATCCCTGCCATCTTAAATTTACTTTACATCATGATGTGTAATCTATTGTCTTTTTGGATCTTTGGGGATCCAGCAACTGCAAAGATTTCTACTACTACCTGTCGCAAAGATACTGCAGGCAACATTATCCTTCTGTCATCGTCCTGTCATCCTCCTCAGGTTAAACAAAATATCCCTTTAGGTGAATATATACGAGCTACACGTAATTGCTCGGATGACAGCCTATTCATAGATGAAGCAAAAATTATCACTAGTAGGTTGTCTCATTGGAAATATCCTATGAGAACTTTAAAACGAGCTAATTATACAGCACAGCTTAGGTCCAGGACAGACCTTATTACCCCTAGAAATATGACTAATTGACCTGACAAAACAGACATGCCGATTCCAGTGTTTGTCACCAGTGATGGACGAACATCTGTCGGGACGGTTTGCGAACACGATCAAGTGTTTGCGAACCGCAAGTTCGCGGTGGGTCCCATTCATTTTAATGGCAGGCGAACCTGAAAAACCTTCAGCTCATATTTGCAGCCAAGAAATAATTACTAGAAGTGCACAAATAGTCCCACAACATGGACAGTGACATACCAGATGTATTATTCGAATTTGCGATCTCCATTCATTATTTTTTTCAATGTGAAATACCGGCAATATAATTTTCGCGTACGCGCATGCGCAAATTCACTATACAGTACCCAAGTGCACTATAAAGAAAGTATATTGGTATATAACACCCCGCTTCAATCTGTTTTTTTGGGGGGCGACTGGTATATCACACCAGTAGAAATTATTTTTTCCAATAACGCTTGTCGGTCTATATACCTGCGGTATCGCAGCAGAACCGCACACAACTGCCGCACAATACAAATGCACTATAATATACTTTCTAACATAGAAAGTATATTATAACATTGTACAAGGAAGGCAATTCATTAGAATATACATAAAGATAAAACGTAACCTTTAATAATTTTACTATGAGGGTCCATTCACACGTCCGTAAGTGTTTTGCGGATCCACAAAACACAGACACCGGCAATGAGCATTCTGCAATTTGCGGACCGCACATCGCCGGCACTATAATAGAAAATGCCTAATCTTGTCTGCAATTGCGGACAAGAATAGGACATGTTCTATTTTTTTGCAGAAACGGAAGCACGGATCCGCAAATGCGGATGTGGATCCACAAATGTGGATGCGGACAGCACATTCCAGCCCCATTGAAAATGAATAGGTCTGCACCCATTACGCAAAATTCCGGAATGGATGTGGACCCATTTTGCGGACGTGTGAATGGAAAAGATATCCCTCAAAATGAAAATAAATTAAATGATTAAAGTTAAGCAAAAAGCATAGATGTGGTAGGTAGTGATGAGCGGCAGGTGCCATATTCGATTTCGACGAAATTCGCACATATTCGATAGAATATTCATTTTATATTCGTCGAAATCGAATATTCGTCATTATTCTTGTTATCGCGATTAATATGCGATTTAAATAATCGCGTATTGCGATTTTAACTTAAAGGCTATAGAGACAGCTAAGTTTAATTCGCTATGCGATTATATTACTTTGCTTTTTTTTTATAAATAGAATAATTATAAGAATTATCAGGTATTATAATTATTCTATTTTTTTTTTTTAAAAAGCAGTCATATAATCGCATAGCGAATTAAACTTAGCTGTCTCTATAGTAAACTTTCCTATATGATTGCTAGAATTAGCGAAGTTGATGAATAGGTAGCTAAAACGAAGATGCAGAATACTTAGTTATCTTCGTTTTGTGGAATATGACGAATACATTTGTTATATTCGTTTTGTGGAATATGACGAATACATTCGTCATATTCGCTAATTCTACCAAGCCAACCATAGTAAACCAGGTCCAAGTTGAAATCGCAATTCGATTAATTCAAGTTATAATAATCGAATTTCGATTTTAACTTAGCACTGCTGTATTTAATTCTAGCCTAATATGGAATATAGCAGTGCTAAGTTAAAAACGAAATTCGATTATTATAACTTGAAATAATCGACTTGCGATTTTTCACGTAATTCTCAAATCCGACAGTACATTCTAGTATATGGAGACGTTCCCATGGTGATGGGGACGCTCCATGAGCACGAAAGTCGGCAGAAGCGGCAACGGGCACTGACTGGAGCAGCCAGGAAGCCAGGAATCCAAAGGACAGGTAAGAACAACTTTAGGGAAGTGGGAAAGAAAAAATATAACAATAAAAAAAAATTAAAAAACGAATATTCAAAATATCGAATTTATATCGCTATATTCGAAATATTCGTGAATTAGCGAAGTGCCGATATTCGCGAAAAAAATTCGATATTCGAATATTCGCGCTCAACACTAGTGGTAGGCAATAACAAGTGCTCAGCGGCACTAAATCAGGTGCTCAGCGGCACCAAATCAGAAACCATATGTCCTACCACAATCCGGGGGGTTCCAGTGCACATCCATGAATCCCGGAGGGAAAGCAAAAAACATTCATCCCTGGGCTAGATGATGATGTAGTATTGAAGGACAGGGTGGGCAAATAACTGTTCCTGATATTGCCCTACAAGGGGGTGCTATTCTGGCCCTGATAGCCTAACCACAGACCACCCACCCTGATAAGAGCAACCCTGTCCGGAACCTTACCCTATATAAAAATGGCCCTAATAAGCCCCTAGCCCCAGGCCCCTGACTTCCAGGTAATCACTATATACATCTATGTGTTTTTGACTCATTATAAAAGTATATTATAATTATGGTCGTGGCTACGGATACTGGAGCTAGCGTAGTGAGTCCAGGAACCTATTTTGGTACGTCTACTTATCCAATTATTTAGTGTGAATTTAGCCTATAAGGGGGCATACCCTGAGGAAGGCCTTGAAAAGGGGAGGGAGGGTGGGGCACAGAATGAACGCCAGCGTCGAATGATCGTGGGAGGGGAGCTTATAAAGCCTACGCCCCTCCCACAATCACAGGCTGCAACAGCCTTGACAATTATGGTCGTGGCTACGGATACTGGAGCTAGCGTAGTGAGCCCAGGAACCTAACGGGCCATTACACTAAGTAGGCCTGGATTGTGCCCATAGCCGTGAAACGTGGGTAGCCTATAAGGGGCCAAAAGCAAGGCAAAAGGTAGATTTAGTATTTATTGAAGGGTACATGGTTTACAATGCCAGTTTGTGGAAACCGTCTGATATTTCCTGATGCGGATTGGGAATGTACCTGGTGAAGCAAGATGACTCACGTCCCATCTTGCGGATGATATGACTGGGAACATTGTGCTTGGAGGCTGCGGAAGCCGCCCCGATCCAAAACGAGTGACCTGAAATGGTTTTGGGATCGAAACCTAGGCTGGCAACTAGTATGTAAATGTGGGAAATGAATTGCGTGGTCGTGAGGGGCTTGGATTTGAAGGGCAGCAGCGAGCTGTCTGGGGAGGAATGACCTAAGGAGCTTATTAACTGGTTGAAAACCTGGACTGGGCACCATTTGTTGAAGGACCTGAAATACTTAACTTGGACTGGGCACCCTGACTGCGACGTTTTGGTGGAAGGTAGTAGCAGGATGAAATGGTCGTGACTCCAAGCCAGCTGGCTCCTGGTCAGACCCTTGGATTTTGGGGAGAAACCTTTGAATTCCCCTGGCCGCAAAAACCCATAGAAACCTAAATACATGGCCGCTTTTATAATGGTGCTGGGATGGAGCCCGAAAGGGTTGCTGTCTAGGGAATTTGAAAGCTTCCTAAACAGATCCCCTGAGACTGGTTGCCTGGTGGGAGTGCATGGCAGGCTGCTTTTTTGAATCCCCCTAAGGACTGCCCTGATGGCGGGGGACACGAATATGGCCTTACTACCTGGATGTTTGAGAGTGAAGTGGTATTACACCCCTGCCATGTACAATCTGATGGAATTGTAGCCAAGCTTGAGGTGATGGTGACAATAAGCTAAAAAAGCCATCAAATAGGTGGTCCTATCCGTGCTGCTCCTAGGATGTAGACGAGAAAATTTTTGGAAGCTGTTCCAACCGGTTTTATAGTTTCTGGCTGTGTTGGCTGATAGTGACTTTTTTTATGAGGGATTTGGCGGATTTGGCGGCTGGATCCGCCTCTGGCATGACCTGGAAGAAACGGTTGAAATGAAAGCGTGACAGTTCTGGACACCCTGGATGTGTCTGCATGAAATTTGAAAATTGTGCTGTAGGGAGAACCAAACTAATTTGCGGACGAAAGGCATGATGTGACGGGATTTGGACCTGCCTTTGGTAATGATATCCACTACCGACTGATTGTCCGTAATGAATGTCACCGGGTAGTTTGCCCACTGCCTGCCCCAAACTTGTGCGGCCGCTACAATTGGGTAGATTTCTAGGAGGGGGGAGGATCTGAGGTACTCGCTGAGCAAAGAGATTTCGGGAGGCCAGTGGCCAGCGGCCAGCGAACCACTGGTTGTTGTAAATGGCCGCGAAACCTCTGGAGGCAGCTGAGAATGTCAGAAAAAATGGTGGGAGAAGAGGGACACCATTGAGGGACGAATAGGGAGATCCCTTTCAAGCGGGTCAGGAAGGAATTCCACATGGCTAGATCCGCCATTGCGTGTGCGTCCAGGACTATCGGGGAGTCCTGCTCTGTGGCAGTCGATAGCAGATTCAATAATCTGGATAAGAAGGCCTTGCCCTTGGGCATGATCCTGGCGGCGAAGTTCAGCATGCCTAGCAGGGATTGTAATTCCTGCTTTGAGACGACCCTGCAACCCACAAATCTGGAAATGACCTCCTTGATCTTTGACAGCTTGTCCTCAGGCAACCTCACTTCCATCTTGCGGGTATCTAAGACAATGCCGAGGAAAGTGATGGTGGTTGAGGGTCCTTCGATCTTGGCAGGAGCGACAGGGATGTTGAGGCTGGCGAAAACCTGGAGTAGGCTGTCGAGTTTGCTGGGTGAAACGTCTGGTTGCTCTATTAAGAGAAAGTCATCCAGGTAGTGGATGACCATGGGGCACCCGCAGTGGTTGACCAGGACCCAGTGGAGGGCCTGGGCGAACTGGTCGAAAAGCCACGGACTACTTTTGGAGCCGAAGGTGAGGCGGTTGACGAAGTAGTACAAGCTGTCCCATTTTAAACCATAGAATTTACAGAGTTGTGGGTTGATGGGCAGCAGCTTGAAAGCGTCCGCCAGGTCAGCCTTGGACAGGTAAGCCCCCTGGCCTGCCAGGAGGATGAGAGCGATGGCTTTACTGAGAGAGGAGTATTTAATGGAGAACTCCTCCGACGGAACTAGGGAGTTGAGGCTGGGAATGTGAGAACCATGAGGAGCTGAGAGGTCATAAATTAATCTTTTTTTATTGGTAAATTTTTTGGTGACAATGCCGATAGGGTTTATCCTCCAGTAATCAAAGGGAATGCTGGAGAAAGGGCCGATGAGAAAACCCTTCTTCGGTTCCGCTTGGACCAGAGGACCCACCGAAGCGGCATCGGAAATGGCGGACCTGAGGTTGGGGCCTTCCCAAGATGACTGAGGAAGGGCCACGAGACCAGTGTGGAATCCTTCCTTGAAACCATTGATGAGGAAGTGAACTTGGTGAGGGTTGTGATGGTCGCGGAGAAGTGCGGCTAGTAGGTCCACGTTGACCACGCCTAGTCACTTGTTTCTGGCTGATCTGTTTGGGCAAACCGACAGGGTGTGGGCCCTGAAACAAGTGGAGCAGACGTGGAGTGCTCTGCACTGATTGTAGTTGCAGGTTGCAAAATTGTAATTGTTGCATACCTGACTATTTCCTAAGAAAACTATGGGGCGACCCAGCTTGTCCGTGCCCGAGTTGTGTCTAGGCTGGGACCCTGAGGTGCCTGCCACAGACCTAGGCAGGGACGATGGAAGGCTGGGGTTTGGACACCAGTCTGAGACATGCAGAATGGATTGGCATGATGAGCAAGCGGGGGCTTTGAGACCGGCGAAATGTCGGCAAAACAGCTCCATGTCCAGGGATGCCCAATTGGTGACCCGATGGAACTGGGCGAGGGCCGCAGCGCCTTTGGCCGAGAAGGAGCGGTGGTAGTCATAAAATGCGTACCCTCCGTACTTGTGCCCCAAATCTGTGACCCTGTACAGGTACAAGTCCAGCTCCTCGCGCCTTTTAGGAAAGGCGGAGCAGATTATGTCCCTGAACAGGCTGAAGGCCAGGACAAACTCTGGGATAGAAAGTTTCCTGTTCAATCGGGCATCCCTGGACCTGAGAACTATCGACATGTTCTCGCAGGCTATGGTCCTATTCTCAACCGTGTCGTGGGTGGCAATAAGGATGGCGGCCAAATTGACGTCCTTCCCTTCCAGGATGTCTCGTTTGAGGGTGTCAGTCACAAAATGGAACGGGGCTACCTCGGAAAAGTCGGGAACCCTACCTGAGGATGTGGATTGGGACGTGGAAGCGACCGGGAGAGGAGGGACGGGGACGCTGGGAGGCGGATCTCTGGACTCTACTGCCAACAGCCTGGTCTGAATGTCTGACACGGAAGTGGCTAGGGTGTTGATGGTGGCATGCAGCTGAGTCAAAGACAACTGGATAGTTGACATTGACACCTGTTCTTCGGAGTGGGAGGAATCGGACACCAGGAGTTGGTAAAGCTCAGCCTTCCTGGCTGAAGCTGGGTAGCGAAACCCTCTTTTGGATAACTCGGCAATAATTTTGGGCATCGTCCAGCTCCGAAGTGACCCCACACTGGCGTGTCTTGAAGCCAGGGAATCCGTAAGGGAAGCGGAGTCATAGATTTCGGAACGATGTGACATGTTGGAAAGCTGAAAGAGAGAGCAAGATTTAGTGTTCTTTTGGGGTTTGGCGAGACATAGCCTCTGGATCATTGGGGCCCTGAAAACCGAGCAGGTGCGTTGCATTTGCTGCCCCCAGATGAATGCTTTGGAGCGACCTGAAAAGACGTGACGATGCTTTGGACCCGGATGAATTAAGATAAAGAGAGGATCAGTACCTGAAAATTCCACCTGGTCTAACGAGGCCTCAGGTCCTGAAGATTCGTGGCGGCGTAGACGAAATCGGGTCTTTGACTGAGATAAAAGTAACAGTTTTAGCGGAGGGCCTATGGCCAGTGAGCAAGATTGTGAACAAAATAACCTGATGCCTGGGTAGGCCGCCATGAAGACAGACGAACATGGATGAGGGACCGAAATGACCTGCCTGATGTGGCAGGTGTGAAACCAAGAGTGACAGGGGTGTGAACAGAATGATGGAACCAGGGCGGGTGTGAAACGGAGTGGCCTGATGGAAGATGAGGATGAAATACATGGATGTAACGAGAAGAGATGTGGCTTGAAACGTGAACAGGAGGGGGACGTGAGAAGACAAGACAAGACATGGCCTGAATAACGAAAACAGGCGTGAGACGTAAATGACAGACGTGGCCTGAATAACGCAAACAGGCGAGAGACGTAACTGACAGACGTGGCCTGAATAACGGAAAACAGGCGTGAGATGTAGGAGACAGACGTGGCCTGAATGACGTGGACAGGCATATATTTTTTTCGTGGCCTGAATAATGAAAACAGGCGTGAAACGTAAATGACAGACGTGGCCTGAATAACGAAAACAGGTGTGAAACGTAAATGACAGATGTGGCCTGAATAACGAAAACAGGCGTGAAACGTAAATGACAGACGTGGCCTGAATAATGAAAACAGGCGTGAAACGTACATGACAGACGTGGCCTGAATAACGAAAACAGGCGTGAAACGTGAATGACAGACGTGGCCTGAATAATGAAAACAGGCTGGGATGGAAATGACACAGGAGACGTAAAACAGACGTGAACCGGAGAGATGAAAACGGTATGGAACGTGGACAAACGTAGCTTGAATAACGCAAATGGAGAGAGACGTGACTGACAAACAAAAGGCTGCAGCAAGAGAAACAGGCGTGGACATAGATGAGCAGACGTGTCCAGACTACCGTACCCAGAGCGCGAATAAGACTGGTGAGAGTAAAGCAAAATAGTGAGAGTGATGAAGATTTTGACAGACAAAAAGGTCAGGTAAATGCGTAATAAATGCGGTACAACAGCTCTGTCAGAAGGAAAACCAGAAAGGTAGTTCTGTAATGTAAAACGGGGAACAATGCGGCGTTTATATAATGATATGTAAAATCGTGCAAATTTTGTAAACTGTTTTTTTTTTGTTTATTTTTAACAACCTGTTGATGGATTAGAATTATTATTATTTTTTTTTACATTGCTGGCCCATTGAAATGAGTGCCCTGTGTGACTGTCAAGAATGATATACTATTGTGGTTTAGTCCAGCATGCCTACCGGGGAGCATGCGCAGTGTGGCTGCCGCCTGGTTTGAGGCCTATGACGATGAGAAGGGGCGTGGACGAGGAGGAGACGGCCCCGCCCCCGCCACCGTGGATTGCAAGGATGCGGGAACAGTGGTGGAGGAGCTGATGTACGCCGTCTGCCGGGCCGGCCGGCCCCTGGAGCGCATCGGGGCGAGGTGAGATGATGGAGGGGCGCCGGACTTGGGATGGACGGAGCGGTGGCGGGGTGATGAAGGCGGGAGGCGCTGGGTGATGAAGGGCGGTTGGTAGGAGGGACGGGGAGGTTGAAGTCGAAACCACCCTCCCCTGGCAACGTTTGTAGCGGCCCTGGAAACGGGACGTGGCTGGAGACGAGCCATGCGGGCGGATCCCAATGCCTGGCCGGCGGGTGCCGTGACCGTAGGTAGCCGAAGCTGCCGGCACCGTGGCTGCATTTTTTGGGGGGAACATGAGGGGGATGTGCATCCACTTGAGGCCGGACGGGCCGCTGGATGAAACGAAGTGGTGAGGAAGCAGCGTGGAGAAATGTCAGGCCGTGCATACTTACAAAATGAACGCCAGCGTCGGATGACCGTAGGAGGGGAGCTTATAAAGCCTACGCCCCTCCCACAATCACAGGCTGCAACAGCCTTGACAAGTATATTGCACCCCTCTGTGTATCACACCTATCGATAGCACACCTATAGCAGTCCTTAAAAAGACTTTTGTGGACCTATTAGCTAGCGTTCGGTGTCTCTTACAGACTATCCCTGCTCCACACAGCAACCTGTCCCTACACTGGCAAAACACTGAATGTAAAATGGCGGCCAGATCAGGGTTATTTATAAGGTAGGGGGTATGTCCATGTGGTGAAATGTCTCAATTGGCTGTCCTGTACCACCTGATGGATGTGTCATCAAGTTCTTTACAATGTAAAAGAATATGGCGGGCGCGAATATCTCCATATGTTCGCATGTTCGGCGAATCGCAAATACGCAAAGTTCGCCATGAAACGACCGCCGGGCGAACCGCAAGGCCATCTCTATTTGTCACTAGATACAGTGGCAAGAATCCACAAATATGTAGAATAATAAAAAAGAATCTTGCTTTATTGCAGGTAGATCAACACTGGTCAAAAGATACTTCATGTGCGGTTAGGTGTGTGGCACGCCGTGCCCTGACATTAGGACAGAAGCTCAGTCCCAGTTTATTTACTGAGAGAAAGAAAACCTCACCCCTCACCTACTTGGTTACAGCATCCAGGTAGCTTCACATGCGGACAACGTGTCTGCATTTGTTGCCAATATATGCAGGTTCAACGGGAGATACAGTCAACAGCTAGTGGGCAAATTCTTTACATTAAGCAGTATATCAATTGCAACACTAGCTATGTTGTGTACTGTATCACCTGTACAACCTGCAATTTACAGTACATAGGTTGCACCACCAATGAATTGAAAGTTTGCATCAGAAAATACCTGTCTAACATACTGCACTAGAAATGTTTCTGCGGCTAGTCTTCATTTTGCAGTGGTACATGAAGGTAGTATGACTCATATTCGTGTACAGGGTGTGGAACGAGTCTCTCTCCCTGCACATAGGGGGGATCACAAACGTAAACTTCTCAACAGGGAGTCATTTTGGATTTTTCAGATGAATACTCATATATCAGCGGGGTTAAACAAAAGACAAGACTTAATTTTGAATTATTAGTATGTGTTTTTTTATTTTTATTATGTATTTATTTTTTGTAACACTGTTTATTTAACTTGCATGTTATGCCAGATTACAGGTGCACATGTTCCGCCCCAGCCTTTTGGTTTGGTGGTTTAGGCCTCATGCACACGTTGTTTGGGTCCGCATCCGAGCCGCTGTTTTGGCGGCTCGGATGAGAACCCATTCACTTCAACGGGGCCGCAAAAGATGCGGACAGCATATTTTTTTATTTTATATATATTCTTTTTTTGGTGATCATTTTTTGGCTCATATATGAGCTTATTAATTGAGTTTTTTAATTTTTAATTTAGTTCTTTCAGGGATTTTTAAATTGCCATTGAAAGTCAATTTGCTAATTTCTTATCCTGGCCTGCATGAACACTTTCAGCCTTATCAGCGAGGCTGAAGCTGTTCAGCGCAAGTACCGATGCCCCATTTGGCCACACGGGGCATCGGTAGGAAGCCTGGAAGCGTGACCGTCCGAGTTTTTGCGCATTTAGATATCACTTGGACACGGCATCTAAAGCATTTAATTACCACGATTGGCATTATTGCCGGTCACGGTAATTAACAGCAGGTCTATGCTGTATGAAACAGCAGAAATCTGCCGGCCATGATGCCCGCTGCACGTGTGAGCGTGCGCTATGTTCGCACATCGCTCCAGCGCCGTACATGTACGGCGCTGGCAATGAAAGGGTTAAAATTGCAGCTTATGCTCTGAGTTTGCACTATTTTGGGGATCTATGATCTTTGCGAGACCCTACTACTCTCCTAATACCTTTATTTTATATATTTATTTATTTTTAGCTATGCACAAATTATTAGAACCTATTTGTAGAAATCAGTATATGTGTATGCTAGAAAGATAGCTGTAATGAAACCATTACCCAATAATCATGACTATATTTTACTTTTAACTCTCCCTGTTCCACATAATCTTATATATCCATCAGCGTTAACAAAACCACAAGTCAATAATCCAGTCAATAGCACCTCCAGACATTAACAGTCAATAGGAAAAATCAATAACATAGCCATTTAAACCACAGTTCAATAGTAACATGAGAAATATCCCCATGGAATACACATTTCACATCCGACTGAGATCACTTTAGTACTTCATTTATGATCTGTTGCTAAACATACTTATACGTATAGTTAGAGTTCAACATAAAACATAAAATATTTTCCAACGTAAACACTATGTGGGTCATTTACAAAAATTGTACATCTCTACAAAATTCACAAGTGTTGTTTACCCAAAACTTTTATGAATTTTTGTTTCTTGTCTCAATTGCCTTTCGAATCAGCCCAACACATTTACAATTATTTATGTGCTCCTCTTAATAAATTTACAGCATCTTGAAATCTAAAGCTGGGTTCACATCAAGTTTTTCTCACATGTTTAACATATACAATAAATGTATACGTTAATGGACACATCAGACAGATGTCAGTGGCAACCATTACCATACAGTTCCAGAACAGAACTAGGGAAATGAGTAAATATATATTTTTTTTGTATAAAACTTCCTTAGTGTATGTATATATTCTGACCATCAGATTTACAGTTCTTTAGTTTATTTATATGAATCAGATAACCCCTGTGTTGTGGAAATTTTATTATGCGGACATTTTACTTTAGGATGTGTGTGTTTTTTTTATAAATTGTCATCTGTCTCCCTGTGTCTGATTTAGCAAAGGAGCGCTCTAGTAGAGGGTACTTTGGCTGAATCGGGACCAGTGGCAAAACCATCAGTATGAAAACCTTCCCGTGGGCTTGGAGACATATCTGCCTTTAAGACATGCATATCTGCCTTGTCGGTATACTAGTACCGTATACTGACAATGCCTCGCAGATAATTTCAAACCTATGGGAACCAGTAGAATGATCTTTATTAGATACTGATCACCTTTGAGCAGTATTGAATGAGGTCCATGCTGACATTGATGGGGGGTGGGCGGCCACCTGGCTGATCAGACAATGGACATGACTCATCATTCCTTATACAGGGATGGGGCGTGTGCATTGTCTGCCTAGCCACATTGATTGCCCCGCCCTGTCCTTTGACATCACTTCCTGCATGTTATAACTTCCTGTATCCTTGTCTTGGGCCAGCCCCTTTTACACCTTTTGTTAGTAAATAAAGGTGAGCAGACTGAGAAGGGCGGGAGGAGTTTGCTCAGAATTTTCTATCAAGATGGTAACAGATGTGTCTCTCTCTGACTGGGGCTGAGAGAAGGGATTCACCTTTTTCCTTACACAAACTTTGATGCGAGCGGATTACAACTATTAATATTTACTACAACACCTGTAAAGACCAAGGGCCAGATTTATCATAAGCTCAAGTCAAAATAATGGAGTGAAAAAGTCGCCAATTTTTGTGCAATCGCTTAAACTGCGCAAAAATTTGCGACTTTTATTGGCTTTGCGCTATGCTCACCAGTTTTCTGAAAGTGGGCGTGTTTTCTTATGTAAATTAATCTCTAGACAGATTTACTATTGCAACAATTTAAAAAGTCGCAAAAAAGTCACACAAAAAATGTGCATAATCACTCCAGTGTGGACCATGCTTAACTTATGCAACTTTTTAAAAGAACATGCAACTTTTTCCTAAAGACGTGCAACTTTTGTAAAGCCTCTTACTGACTGATAAACTGCTATCGTCAAACCACATTTATCACAGTCTTAAAGGGCCGATTATAAATCTGACTTGGCTAAAACTGACTTTAGCCATATGTGAAAGTGGAGTGAGCTGTCAGAGTAATGATAAATCTGGCCCCAAGTGATTTTGAACTGTTTCCGTCAATGTAGCCATATGAGGACTTGCTTTTTGCGGGACAAGTTGTAATTTGTAATGGTGCCATTTTGCGATACACATAACCTTACTGATTAGTGATGAGCGACAGGGGCAATATTCGAATTCGCAGTATTTTGCGAATATTTTGTAAAATATTCATCATACAGTCCTGATCAAAAGTTTAAGACCACTTGAAAATGGCAAAAAATCATATTTAGCATGGCTGGATCTTAACAAGGTTCCAAGTAGAGCTTCAACATGCAACAAGAAGAAATGGGAGTGAGACAAAACATTTTTTGAGCATTCAATTTAATGAAAATAACGATTAAACTGAAACAGGCTGTTTTTCAGCTGATCAAAAGTTTAGGACCACATGCCTTTAAAAGGCCAAATCTGTGCAAAGATGTGGATTCATTGTCATTTTCTGTCAGGTAGTCACACGTTGTGATGGCAAAGGCAAAAAAAACTCTCCCTTTTTGAACGTGGTCGGGTTGTTGAACTGCATAAGCAGGGTCTCTCACAGCGCGCCATCGCTGCTGAGGTGGGATGCAGTAAGACAATCATTTTTGAATTTCTTAAATTCTTAAATGATCCTGAGGGTTATGGAACAAAAAAGTCAAGTGGAAGACCCCAAAAAATTTCATCAGCACTGAGCCGGAGGATCCAATTGGCTGTCCGTCAAGACACTGGACGATCCTCGACCCAACTTAAGGCCCTTACTGGTGCTGACTGCAGCCCCATAACCATCAGACGGCATCTGAGACTGAAGGGCTTCAAAAACAAAAAACGTCTTCAAAGACCTCGTCTCCTTGAATGCCACAGAACTGCTCGTTTGAACTTTGCAAGAGAGCACCAAACATGGGACATTCAAAGGTGGAAGAAAGTTTTGTTCTCTGATGAGAAAAAATTTAACCTTGATGGTTCTGATGGTTTCCAACGTTACTGGCATGACAAGCAGATCCCACCTGAGAAGTTTTCTACACGCCACAGTGAAGGGGGCGCCATAATGGTCTGGGGTGCTTTTTCCTTTAGTGGAACAATGGAGCTTCAGGAAGTGCAGGGGCGTCAAACGGCCGCTGGCTATGTCCAGATGTTGCAGAGAGCATTCCTCATGACTGAGGGCCCTCGTCTGTGTGGTAACGACTGGGTTTTTCAACAGGACAACGCTACAGTACACAATGCCCGCAGGACAAGGGACTTCTTCCAGGAGAATAACATCACTCTTTTGGCCCATCCTGCGTGTTCCCCTGATCTAAATCCAATTGCGAACCTTTGGAGATGGATGGCAAGGGAAGTTTACAAAAATGGACAACAGTTCCAGACAGTAGATGGCCTTTGTGCGGCCGTCTTCACCACTTAGAGAAATGTTCCCACTCACCTCATGGAAACGCTTGCATCAAGCATGCCAAATCAAATTTTTTAAGTGATAAACAATAACGGCAGAGCTACTCATTACTGAGTTAATGTTTGGAAGTTGGATTTCTGTTTTGGGGGGGTTTAGTTTTTTTTGGAGGTGTGGTCCTAAACTTTTGATCAGCTGAAAAGCAGCTTGTTTCAGTTTATTCATTGTTTTTATTAAATTGAATCCTAAAAAAATGTTTTGTCTCACTCCCATTTCTTCTTGTTGCATGTTGAAGCTCTACTTGGAACCTTTTTAAGATCCAGCCATGCTAAATATGATTTTTTGCCATTTTTCAAGTGGTCTTAAACTTTTGATCAGGACTGTATATTCGTGAATTTGAGAATTCGAGATTATATTCTTGATTGTGAAAAATCGGCAATGTATTATTCGCGTAATGCATGCAAAATACCGGAATGGGTCACTTATGCTACATTTTTCAAGCTGGTATCAGGTTTCCTGAGACTGGAGAAAATGGTTGACACCGTAGAACATTAGAATAGATTTATATGCAGATAGAGTGCTCCAATATATTTGCGTTAGCGAATTTTCAGCAATAATGATGCGCATATTTTTTCGCAATACGTGCAACTTGTATAGTAAGGGGCAGGCAACTTTTTTATTGGTTGCTAGGGATGTTGCTAAGCTGTGACAAAGCCTTCTCATTGGCCCACAAGCTAGAAGAAGGGAGGCATGATCACCTGATGTGTACTGTATTAAAAAAAAAAAGAATATTCGTTATTACGAATATATATCACTATATTCTAAATATTCACAAATTCTCTATGTGCCGATATTCGCAATAAAAATTTGCTTTTCGAATATTCGCACTCAACACTATTACTGATTCAATTTTATTACGGTAAATTTTTCTGGGAGGGGAAAACAGCAATACTAGGATGAGTTTTTAAGCTATAAATTTTGTTCATATTTTGGCATAAATAACATGATAATGTTATTCTCTGGGTCAGCAATTAAAAAATATATAGTTTTTTTATGTTTCACAAATTTTGCATAATAAAAAATAATTTTTTTTTTTTTTTATAGAAAATGATTTTGAATTGCCACATACCAAGACCCAAAACCCTTTTATTTTTGCAGGAGCTTGATTTTTACAGAATAACTTATAGTTCTCATTGGTATGATTTTTTGGGGTATATAACACTTTTTGACCACTTTTCATTCAGTTTTTTTTTGGATGGTGTACAGGATAAATTACCTGATAATTTGGTAGTGTGGGTCATTGTGAATGGGGCAACACCAAATATCTGTAGGAGATTTTATTTTCGGAACTTTTTCCTTTGAAAAAATACTAAAAAGGTGTATTTTTTTTATTTAATAAAACATTTTTTTTTAACTTTATTTAACCATTTAACAGTCCTACAAAGGAACTATAATAGGCAATCTTTGATTGCTTCTAAAATACATTGCAGTGTTGATACAGTGCAATATATTTTATTATCAGTGCAATACTGACTTCCACCAGCAGGCTGTGTATGAGAGGTAAAGGCCTGCCTGGACATCCTGGATCAGATGGCCAAGAGATGAGAGAAGGCGCTCATAGGTGAGGGTAAACAGATAGATGTCCCTTCCCCCTAACCAAGATGAGTGAAATTACTCACCTGGTTTGGTTTGCACTGATTGTGCTGCAACTTTGGTGGAGGGAGGTTCAAAGTGTTGAGGTTGTCTGGGTTGGTGCTGCCGAATGGTGTCCGAAACAACCCTGGGCGGGGGCCGAAACCGCCACTTGGGTGGGTATTGGAATATATAAAAACAGGTCTCGTCTGCACTGGATACGTGCGGCGATCCAATGGACTTAAGGCGCAAATCACAACCCGAGCTTGGATACGAGATTTTTTATTTTGAATAGACGACGCGTTTCGGGGTACTCAGGACCCCTTTATCAAGTCTGAAAAAACATATGGTTGTTACAGTGGTCTGTAGCAGTGTAAAAGAATCAAAGGTGTAAATAATATAAAAGTACAAATAAACAAAAGTTCATAGTGGTAGTTGGACAGTAGCTAAAATAGTGTGTATACAAACGTGCGTACATGCACACATACACGCATTTATATCTGTATATATTTAAAAAAAAAAATTGTTTGGGCGCATAAATGGATCAATGGATGGAGACAAAAGTATAAACATAAATGCAAGCATAAACGTAATATATATCCATAAGTGGTAGATTAGTTCAGTGTTTTGACTGAATGATTGTTTGCACAGATAATAAAATACAGGATAAAGGTAAAAAATAGTTAAAAAGTGGCTGGAGGGTATAGATAAAATGGATTTTAGATCTAAAAAGATAAAAAACTGACACAAACCCTGTTGGGGTATATATAGCTGTATCGGACGGTTTCCTGGTTGTGTGCAGAACTAATTGTACGCAGGAACAGATAGGTAAAAGTACATGGTTTGGAATGTAGATAAAGGGAGTCTCTTGCAAGGGGGAGAATAATAATATTTTTTCTCTCATAAAGGAACAATTATTTGAAAATTCTTAATTCAAAGTAAAATACTATCATCTGGATAGGAGTGTTAGACTTTGCTATTCTTTTTGTATAAAGCTGGAAATTATACTGTACATGAGTGTTTTATAGTAAGACGGAATGCTTGCAGTACCTGTATCCTTGGCACCGTGAGCCCGCTGGTGCACTCTCCTGGATGTCCTTTTCAGAAGGAATGCTAGTCAGCGTTAGTGTGGTCAATAAAAGGAGTAGTGGGGATAATAAAAGATAAAAAAATATATATATTTTTTGGTGAAATAAAAAGAACTTTTTTGGGTCATGTCTTTCATTTTGTATTGGCATTTTTTGTTGTTTACTAGTTGATAGGTGTGTTAAGAGCTGTATGTCTATGCTTGTGAGCAATCAGTTGAAAATATATATAATATATGTATATATGCATATATACACATATATATACACCCACACAATAGCATATGGAAATATGAACATGTAGTGATATGAACATGTAGTGATCTATTGGCATTATTACTGGCCTGTTGTCACGTATTTTAGTTGTTTGCTGGTATAACTTGTGGTCAGCATTGGTGTAGAGGTTTGACTATAGTGATAAATGGTATAGATGAACTGATAATAGGGCGTCTGGATAATATTTGTGGCCAGTGTTCTGGTTTTGTTATGGCTACTGGCATTGCAGGAGGATCGGTGCTTACCTGATGATTGATGCTGGAGAGTGTCCTGTTGTTGCGGCGCTGCTGTGCTTGCTGCATGTGTAGTGTGCAGTGTGAAGGAGCGCGTGCTTTCCAGTGTTTTGAGCCGGGACTGGTGGGCGGGGGTGTGGCAGGGGTGTGTCTGTGAAGGGGGCGGTCCTAGATGCCGGAGCCTGGGGAGCCCGGCTGATGTGATATGTGCTTCGCTATTGCTGCGGCTAGTGTGACAGGGAGGGCAGTGTCACAGGAGTTGTGAATGCTGCAATAGGAAGATTGTAATCCTGGCTAGATGTACTGATGTAGGGGCTGTGTGATAGTGGTAACCGGAGTTGGGCTGATGCCTGGGGTAGGTGGGATGGAGTGGCTATGGAGTGGCTATGGGAGGGGTGTGTATTATGAACTGATTTGATGGGTATTAAGAGGGAGGAGGTCATGGAAGGTAGGGCTGGGAAAGGATGGGGATCATGGTATGTCAGTATGGATAAGGAGTGCTGTTTGTATGGAGGAGGTACCAAGTAGCATATCTGATGAGGGGAGGAAGGGAAAAATTATATATATATATGAAATATATATGTAATAGATAAAAGATGATGAGATTAAATAAAATAAAAAATAAGTGGATGAAAAATAATAATAATAATGAATGAGTAATAGATGAGAAATATGTAAATAAAAATAAAAATAAAGATAATAATAAATAAATAAATGTAAATAAAAATAATAATAAAACTAAGTAATGAAAATAAAATAAAAAATAATATATAATAAATAAAAAATGTAATATTAAAAATAAAATAGAAATTAGAATTAAAAATAAATAAAATTAAAATTGAAAGTAAAAATAATACTAAATGAAAATAAAATGAAATATATATGAATATACATGTGTCAAAATAATATTGAAGGAGGGATGGTGGTGAAGGGTGATTGGTTGATTGTTTCAGGTGGGTAGAGCTGTAACTCTAGGACTTGGCCTGAATGCACTAGGACTTGGCCTGAATGCACAGACATCGGCACCTTGCAATTTCATTCGATGGGTGCCAATATGAGATTGAATCTGTTCCCTCTGTAACCATTTATGTGTAGCAGGTGTTATTGCCCACAGCATCCTAAGGAGTTAAATGATCCAATTTGGTGCCTCTACTGGGCCGTTAGAGCAGAAGGACGGCCCTAATAGGAGAGAAAAGCCCATGCTTTCCGCTGCACGGGAGACCAATGCAGTGCTTAGACTGGGTCGCTTTGAAAAGCTGGCAGCCCAGCCTAAGGCTTCTTAGTTAATGACATAGAAAGGTGAATATGCAATCACAAAAGAGTGCACAAAAAATAGGGTTGGAGGCTGGGGAGCACAATTTGTCGAAAGAGGTATACTATTTTTGTTTGCAAGATAGAAACCCACTAGTATTTAATACTGGAATCTTTTAAACAATTAGAAGAGGTAGGGAGAATATATTAAATGTTTTGTTAGTGCATGTTTTACAATGTATTCGTAAAGTTTTCAGACCCTTTAATTTTTTCACATTTGGTTATGCTGCGGCCTTGCGCTAAAATAAAACAAAAAAAATTACAGTTGTTCCCCATCATTCTACACTACATACCCCATAATGACAAAGTAAAAACAGAATATTTGCTAATTTATTGAAAAGGAAAAATCTTGCATTGACATACGCATTCAGAACCTTTATTCAATACTTAGTTGAAGCACAACAGTACATTTGGCAGTGATTACAGCCTTTAGTCTTCTTGGGTATAATGCCACAAGATTAGCACACCTGCATTTGGAGATTTTCTGCCAGTCTTCTCTCTAGATACTCTTAAGCTCTAGTCATATGGGGACCATTAGTGGACATACATTTTCAGGTCTCCCCAAAGATGTTTGATTGGATTTAAGACAGTAGTATATATAATGATCTACTGGCTGGGCCACTCAAGAGCATAAACAGAGTTGTCCCTAAGCCACTCCTGTGTTGTCTGTGTTCTTAGGGTTATGGTCTTGTTGGAAAATAAACCTTTTGCCCCATCTGAGCTCCGGAGCACTATGGATTAGGTTTTCATTAAGAATATCTTTTGTACACTGCGTGCAGAATTATTAGGCAAATGAGTATTTTGACCACATCATCCTCTTTATGCATGTTGTCTTACTCCAAGCTGTATAGGCTCGAAAGCCTACTACCAATTAAGCATATTAGGTGATGTGCATCTCTGTAATGAGAAGGGGTGTGGTCTAATGACATCAACACCCTATATTAGGTGTGCATAATTATTAGGCAACTTCCTTTCCTTTGGCAAAATGGGTCAAAAGAAGGACTTGACAGGCTCAGAAAAGTCAAAAATAGTGAGATATCTTGCAGAGGGATGCAGCACTCTTAAAATTGCAAAGCTTCTGAAGCGTGATCATCGAACAATCAAGCGTTTCATTCAAAATAGTCAACAGGGTCGCAAGAAGCGTGTGGAAAAACCAAGGCGCAAAATAACTGCCCATGAACTGAGAAAAGTCAAGCGTGCAGCTGCCAAGATGCCACTTGCCACCAGTTTGGCCATATTTCAGAGCTGCAACATCACTGGAGTGCCCAAAAGCACAAGGTGTGCAATACTCAGAGACATGGCCAAGGTAAGAAAGGCTGAAAGACGACCACCACTGAACAAGACACACAAGCTGAAACGTCAAGACTGGGCCAAGAAATATCTCAAGACTGATTTTTCTAAGGTTTTATGGACTGATGAAATGAGAGTGAGTCTTGATGGGCCAGATGGATGGGCCCGTGGCTGGATTGGTAAAGGGCAGAGAGCTCCAGTCCGACTCAGACGCCAGCAAGGTGGAGGTGGAGTACTGGTTTGGGCTGGTATCATCAAAGATGAGCTTGTGGGGCCTTTTCGGGTTGAGGATGGAGTCAAGCTCAACTCCCAGTCCTACTGCCAGTTTCTGGAAGACACCTTCTTCAAGCAGTGGTACAGGAAGAAGTCTGCATCCTTCAAGAAAAACATGATTTTCATGCAGGGCAATGCTCCATCACACGCTCCCAAGTACTCCACAGCGTGGCTGGCAAGAAAGGGTATAAAAGAAGAAAATCTAATGACATGGCCTCCTTGTTCACCTGATCTGAACCCCATTGAGAACCTGTGGTCCATCATCAAATGTGAGATTTACAAGGAGGGAAAACAGTACACCTCTCTGAACAGTGTCTGGGAGGCTGTGGTTGCTGCTGCACGCAATGTTGATGGTGAACAGATCAAAACACTGACAGAATCCATGGATGGCAGGCTTTTGAGTGTCCTTGCAAAGAAAGGTGGCTATATTGGTCACTGATTTGTTTTTGTTTTGTTTTTGAATGTCAGAAATGTATATTTGTGAATGTTGAGATGTTATATTGGTTTCACTGGTAAAAATAAATAATTGAAATGGGTATATATTTGTTTTTTGTTAAGTTGCCTAATAATTATGCACAGTAATAGTCACCTGCACACACAGATATCCCCCTAAAATAGCTAAAACTAAAAACAAACTAAAAACTACTTCCAAAAATATTCAGCTTTGATATTAATGAGTTTTTTGGGTTCATTGAGAACATGGTTGTTGTTCAATAATAAAATTAATCCTCAAAAATACAACTTGCCTAATAATTCTGCACTCCCTGTACTGTCCATTCAGCTTTCCCTCAACCCAGATCAGTCTCCCTGTCCCAGCCACTGAAAAACACATCCACAGCATGAGGCTGCCACAACTATGTTTCACAGTAGGGATGATATTTGGAAGGTAATGAGCAGTGACTGATTTCTTCCAGACATGACACTTATAATTTAGGCCAGACAGTTCAATCTTGGTTTCACTAGACCAGAGAATCTTGTTTCTCACATTCTGATAGTCCTTTAGGCGTTTCTTTGCAAACATTTTTGCAAATTCCAGGCAGGCTTTTATGTGTCTTTTACCAAGGAGAGGCTTCTTTCTGGCCACTTTGACATAAACCCAGATTAATGGAGTGTTTTTGTGATGGTTGACCTTCTGGGCGTTTCTCCCATCTGCACACAGGATCTTTGTAGCTCTGCCAATGGCCATTGAGTTCTTGGTAACCTCTCTTACCAAGGCCCTTCTCATCTGATTACTTAGTTTAGTGGGGCAGACAGCTTTAGGAAGAGTCCTGGTTGATCCAAACTTCTTCCATTTAAGAATTATGGAGGCCACTGTGCTCTTGGGAATTTTCAATGCAGCAGAAATATTTTTGTACCCTTCTCCAGATCTGTGCCTCCACACAATCCTGTCTCTGAGCACTATAGTCAGTTCTTTCTTCCTCATTGTTTGGTTTTAGCTCTGATATGTGATACCATATGTAGACAGGGTGTGTCTCTCCAAATCATTGTCTAATCACCTGAATTTACCATAGGTGGACTCCAATAAAGGTGTAGAAACATCCTAAAGATAATCAAGAGAAATGGGAGACTCCTAGAGTTAAATTTCAGGTGTCATTACAAAAGATCTGAATACTTATGTCCTAGTTTTTCATTTTTCATAAATATGGAACATTTTCTAAAATGCTATTTTAACTTTCTCATTATAGGGTATTAAGTGAAAACTGCTGGGGTGATATTTTATTTTATCACATGGCCACAACATACCAATATGTGAAAATGTGAAAGGGTCTGACGACTTTACAAATGCTTTATAGATTATGTCACATGTTTGTTTATTTTACCTGGGGGTTATTATTGCAAGAAAGAAATGTTGTACCACCCGTACTATTAACACAAGGAAAACAGAACATGCATTTTTTTACATCTTCTGGATACCACTGACATTATGACATCAAAATGAATTTGCTATGTTTTCTTGACAACTGTTTTCTTGACAAAGTCATGCTCACATCTGTGTTGGAGGGCCAATTAAAATATTCCATTGATTTTGACTATAAAAAAACATTGCATGCAGCACTAAGTTTTCCATCACAATAACAAAGTACATTAAGTTTTCCAGTTGCCACTCATGTCTGTCAGATCTGTCACTATGTTGTGGTTTTTGCTTCCAAGGAAAACCACAATGCAGGTGTGAACAAAGCCTCATACAACAGAAGCATGAAACCTGCATCTTCATACCTTTCTCTGGTGTTTCTGTTAAAAAAGACTATGGCCTATTTAATAGATCAGACTGGTGCTATAATTTGTTACCAGAGGGACCCCCCATACAAACTGTTTGCATAGTGTTAGCGGTTTTCTTCCGGCAGGTTTATGCTGGTATAAGATGAGGCATCAGACCTCCAACCCGTGAATATTTCCCTGTGCAACGAATATCCCTTTGCTTCTGATCAGAGAGATAAATATCAGCCCAGACCGAACTTAGGTTGTTAAATATCTGACATCTTTATTTTTCATCACATACTTATAGGGCTTTTTGGGGGTGGGCGCATATTGTTTCTCAAGGTCCAATTGGAACAATCCTGGTATTTCCAAAGAGGCCTTTGGGAAACATGTGTTGTCAAAATACAGTTGAACTTTGTTAAACAATGCTGGTATCTGCAGTATACAATACTTGCAACAAAAGAGCTATTTTACATTGAACAGGGTTTCCTCTATATGCTAACAAGGTGAATAGGCTATCTTAGTTCGTTTCATTGTATGTGAGGTGAGATGTTAAATAGCTCCTTTGTTCAGAGATGCTGCTATTGTGTCCAGCACTGGCAGAGGGTGTGTTCTGTGCTAATTCGATGTGCTGCATGCATAAGAGATGAGGCTTGTATAATATATATCTTATCTGTGATGTATCAAAAGATTTATGAAAAATCCCTTTCACATAGTCACATAGCTGTGTTTCACCTGATTAATACACTGACTTGACCAGGATTGATAGTGGTCCAAATGCTGAGCTATAATGTGAGTATCCTACAAGTCAGGTTACTACGTACACTCGAGTACTTTGGGTATGAATAGGACAACATAGTGTTCCAGCAGGACAACAACCTGAGGCATATGTAGAGATTGCCGAATAAATGGTTCAATGACAATAAGGTAGAGTCTCTGGATTGGCCCCCACAGCCCCCAGACCTCAACCCAATCAAACACTTGTGGGTAGAGTTGAAGAAAAAGCTGTATTCCTACCCAAGTGAGTCGAACAGTATGCACCAGCATTGGGAATGTGTAGAAGAGACCGGGGAACAGATTTAGGTCAAGACATGCTTAAATCTGATCGAGTGCATGCCCAGAAGGATTTAGGCAGTGTTGAAAGCCAAAAGGTGGATTTACAAAATACTAACATAATAATAAAAATTGAAAATTATAATTTTATGAGCAAAACAGTAACAATGCAGTTGCATGACAAGAATCTGCATAACTAATCATATGCTAAATAGTTGCAAGTCCAATTGATGTAAGAGATAGCCAAGATGATTGTCTATAAAATAATGGTAGTCTCACATTCGAAGCTGTAGTGGATGGTGAGTTATGGAGCCTGAATGTCAAAAGTTCAAAACATTTGTAAGGCTACTTTCACACTCGCGTTTGGTGTAGATCCGTCATGGATCTGCACAAACGCTTCCGTTCAGATAATACACCAGCATGCATCCATTCAGAACGGATCCGTTTGTATTATCTGTACCATAGCCAAAACTGATCCGTCTTGAACACCATTGAAAGTCAATGGGGGACGGATCCATTTTCTATTGTGCCAGATTGTGTCAGTGAAAACTGATCCGTCCCTATTGACTTACATTGTGTGTCAGGACGGATCAGTTTTCCTCTGCATCGTCAGGCGGACACCAAAACGCTGCAAGCAGGAGGTGGAATGGAGGCAAACTGATGCATTCTGAATGGATCCTTATCCATTCAGAATGCATTAGGGCAAAACTGATCCGTTTTGGACCGCTTGTGAGAGCCCTGAAACAGATCTCACAAATGGAAACCAAAACGCCAGTGTGAAAGTAGCCTTACCCTTTTGCTCATCAGTGTATGATTGTGTTAGTTAGTGTAGGGACAGTGAATGAGTGTGGCAAATGATCAAGATGAAAGACATATGAACTGACACTCTGTCCTACCACTGGTTGACAGAATATAATGACCTGTGTACTGAGAATGCAATAACGATAAGCACACATTAACTATAACATTGCCACACTATCGGGGATTCGCCTAAAAACCACGTGGACACCATCACTATCCATTACTTCCTAATCGCTGCACACTAGAAGTATTATTAACTTTGAGGGAGGTTTTTTTTTCCTTTTATTTTAGATTTTTTAAGTTTATTTTATATTAAGACTAGTAAAATATGTTTTTATTATAGATAAGTGAATTATTTCATAACAGCCTTCTACTCCTCACTGCTAATCCCCTACTGCCACCACTATTAACACTACCAGTCTGCAGCTACTACTACTACTACTACTACTACTACTACTACTATAAGCACTACTACTACAATTACTAATACCCATAGACAGCCAATCTACTGCCTTGTATGTTTCATGCAATGCTGCTTCTGCTGCCACTACTATTGCAGCCACATGCCTCTTATTACCTTATCCTTTCCACATCCACACTGTAGTGCTGATACTCCCAATTAAAAGGGATATATTTTTTTAGGTTTGTTCAGAACAAGCTACTATTTCTTCTGACAATTAAATATGGGCAGGCACTTTGACCCTGTCAAGGCATAATGTTTGAATAGGACTTGTAAGGTAAACCAGCTCATCTGCCACATGTATTGCAGGCCTTGGGTGCACAGGAAACCATGGTGAGAACTCTTGAGGCAAGGAAAAAAGAGAAAAACGATCCAGCACTCCTGAAATTTTTGAGCCGTCGGTTCTTTTATTGCGGTGATAAAAATTCGTACAGTGGTACAACCACTGTGGTGGTACAAACATTCGTACAGTGGTAAAACCTCCATTTATATAGACTGCTGAGGAGTCTATATATATTTTACATGGACTAAAGTTCCACATGGAGTCATGAATAAGAAATGCTTGGTTCGAAACGAGTAGACTGCGAATGACACATATCGAGGTTGTACCACTGTACGAATTTTTATCACCGCAATAAAAGAACCGACAGCTCAAAAATTTCAGGAGTGCTGGATCGTTTTTCTCTTTTTTCCTTGCATCATAATGTTTGAATGCTTGGTTCCCTAACAAGCCACTGTCTTTTATTTATTTTTATTTATTTTTATTCCAACACAGTGTCCCCTAAAAAGGGACAAGTTTTGGAAGCTTTGGAACATGAAAAAGGATAACACATGTGACCATGCAGTGTTTTTTTTTTCAATTCTTTTTTTTTTTGAACATTTTTTGACAAAGACAAGTAGGATTCTACATTACAATGTCTTAAGACATATATAGACTCTACAGAAGTCAGAAATAGTTGTTAATACAGCTATGTATTGGGTATTGTAATGCAGTGGGCTCCTATGACCAGTTTTGAAGAAAGGCAGGGACACAACAAAGTCTCTTCAACACGGTTTATTGCTTGCTTCAACCAACTTACAGTTCAGTAACAGCCGGATCGCGGTCAGGTCAGGTAATCAGTCCACAGGACAGTGTTTGCTTCACACGTGCCTTGCAGGGTGTGATCTGTAGCCTCTCACTCAGCAGACACACCCTGCTTCCTGCTGCTCACTTTTAAAACACAATCGTGGACTTGAGCCACGTATAAACCCTGGTGTGGATCGTAAGGAGTAAGCACCCGCCCAGCTCTTTGTTTACTCCCAGTAAAAGCCATACCCGGATTACCTGATACCAGCTATACTAGGTAGCAACAGTGTCCACTGTCTATCTTAGTGGACACTCTAGCTAGTGGCTTCCACTAAACCAAGGCCGGGTACCTTGGTGGCATATCTCAGGTGCATCCCTGCTAATATGTTTTCTGCACCATTCTCGGAGACACATACCTTCCTTCTTATATGAGACCTGTCACTGCCTCACAGTATACTCCTACTCAGCGAGCAGAGATGCCATATGTAGTAAGTCAAAGTATAAAGAAAAAGAGAACAAAAAGAAAAACTCAAAAAATGTTTCTCTCCCATGCTCTAGAAATGTAATTTGGTGTGGTGAAGATCCCAAAGGGACCAGATATTCGAAAACTGATCAACAGCTCCTTGTGTTAAGGCTGTGTAATATTCCAAGGAGCTTACATCTTAAATACGGGAGTAATAATCCGCCTTTGATGGAGGAGCAGCTCTTTTCCAAAAAAGCGCTATGAGGCATTTTGCCGCAGTAAACAAATGAAGGAGCAAGTAAGTGGATCTAATTCCATTGTGCTTCCCAGGATAGTCTACAGAGAACACTCCCAAAATATATGGTAGATTGAGGCATCAGTGGCTGAGCATCTCCAGCAAACATTAGGGATAGAGCCATTAAGAGTGTGCAATACTTCAGGAGTATGGTACCAGTGAATCAGTATTTTCAGCTGGTTCTCCCTATAGACAACATAAGAGGAACTAGCAAAGGCTTTAGACCATATTATGTTCCAGACCTCTGGTGCAATCTCTCTGTTAAGCCATCTTTCCCACTTCTGCATATATAGAATTTTACCTCCTATTAAGTAGTCCTGGGAGGAGAGCAGGCCATAGATATCAGAAATGAGGCCTTTCGCTGAAGGCCCTCATAGGCATTTTCTTTTTAACGGGGTAAGGAGGGGTAACACCCCGCATACAACATGTGAGCGACAGTACTGGGCTATTTGTTGATAGTAATATGAGGGGGAAGACGGGATGTGATATCTACTTTGTAAGTCTGCTAAAAGAAGAAACAAGGTGGATTTACCGCCTGAATAGCCTTAGCCCAAATGGCTTAAACGAAGGCTTCACCTATACATCTTTCTTGTAAAATGAAGACAGCATACAAGCTAATATTATATCTTTTTTGAAATGAATAGACGTTTATGTGAGCAGATACAGACGCTGGTTTATTAAATCCGATAACAACAGTTCCAAATTTGGATACTAAACTTATGTGTAACATACAATCCCTCTCCTGGGATAAGTGGGAAACAGAGCCGGATACAGCCATTCCCAGATGGGCCAATGCCTTCTCACACCAATGGTCTGATAACAGTGACAATAGGAGCTACTAGTTATATAGCTAATAAACCTTACAATATATGGAGGTCACTCTTGAAAGTGATAAGCTGACTGTCAGGATGTTAGAATAAATAATATAACTAAAAGTAGCAGTGGAATAACCATCACCATAGGATAAAAGAGTGTGGGATCTCTTATACTGGGTAATTAGCAGTATTCACAATATATATATGTGCACTAGTAATATAAATATTTATGGTTGGGTAGTATCGTGTCCCGGCCCTTTGAATGCAAATAGATATAATGTTGTGGCAATAGGAATGTAGTATCTGAGCAGCCGTAGTACCCTGTTCAGCCCAAGTTCCCTCTCAGATTTGCTAGTATGCTCATTAACAAGCAGTAATGACACTTAGAGGTTCAGTATAAGTTTATTATTTATATCCCTTTCCCTGGTTTTTATTTATCTTTTGCGCAAATATAGCTATGAGGATAGAGGCATCTAAGGAATACTGTGCCTCTTTTTTCTCAAGTCCTGGCGCATGCGCAAGAAATCAGCACGATCAAAAGAGAGGCTAATGCGGGGAACGGCACAGCGCACAGAAGTTTTCTGCTTTTCTGCCTAAGTTCTAACGCATGCGCAGAACTACATATGGGACCTGCAAGAAGGGTAAGTGTGTGCGGCGGTTTGTTCTGCACATCGGGTCATCCTGGTCCCCCCTCCTAAGTGACGCCACAAAACCTGCCTTTGCAACAATGTGTGCAATGATAGGTTATAAGTAACTAACATGATTCAAACAGTTTGCGGATTGGTGCATTACCCACACAGGAATTGAGAGCTGAGAGGTTAAATTCCTCCACCAGCGTCAGATACTCAAGTCTGCCCGATACCCCTGATGAAGCCAGATTAGCTGGCGAAACATGTTGGGGGGCGGATGTTAGGTTTTTTAACTTGCTGACCCTATTGTGATCTTACAGTGTGCATCGTGTGCCTGATACCACAATACATGATACTTTTCAGTTCATCCAACTTTGGTGTGTCATTCCCCAGACATGGGGGCCAAGCAGCTATCAGGCATTTTTTGAATTTGTTTATACAACTGGGAATATGTTGCATGACTGAGCGGTGTTAGTGCACTCCCGCCAACTCATGCACCCAGTGAGTCTTTATATACAGTATGCCACATGGGGTACAGTGTTTTTAACCCTATAGGTAGCTCACAATTTAAATTTTTGGTTGTTTTTTTAAACATGATTAAGTAAAAGTTACGTTTTAGTAGTCTGGGACAAGAGTGGTTAGATAGCCGAGTAGGCAACAGTGTTTAAGCAAAAAGAGAGTAAGCTATTGGCGAGGGTGTCTCGAAAGTCATGAAATCGGTAAAGTCCCACCGCTATCCACAGTTTATCAATGGCCACCTCACTGCTGGTCCCCAAATGTGGGATGAATAGAAATGGCGTAAGTGAGGAGTTTAAAGTGGAAAGCCCAAATTTGATCTTACAGCTCAGCCATAGATCTCGAGTGAACGACATGGGGCCAAGTAAACTCTGAGTAGGTCTAGCTACTGGGTGAACCCAGATCATAGCACTCATATGGACTGGGGCTACGAGTGCAACGTAGTCCAAGAGGCTATGTGTCGGAGGTGGGTGGCAAAATAATAGAGAGTTATGTCTGGGAGTGAAAGGCCACCCTGGGATTTTTTTGAGGTGAGGACCAAATTAGCAATGTGATGTCGCTTATTATGCCATGCAAATGTAAGAAAGGCAGATTGGATCTGTCAAAGTATCCCTATAGGCACCCCAGTTTGAAGTGTCTCCAAAAGATATAAGAATCAAGGCAATATGGACATCTTGAGGAGTGTAGTGTAGTAGTGTTAGTGATTAATGAAGGGAATTTCGCTCCTTACAAAGTGGAATAAGAAGGGGTAATGTGAATCCCTAAGTATTTAATAATTTTTCTGGGCTTCCAGTGTCCTTGGAGGGATATTAAGGGATAGTGCTTCTGTTTGTGTATTATTAATTTAATATCCTGATAGTTTACTATTAGTGTTGATCGAGCACCAAAGTGCTCTGGTGCTATGGCCGAACACATCGGGATGCTCGGATGCTCAACCGAGCACCCGAGTATAATGGAAGTCAATGGGAGAACCCAAGCATTAAACCAGGCACCCCCTGCTCTGAAGAGGGGAGGGTGCCTGGTTCATAGGAAAAGGTCAGAAATTGAAGGAAACACCACCAAAATGGTTATGGAACAGCATGGGGAAGATGTCTGGATGCATCTTGGACTCCCAGGTCGCTGCTGGGAACGATGTTGTCCGAGTAGTACGCCACTTTTACTGACTGACAATAATACACACAAAACCAAAGATAAAATCGATTTTAGAGGAAAAATTGTTAGGAAACATTCTTTCCTATATATTTACTTGTATATAAAGTGCAAGTTCTGCCAAAAATTACAAGCAAGAGGCATATACAACCTGTATATCACATAAAGGAGGGCCTCATTCACATTGTGGTACAATTGTTCATGTAGTGGGACTTCAACACTTATAAAGCATATTCACTAAGTGTAAGAGCTGCCAAAAATTACAAGAAAACGACTCTCCAATACACCTTTTGTTACACATAAAGGAGAGCATCATAGACACCCTTGAAAAATTCTGATTTATGGCCTGCTGGTGATCATCTAAAACTTTTGGAGCAAGGGCCTGCTGATCTGACCATCTAAAACATTACAGGTAGGGGCCTGCTGCTGAGCTGACCCTCTAAAACATTATGGGTGAGGGTCTGCTGCTGAGCTGACCATCGAAAAAATTATGGTTGATGGCCTGCTGCTGAGCTGACCCTCTAAAACATTATGGTTGAGGGCCTGTTGCTGAGTTGACCATTAAAAAATTTATCGGAGAGTGCCTGCTGCTTAGCTGACCATTGAAAAAAATTACAGTGTTCAAAGTAGGCTGGGTCGCCTGAATACTTCAGCTAGGAATAATGGAATAGGACTCCGGTTCTATATTGTTGGTTTTTGGAACTGGCGCCATTATTAAGAGGGATCGCCGTTGGCATCCGTATTGCGCCGCTAGAGGTGAAATTCTTGGACCGGCGCAAGATAAACCAAAGCCAAAGCATTTGCCAAGAATGTTTTCATTAATCAAAAACAAAAGTCTGAGGTTCGAAGATGATCAGATACCGTCATAGTTCCGACTAAAAACTATGCCAACCGGCGATCCGGCAGCGTTATTCCCATGACCCGCCGAGCAGCTTCCAAGAAACCAAAGTATTTGGGTTCCGGGGGGAGTATGGTTACAAAGCTGAAACTTAAAGAAATTGATGGAAGGGCACCACCAGGAGTGGAGTCTGCAGCTTAATTTGACGGAAAACCTCACGCGGCCCGGACACGGAAAGGATTGACCGATTGATAGCTCTTTCTCGATTCTGTGGGTGGTGGTGCACAAACGTTCTTAGTTGGTGGAGCGATTTGTCTAGTTAATTCCGATAACGAACAAGACTCCTCTATGATAACTAGTTACGCGACCCCCGGTGGTGAGGATTGTGCTGACCAGACTCTTGGATAGTGAGACTGGACTTGTAGGTGAGGGCCTGTTGGAGAGCTGACCCTCTAAAAAATTATATGTGAGGGCCTGCAGGTGAACTGACCCTGTAAAAGATTATAGATAAGGGCCTGCTGGTGAACTGACCCTCTAAAAGGTTGTAGGTGAGGGCCTACAGGTAAGCTGACCCTCTTAAACATTATATGTGAGGGTCTTCAGATGAGCTGACCCTGTAAAAGATTGTATGTGAAGGCCTGCAGCTGAGCTGACCCTGTAAAAAATTATATGTGAGGGCCTGCTGGTGAGCTGACCCTATAAAACATTATATGCGAGGGCCTGCTGGTGAGCTGACCCTGTAAAGCATTTTAGGTGCGGGCCTGCAGGTGAGATAACTCCGAAAAAATTATATGCGAGGGCCTGCTGGTGAGCTGACCCTGTAAAACATTGTAGGTGAGGGCTAGCTGGTGAGCTGACTCTCGAGAAAATTATATGCCAGGGTAGCTGATGAGCTGACCCTGTAAAACATTGTAGGTGAGGGCCCGCTGGTGAGCTGACCCTGTAAAACATTGTAGGTGAGGGCCTGCTGGTGAGCTGACCCTCTAAAAAATTATATGCAAGGGCCTGCAACTCAGCTGACCCTGTAAAACATTATAAGCGGGGGCATTATATACAGTACAGACCAAAGGTTTGGACACAACTTCTCATTCAAAGAGTTTTCTTTATTTTCATGACTATGAAAATTGTAGATTCACACTGAAGGCATCAAAACTATAAATTAACACATGTGGAATTATATACATAACAAACAAGTGTGAAACAACTGAAAATATGTCATATTCTACGTTCTTCAAAGTAGCCACCTTTTGCTTTGATTACTGCTTTGCACACTCTTGGCATTCTCTTGATGAGCTTCAAGAGGTAGTCCCCTGAAATGGTTTTCACTTCATAGGTGTGCCCTGTTAGGTTTAATAAGTGGGATTTCTTGCCTTATAAATGGGGTTGGGACCATCAGTTGCGTTGAGGAGAAGTCAGGTGGATACACAGCTGATAGTCCTACTGAATAGACTGTTAGAATTTGTATTATGGCAAGAAAAAAGCAGCTAAGTAAAGAAAAACGAGTGGCCATCATTACTTTAAGAAATGAAGGTCAGTCAGTCAGCCGAAAAATTGGGAAAACTTTGAAAGTAAGGGCTATTTGACCATGAAGGAGAGTGATGGGGTGCTGCGCCAGATGACCTGGCCTCCACAGTCACCGCACCTGAACCCAATCGAGATGGTTTGGGGTGAGCTGGACCGCAGAGTGAAGGCAAAAGGGCCAACAAGTGCTAAGCATCTCTGGGAACTCCTTCAAGACTGTTGGAAGAGCATTTCAGGTGACTACCTCTTGAAGCTCATCAAGAGAATGCCAAGAGTGTGCAAAGCAGTAATCAAAGAAAAAGGTGGCTACTTTGAAGAATATGACATATTTTCAGTTGTTTCACACTTGTTTGTTATGTATATAATTCCACATGTGTTAATTCATAGTTTTGATGCCTTCATAGTCATGAAAATAAAGAAAACTCTTTGAATGAGAAGGTGTGTCCAAACTTTTGGTCTGTACTGTACAACGAATAAGCATGTTGATATGATGGAAGAGGAGGATGAGAAAAGGAAGATTCAACCATATACTCTTGTTTGTGGTGGAAGGGATGCATGAGCATACGTGTATTCAGTACATTATAAACAACACATTCAAAGTGCCTTTATGTTTATCAGCTTTCATCTGGTGGAATCGAGAAGTCATGGTCAATCCTGGCCTTGTTCATTTTTATAAGAGTCAACCTGTCAGATAGGCGGATACGCTTATCTGTTATAATGCCACCAACATCACTAAATACCCGCTCAGACAAAAACTGGCGGCAGGGCAGTCCAGCACCTCCAAGGCGTAGAGCGCTTGTTTGTGCCATGTGTCCAGCTTGGACACCTAAAGGTTGTAAGGCACAGAGGGATCATAGAAGACGCTGACACGGTCTGCTACGTGCTCCTTCACAATCTTCTAAAACGTTTCTCTCCTTGTGACAGTAGGCTGCGCATCAGGGACAGGTTTCTGGCGGGGTGTCATGAAACTGTCCCAGGCCTTGGAGAATGTTGCCTTGCCTCTGTTGATACTGCTGTGTGTTCCCCTTGTCTCCCCTTCTTGGTTGTCCAAGGAACTACGTACTCTGCTGCCAGCGTTGTCAGCTGGAAATATTTGGAGCAATATTTCCACAAGGACCTTCTGGTATTGCACCATTTTGCTAGTCCTCTCCACCCCAGGAATGAGAGATGAGAAGTTCTCTTTGTAGCGTGGGGTCGAGAAGGGAAAACAACCATTAATCGGTATTGACCAAAATGCATATAACACGAGGGTCACGGGAAAGGCAGCATAACATAAAGTCAGCCATGTGTGCCACAGTCGCAACAGACAAGACTTCGCTATCCTCATCAGAAGCATGACTCTCAATCTCCTCTTCCTCCTCTTTGGTCCATCCACGCTGAACAGATGGAATAAACCTGCTATGGGTACTACTACCCAATTCACGCTGAGAAGACAAAAGGAGGGTGGTTTGGATATCACCCTGTGTACCGTCTTCCCTCATTTCCACCTCTTCCACATGCAAAGCGTCCTCCATCATTGTGAGCAGCGAGCATTTCAGTAGACACAGAAGTGGGATGGTTACGCTGATAATAGCGGCATCTCCACTCACCATCTATGTTGATTCCTCAAAGTAGTGTAAAACCTTACAGAGGTCAGACATCCATTCCCACTCGTTGCCTGTGAAGAGTGGAAGCTGACTGGAATGACAACTACCATGTTGCAGCTGTTATTCCACTACTGCCCTCTGCTGCTCACAAAACCTGGCCAACATGTAGAACGTCGAGTTCCAGCGCGTGTTCACGTCACGGAAGCTGTCAATGACTTGTGGAAATGTGCACACATGCGGCGCAACTTCACCAGTAGCTCAGGCAAATTAGGGTAGGTTTTGAGAAACCGCTGAACAATTAAGTTTAAGACGTAGGCTAGGCATGGGATGTGTGTGTGCTTGCCGAGCTCCAAAGCTGCCACCAAGTTACGGTCATTATCAGACAGAACCATGCCTGGTTCTAGGTTGAGTGGCGAGAGCCACAGCTCAGTCTGGTCTCTTATCCCCTGCCAAAGCTCTGCGGCGGTGTGCTGTTTGTCCCCTAAGCATATCAGCTTCAGCTCGGCCTGTTGCCGCTTCCCCACTGCAGTGCTACACTTCTTCCAGCTACCGACTGATGACTGACTGGTGCTGCACGCAGATAATTCGGATGTGGAAGTGGAAGAGGAGGGGGAGGAGGAGAAGCGGGGGTTGGAGCCAGTAACATAGGTGCTGGTGGAAACCCTGATCGACGTAGGGCCCGCAATTCTTGGCGCCGGTAGCACCTGTGCCATTCCAGAGTACGACTCGCTCACAGCCTCCACAACATTCACCCAGTGTGCCATCAGGGAAATGTAGAGTCCCTAGCCGAATGCACTTGTCCATGTGTCCGTGGTTAAGTGGACCTTCCCAGTAACTGTGTTGGTCAGAGCATGTGTGATTTTATGGGACACATGTTGGTGTAAGGCGGGCACGGCACACCTTGAAAAATAGTGGCGGCTGGGAACTGTGTAACGATGGACGGCCGCCGACATCAGGCTGCGGAAGGCCTCAGTGTCCACAAGCCTAAATGGGCCAGTAATTTGGAAAGCTGCGCATTTAGTGCTATGGCCTGTGGGTGGGTGGCTGGGTATTTGCACTTGCTTTCAAATGCCTGGGGTAGGGACATTTGTATGCTGTGCTGGGACACCGAAGTAGATGTGGTCGCTGATGGTGCTTGTAAAGGTCCAGATGCAGGGCGGGAGGCATCCGGGCCTGCATCTTGGACAGGGGATTGGCCAGCACATAACACAGGGGAAGAGGAGGGAATTGTGTGACCCGCAGACACAGAATGTGGACACAGGTGTTTCGCCCACCTATTATGGTGCTTTGATGCCATGTGGCGGATCATGCTGGTGGTGTTGAGGTTCTAGTGTTCACACCCCTGCTCATTTTTGTATGGCACAGGTTTCAAATGACAATTCTTTTATTGTCCGCACTTTCCTCAAAAAAGCGCCAGACTGCGGAACACCTACCCCTTGGCAAGGGACATTTGCTGCAAGGGGGTGCTCCAGGGAACAGTTGTGGGCCTGTTTGGTGTGGCCCGCATTCTCCCTTTTTCCACCCCACTGCCTCTTCCAGCCTGTTGCGGTGCAGCAGATCCCTCTCCCTCTGTACTGCTGTCCTCGCTCAGCTTTCCACCTTCCCAGGTTGGTTCAGTGACTTCACTGTCCACCACCTCCTCTTTCACTTCCTCACTCTGCTCATTCTCTTGACTTGGTGACCTAACCACTACCCCAGTGATTGACAACTGAGACAGTAATTGCCGTTATGTTATTGGCAACTGTGTCTCATCATCATCCACCTAATTAAACAGTAATTGCCGTTCCACATCTCCGTCATCTTCTTGTGATTGTGGATGCTCAAGAGTTTGGGCAAAAGATCTGTCCCTCTTCAAGTGTGCTTGGCGAGAGGGCCAAATCAAGGAATGGCGCTCAAAAGAGCTCCTCGGAATATCCGAGTGTGGGATCACTTGTTTGCCCAGACTCTCCATGGTGTGAGGAAGGAGTATCAGGGTGAGGATTGTGTTGAGCAGATTCTTGGCTACTGAGACTGGACTTGGTGGAAGACAGGGTGGTGCTGAACCGACTGGAAGCATTATCTGCTGCAATCCAACCGACCACCTGGTCGCACTGGTCTGACTTCAAGAGTGGTGTCCTGCGCCGCCCTGCAAATTGGGACATGAAGCTAGGTATTGTGGATGATTGTTTTTCTTGTGCTATGGCAGCAGGCACAGTTTCACTGCTCCCAGGGCCACGTCCTCTGTGTGCACCATCAGCATCACATCGACTGCCTCGTCCCTTACTACTCGCCTTCTTTATATTAAATGCTATATATGATTGAAAGTCTGTCACACGTACAGTAGCGTAGGATTTTTAAGTGTATGCGCAAACAAATTTAAAAAGGTATTTTGGATGTGGAAACGTCACAAAGGAGATATCCCGCAGATAATGTCAATGCGGTCACCAGCAGCTAATGAAAAATTACAGGAAATGTCACAGGTATATGGGATGAGGAAATGTTATACAGAAGAGGTACCACCGCTAATGTCACTGTCCGCAGCGTGTACGCAAAAAAGTACACTGTATGTCACAGATACATTTTTGGAGTGCACACGTTACACTTTAGGTGTGGCCCTGGTAATGTCACTGTCAGAAGCGGACACCGTCTATTGAATAAACACGCTGTATTTCACAGATAAATTTTCTAACCACACATGTTACACTGGAGATGTGCCCCTGGTAATGTCATTGTCAGAAGGGGACACCGTCTATTGACAAAGTACACTGTATGTCACAGATACATTTTTTTGAAGCGCACATGTTACACTGCAGATGTGGCCCTGGTAATGTCACTGTCAGACGCAGACACCGTCTACAGAAAAAGTACACTGGATGTCACAGTTATTTTTTGGATGTGCACACTTTACACTGGAGATGTGGTGCAGCTAATGTTACTGTCCGCAGCGGACACCGTCTATGGAAAAAGTACACTGGATGTCACAGATATTTTTTGGATGCGCACACTTTACACAGGAGATGTGGCGCAGCTAATGTCACTGTCCGCAGCGGATACCGTCTACGGAAAAAGTACACTGTATGTCACAGATAAATTTTTTCAGCGCACCCGTTACACTGCAGATGTGGCACTGGTTATGTCATTGTTAGAAGCGGACACCGTATATTGAAAAAGTGCACTGTATGTCACAGATATTTTGGGATGTGCACACTTTACACTGGAGATGTGGCACAGCTAATGTCGCTGTCTGCAGCGGCCTAACTATTGTATGCTATTTAGCGTAGAATGCGCTAAAAATAGGTATTGCTGCCACATACCATAGTCCATAGAAGGACTTTTAGTTCTGTAAAGTTTTAGCTATTTAGCGTAGGTTTCGCTAAAAATATAGATTGCTGCTGCTACACACAATAGTCCTTGAAAGGACTTTTGGGTCTCTGAAAAGTTTTAGTGGTAAAAATATTCTTAAATCACTCCCTACACTGTCTGTCACTTCCTCAGCACAGCTCTCCCTGACTAAGAATGAGCCTGACATGCATCATCGGGTGCTATATAGAACCCGATGACGCGTTCCAGCCAGCTAATCACTGTAATGCAAGGAGCCAACATGGCTCCGGCATTACAGTGAGGGCAGTACTTACCTGCACGTTTATTGGCTGCGTAGCAACCAATAAACGTGTTGGGCAGAGACTCGAGCATTGCGCTCAAGCACATGCGGTATTCGGCCGAATACCACCATGTCCCGAGCATCGAGATGCTCGAGCCGAACTGGTGTTCTACTGAGCATGCTCGATCAAACCATATTTACTATATCTATTGATGGTAGCATGGAGGTTAGGGAGAGAGATTATTGGATTAGTTAATGTTAACAGGACATTATCAACAAATAAATATATAGTGAAGGACTTATCTCGCACCTGGATCCCAGCTATGTTCGGGTTTGCCCGGATCCGAGCAGCAAGGGGTTCTATGCTCAATAATATAGGAGCGGGAACAGGGTACATCACTGCCGGGTTCCATTTTGAATATAAAAACACAGAGGAACATGCATGAGGTAGATTAACCCGTGCAGCTGGGGATGAGTAAATGCCTCTAAGTGCTTGCAAGAATGGGCCCCTAAAGTAGTAGTAGTGCTTCAGTCGACCCCATATTTGCTGCATCACCCAGGTCAATCACTCTCCTCGTGTTGTCTCCTGCCTGTCGGAACCGGACGAACCCGACATGGTCCTTATGGATTAACTGGGGGAGCCAGCGGTTTAAGCGGTTGGAAAGTACTTTAGTAAAAATCTTAAGATCAGAGTTCAGTAAACTGATTGGGTGCGGTAGCTAACACACTCCAGAGATCCTTCCCTGGTTTGGATATTACTGTGATAAAGGAATGCAACATAGTCTTGGAGATAGGCTCCCCTGCCAAGAAGGAATTAAATAGTGAAACCATATGTGGTATCAAATTCTCACCATAAGTTTTATAATTAAAATATGTAAGGCCATCAGGCCCTGGTGCTTTGTTCCTTGGAATGTCCTGTTTTAATAGGGCCTCAGTTGGCAAAGTGGGTAGGTTACAGAGATAATTGAAAGATAATTGTCCAGTGCTGTAGATCTGTCCTCTTCATTAGTGGGTAGTTCATAGGGGAGAGACTATAAAGATGCATAGTAGGAGTTAAATATCTGTGCAATCTGTTCAGGGCCGTAATATAGGGTGCCTGTGGAATATTTAATAGACTGAGAGGTGGAAGTGATGTCACGTTCCCGGAGTTGCTTTGCTAATAGTGTATGGGGTTTATTACCAAATTCGAAGAAACGCTGTCTGGAGTTCCGCAAAAGCTTTCCTGTTTTAGTTAGGAAAAATGCATTTAATTGGGTCCTTAGATCTAAAATTTTCCGTCCGCAGGAGATGTCTTGATTGTCTAGAGGCCAGTTCTTGTTCAGCCTGCTTTAGGTCTATGACACACCTACGATCACAGTATTCTCTATCTCTTCTAACTTGAGAAGCCGTAGAAATGCAACACACGCGGAATACTGCCTTATGGGCTTCCCACAGTATCACCAGAGAGGAGACCGAGGGTTTATTAATCAGAAAATAATTAGAGAGATGGGAACTCAATTCCTCTCTTGTGGCACAGTTAGTCACAAGGGTTTCATTTAAGCGCCAGTGGGTGCATTTTGGAGGGGAGGAGGCCATGTCCAGATCTATGTAGATAGGGGCATCGTCTGACCAGGTTTAGGGCCTATCACTGCTGAGGACAGTAGGCGAAGGGTCAATATATTACCCAAAAAATTGTCAATTCTCGTGTGTGTTTGTTGAGGATGTCAAAAAAAGGAATATTGACGGGCGGTGGGATTATCTATTCTCCACAGATCATAGAGGGAATGGGAGCAGACTAGTCTGCGGAGTCTTCTAGACAATTGGGCTGATGAGTGAGTGGGAGGGGTAAAGGGGATTGCCAGTCTATCCACAAAATCAGAAAAATGGGCATTAAAATCACCTCCCAGTTTCAAGGCAACATAGGTATCTAGGATATATAAAAGGGAAGAAAGAAGGGAGATCTGACCTGAGTTAGCGGAATAAACATTACAGAGAGTCAATTTAATTCCAAACAGGGTGCCATGAAGGATAAAAAAACGACCATGGGTATCTTTCTCAGCTCCATCTACTGTACATAAGGAGACAGGACCGGGCTATTAAAATAGCCACTCCTGCAGTTTTAGTCGGAGCATTCGCCATATAGGACACTGGGAACAAATGTTTCGCAAATTGTAGGGACCCAGACCCTGAGAGATGCGTTTCCTGAAGAAACACTATGTCGACCTTGCCTTGACCTTACGCATTTTCTGTAAGGAAAGTCTCCATTTAGAGATAGAATTCAAACCCTTTACATTTAAGGATAACTTAACCATAATGATTAATAGTGGACCTTAACAGTGTATGATGAAGGAATCCATTTTCTGTATTTTATGATCCAGACCACCTCAGGACAGTCTCCAGTCTGTTCCTCTCCCTCCCATAGGTCTCTAAGCATAGAAAAGCTGAGCTAAGGGAGAACATCTGAGAAGCGAAGGAGAGAATAAAACATAAAAGAAAACAGACTATAGGAAAATTTCTAACATTTAACCTAACAACAGTAAAATAAATCTGAAAACCATCTTGGTCTTTCCTATAAACATAGGATTCTACTTGGAGTCTTAGGATGCAACCCAAAAGTAACAGTAGGTCACATAACAGTTGACTCCCTGTGGGGATCATGACGAAAGTCAGGGGAGACTTGGTAAGAGAACAACAAAATGCATCCAACTAAGGCTCCAATAAAAAAGGCATATATAGTTCTCATGCAAAAGGACTAGAAAAAGAGAAAAGAGATGGGAAAAGAGAGAAGATACAGTAGGAGAGAGGTAAAGTGTTTAAAGACAGTAGGCTACAAGACTCTAGAGTCCAAGCAGTATGATGCCTTTGAGATACATCCGTTCCCAGCTAGATAGCAGACCAGGCAGCATCAAAGTGTCCAAAAGGTTCTCCTTCACTTTAGGGGTGTAATAATCATAGGCGGCCCGACTCACAGGCTTGAAGGCATCTCCTTTTAGGAGCAGCAGTAGACCATGTGGGTGGGAGCGGAGGAAAAAGTTGAGAGGCAGTCCACTCTGGTAAGGAGGGAGCAGGTATCCCCAACTGGGGCAAAAACCAGGCAGGTCATCCAGGGATCTCAGTGTGAACACTGCACCATCTTTACTAACTGCCAAGCTAAAAGGAAATCCCCATCGCTAAGGGAGTTTATGTTTGCATAGTGTTTCCAACAGGGGCCTAAGGGCCTTTCGCTTCTGAAGGGTTATCCCAGAAAGATCTTGATATATCTGTATCTGGGCCCCCTTAAAAAGCACTTGGCGCATAGAGCGTGCCTTGGTCATTATTGCTTCCTTAAGGCCATAGTCATTGATATAGCAAATTATGTCTCTAGGATTCCCTTCCAGGGACTTAGGACAAAGTGCTTGGTGAGCTCTATCCATTTTAATGAAAGTCTCTGTGGGACGATCAAGTATGAGATTGAAGATCTGTTGCAAGATATGTGGCACATTTTCCTTGCTCTGTATTTCAGGGACACCTCTTACCCTCAAATTCTGTCTACGCCCCCTGTTGTCAAGATCTTCCACATGACGCTGCAAATCTTGCAGAAGGTGAAAGTGAGATCCCGATTGCTCCTGTAGAGTACGAACCACTGCTCTAGATATATTATGATAATTTTCTAGCTGATCTAGTTGCTGCCCTATGGAATGTACTTCTCTCTGTAAAATAGCAATTTCAGCTTTGAAAGTGTCCTTGACATCAGCTACCAAGGATCTGAAGTCTTGTTTAGTTGGAGGTTGACAGATTGGGGGTGCAGAGGGGTCTGGAGCTTGATAGATATCCGAGGATGAAGTGGACCAACTCCTAGAGGGGGTCCGGAGCGTTTAACTATGGAGATATCAGAACAGTCCAAACCATTTACAAATGAGGGCTTCATATTTGGATGAGGTGTCCCCTTCCCTCATTTAGGGGTACGTTGCAACAGGGAGTCCCCACGTGGGGGGGGGCTCCCTGTGTCATGTAGGGCAGAATGATGTGTCGCTGAGTGGCTCAAATGTAGTCCTCCATGAGTTGGAGGTGTATGGGAGTGTCTCTGGTTAGTTATATTGCCAGGGGGAACTATAGGGCCTACCTGACCTGTAGCAGGGGCAACCTATATGTCTATTCGGGTCGCAGTCAGCCAAACTTGCTGCATCGTTTGGACCTGATCAAGCCTCCCCGGCGGTGGTCAGATGGAGGGTTCTTGAAAGTTGAGGTCGGTTTTGAGGAGGATTAAGTTGATCTTGCGCGGCATCATAGTAACATAGTAGTAACATAGTACATAAGGCCGAAAAAAGACATTTGTCCATCCAGTTGTAATGACCGGCGTCACACACAGGGAGGGAAAAGAGAAGGCCCTGCCCAAGGGAGAGGGTAAGGTGGTGACCCCTGACTCACCTTGCGGCTGGCACCTGACTGCCCTGACGTCCCTAGACGGGTTCCTCACCCGTGCGGCGATCACGTGCCTAAACCCTGGCTTTCCCTAAAATGAGCCCTAGATAGTGAACGGGCCAGTGGGATCGCTAGTCCGCACCACTGACACTAAGAGGGAAACACCAGGGAGAGGACAGACAACACAGACAAACACATACACCAAGGTGGGTGACCACAGCAGACCACAAAGGTCCAACAGGGATCCGGAGGGTAGCGTTCTGGACCAACAACCAGAGAACGCAGCAAAACAGCTCCAGAGGGTCAGAATAGATGTCCAGGCAGGAAGCTCTATATCTGGCAACCAGAGAAGTGTGAGAGGGGAATATAAGGAGGTTGGGAGTGCTGGACAAGGAACAGCTGAGGAGAAGGAGCTACGGATCCCTGAGTGAGCCAAAAGGGTTTGCAAAGCAAACCCAGAAAGCTACCATAAGGAAACAGCCCTATCTTACAAAGAGCGCGCAGCCAACCACTGCGACTTCCTGACCCTGGGTATAACGGAGTCAGGCGTGGTTCTTGACACCCTTGTGACAGTACCCCCCTCTCTACGAGGGGCCTCCAGACACTCAGGACCAGGTCTCTCAGGATGAGAGGCATGAAAATCCCGAACTAGCCTGTCTGCGTTTACCTTAGACGCAGGAACCCACATTCTTTCCTCGGGACCGTAACCTCTCCAATGCACCAGATATTGAAGAGAGCGGCGGACCCGACGAGAATTAACAATTTTGGATATCTGAAATTCTAGATTACCATCCACGAAAACAAGAGGGGGTGGCAGCGGTGACGGTTCTAGAAGTGGAACATATTTTTTGAGTAACGACTTATGAAAGGCATTATGGATTTTAAAAGTCTGAGGTAACTCCAGGCGAAAAGCCACGGGGTTGATGATGGCTACAATTTTGTAAGGACCAATAAACCTAGGACCCAGTTTCCAAGAGGGAACCTTCAATTTAATATTCCTAGTAGACAACCACACATAGTCATTCACTCCTAGGTCCAGGCCTGGCGACCGTCTCTTATCAGCCATGCATTTGTATTTACCTCCCATATTTTTCAAGTTAGCTTGCACCTTCTGCCATACCGATTAAAGAGATGACGAAAACCGTTCCTCTTCGGGAACCCCAGAAGACCCCCCCTCTTTGAAAGTACAGAATTGGGGATGAAAACCATATGCACCAAGAAATGGTGACTTGCCAGTGGATTCCTGACGACGATTATTTATGGCAAACTCAGCTAACGGTAAATATGATGACCACAACTCTTGCTTTTCAGACACAAAACATCTTAGATATGTCTCCAGGTTTTGGTTGGTACGCTCAGTCTGTCCATTCGACTGAGGATGGAAAGCTGAGGAAAAGGACAAGTGTACCCCCAAACAGGAACAAAAAGCTTTCCAAAATTTAGAAATAAACTGGGTACCCCGATCCGAAACAACATCGGAGGGGACCCCGTGAAGCTTCACGATTTCACTGACGAATACCTGAGCAAGAGTCTTAGCATTAGGTAGTGCGGGTAACGCAATGAAGTGTACCATTTTGCTAAACCTGTCCACTACTACCAAAATAACTGTTTTAACCGCAGACAAAGGTAAGTCAGTGATAAAATCCATTGACAGATGTGTCCATGGTCTATTGAGAAGGACGAGTGGTAATAGAGACCCTGCAGGACGTGTATGTGAAACTTTTGCGCGCGCACAGGTAGAACAAGAAGACACAAAATCCAATACATCCTGACGCAACCTTGGCCACCAAAAACGACGAGACAATAGCTCCAAAGTTGCTTTACTACCCGGGTGCCCAGCAAGTGCCGAAATATGATGTTCCTTTAATAATTCGAAACGTAGGTTCAACGGTACAAAAATTTCTCTGAGGGGCAAGAGACCGGGGTGTCCCCCTGGGCCTCTAACACCTTCCCCTCCAGAACAGAGTGTACCGCAGAAACAACCACTCCTCTTTGAAGAATGGGCACCGGATCACTCACATTACCCCCTCCAGGGAAACAACGAGATAGTGCATCAGCCTTGGTATTTTTTGCCCCAGGACGATAGGTAATCACAAAGTTAAACCTGGTAAAAAATAGCGACCACCTAGCCTGTCTAGGGGTGAGACGCTTAGCTGATTCGAGGTACAGAAGATTTTTGTGGTCCGTAATCACAGTGACGGGGTGGACTGCCCCATCTAAAAAGTGACGTCACTCCTCAAACGCAAGTTTAATAGCTAATAGTTCCCTATTGCCAATATCTTAGTTCTTTTCTGCTGCAGATAGTTTTTTAGAAAAGAAAGCACAAGGACGCCATTTGCCAGGAGACGGACCCTGAGACAGCACCGCCCCCACTCCCACCTCTGACGCATCGACTTCAACAATAAAAAGCTGAGAGACATCAGGTTGGACTAGTACAGGTGCTGAGGTAAACCTCTCTTTTAGAGAGGAAAAAGCAACTTTAGCGGCGTCAGACCATTTAGAAAAATCAGTCCCCTTCCTAGTCATGTCAGTAAGGGGTTTTACAATAAGTGAATAATTTTTAATGAATTTCCTATAGAAATTCGCGAAGCCCAAGAACCGTTGTAGTGCTTTGAGGTTCTCAGGAAGATCCCAATCTAAAATTGCCTGGACCTTCCTAGGATCTATACGGAAACCTGAAGCAGATAAAAAATAACCTAGGAATTGTATCTCCTGAACGGCGAAGACACATTTTTCAATTTTAGCATATAATTTATTCGTCCGTAGGACCTGCAGTACTTGTCTGACATGCACCTCATGTGTTCTCAGATCAGACGAATAAATTAAAATATCATCTAGGTATATTACCACAAACCTGTCGATTAGATGACTAAAAATGTCATTAACGAAATGTTGAAAGACGGCAGGAGCATTGGTCAGACCGAAAGGCATAACTAGATTTTCATAATGCACCTCAGGGATGTTAAAAGCTGTCTTTCACTCATCCCCCTCCTTAATACGAATCAGATTGTAGGCCCCCCTAAGATCAAGTTTGGAGAACCACCTAGCACCCGCAATCTGGTTAAACAGGTCAGGAATGAGAGGAAGAGGGTATGGGTCTCGGATGGTTATCCGATTTAATTTGCAAAAATCTAGGCAAGGACGCAGGCCCCCATCTTTCTTTTTAACGAAAAAAAACCCTGCAGCCACGGGTGAAGAAGAGGGTCTGATGTGTCCCTTAGCGAAGATCTCGGAGATATAATCTTTCATGGCTTGTCTCTCTGGACCTGAAAGATTATATAACCTGGTCTTGGGTAATTTTGTGCCAGGAATAAGGTTAACCGGGCAATCATAAGGACGATGAGGTGGTAACTTCTGACAACCCTTTTCAGAAAAAACGTCCTCAAAATCCGAAATAAATGTAGGTAGGGTAGTTATGGAGGCGACTAAGCAATTGCTATTTAAGCAATTTTCTCTGCACTGCTCACTCCACTCCAATATCTCCCTGGGCTGCCAATCCACCACTGGATTGTGCGCTACCAACCAGGGAAGACCCAGCACTACCGGAGTGGGAAGCCCCTCCAGAACATAACATGAAAGCATCTCGTTATGGCGGTCCCCTACCCGAAGGTGTAAATTATGAACAATGTGGGTGAGTTTTCTCTGAGACAGAGGAGCAGAATCAATAGCGAATATGGGAATAGGTCTCTGTAGCGTACAGAGAGACAAACCCATAGTGCGGGAAAAATGGGCATCTATCAAATTTACCCCTGCTCCACTGTCTAGAAAGAAAGAAATAGTCTCCGTCTTATCACCAAAAACAATAACCGCTGGCAACACAAATTGCGATGTACGTATGGAGGAAACGTATACCCCCCCCCCCCGGCTGACATCCTCCACACAGCCTAGGGTTAGTAGTTTTCCGACGGTCTTTTGTTTCTAAGGAAAGAAGGACAGACATTAATGAAATGACCCCTCTCCCCACAAAAAAAACAAACCCTACGCCTACGGCGAGCCTCAGGAGGACGGACCTGACGAGTAGTTCCTCCTAGCTGCATAAGCTCGTCTAAGTCCGTACAGACTAACTGCTGCTTGGGAGGGGTTACCAATGGCTCCGGTTTTTTCAACCTGTCCCTAAGGCGTCTATCTATTCGGATAGAAAGGGACATAACCGCATCAAGGGAAAAGGGGGTCTCATATAATGCAAGCGCATCCTTAACCCTTTCGGATAACCCAGAGCAGAACTGACTCCTGAGAGCCGGGTCGTTCCATTGGGTATCCGTAGCCCACCTACGGAAGTCAGAGCAATACTCCTCTACCGGCCGCTCTCCTTGTAGGAGTCTCCGTAATCTTGATTCAGCCAGTGCAACTCGGTCAGGGTCGTCATATATGAGACCCAAGGCCCCGAAAAACTCATCCACTGACCGAAGAGCCTGGGAATCAGTAGGTAAAGAGAACGCCCAGGACTGCGGGTCCCCCTGCAGCAGGGAAATAACAACCCCCACCCGCTGTTCTTCATTACCAGAGGAGTAAGGGCGCAGTTTAAAGTATAATTTACAGGCCTCACGGAATGTCAAAAACTTGTCCCTTCCCCCAGAAAATCTGTCAGGGAGAGGGACCTTGGGTTCCGCAACAACCTGGTTACCAGTAGCAACCGCTGGGCTTTCGGTCTGTTGTAATTGCTGCTGTTGCTGGAGGACCGACGCGAGGACCGACGCCTTCAATCCTGCCACCTCCAAAGACAGGCCATGAAATTGTTTGGACAGAGCAGCAATTTGATCCATACTGGATTCTAAGTAGGTAAAATTATTATTATTTTTTTTTTTTACCTACACAAAATAAGGGCCAGATATAATGTAATGACCGGCGTCACGCACAGGGAGGGAAAAGGGAAAGCCCTGCCCAAGGGAGAGGGTAAGGTGGTGACCCCTGACTCACCTTGCGGCTGGCACCTGACTGCCTTGACGTCCCTAGACGGGTTCCTCACCCGTGCGGCGATCACGTGCCTAAACCCTGGCTTTCCCTAAAATGAGCCCTAGATAGTGAACGGGCCGGTGGGATCGCTAGTCCGCACCACTGACACTAAGAGGGAAACACCAGGGAGAGGACAGACAACACAGACAAACACATACACCCAGGTGGGTGACCACAGCAGACCACAAAGGTCCAACAGGGATCCGGAGGGTAGCGTTCTGGACCAACAACCAGAGAACGCAGCAACACAGCTCCAGAGGGTCAGAATAGATGTCCAGGCAGGAAGCTCTATATCTGGCAACCAGAGAAGTGTGAGAGGGGAATATAAGGAGGTTGGGAGTGCTGGACAAGGAACAGCTGAGGAGAAGGAGCTATGGATCCCTGAGTGAGCCAAAAGGGTTTGCAAAGCAAACCCAGAAAGCTACCATAAGGAAGCAGCCCTATCTTACATAGAGCGCGCAGCCAACCGCTGCGACTTCCTGACCCCGGGTATAACGGAGTCAGGCGTGGTTCTTGACACCCTCGTGACACCAGTTTGGCCTGTCATCCTGCAAGTTGATCCAGAGGAAGGCAAAAAAAAAATGTGAGGTAGAAGCCAATTTTCCCCACTTTTGGGGAATAAAAAATTCCTTCCCGACTCCAATCAGGCAATCAGAATAACTCCCTGGATCAACGACCCCTCTCTAGTAGCTATAGCCTGTAATATTATTACACTCCAGAAATATATCCAGGCCTCTCTTGAATTCCTTTATTGTACTCACCATCACCACCTCCTCAGGCAGAGAGTTCCATAGTCTCACTGCTCTTACCGTAAAGAATCCTCTTCTATGTTTGTGTACAAACCTTCTTTCCTCCAGATTCAGAGGATGTCCCCTCGTCACAGTCACAGTCCTGGGGATAAATACACTACGTGCAGAATTATTAGGCAAATGAGTATTTTGACCACATCATCCTCTTTATGCATGTTGTCTTACTCCAAGCTGTATAGGCTCGAAAGCCTACTACCAATTAAGCATATTAGGTGATGTGCATCTCTGTAATGAGAAGGGGTGTGGTCTAATGACATCAACACCCTATATTAGGTGTGCATAATTATTAGGCAACTTCCTTTCCTTTGGCAAAATGGGTCAAAAGAAGGACTTGACAGGCTCAGAAAAGTCAAAAATAGTAAGATATCTTGCAGAGGGATGCAGCACTCTTAAAATTGCAAAGCTTCTGAAGCGTGATCATCGAACAATCAAGCGTTTCATTCAAAATAGTCAACAGGGTCGCAAGAAGCGTGTGGAAAAACCAAGGCGCAAAATAAGTGCCCATGAACTGAGAAAAGTCAAGCGTGCAGCTGCCAAGATGCCACTTGCCACCAGTTTGGCCATATTTCAGAGCTGCAACATCACTGGAGTGCCCAAAAGCACAAGGTGTGCAATACTCAGAGACATGGCCAAGGTAAGAAAGGCTGAAAGACGACCACCACTGAACAAGACACACAAGCTGAAACGTCAAGACTGGGCCAAGAAATATCTCAAGACTGATTTTTCTAAGGTTTTATGGACTGATGAAATGAGAGTGAGTCTTGATGGGCCAGATGGATGGGCCCGTGGCTGGATTGGTAAAGGGCAGAGAGCTCCAGTCTGACTCAGACGCCAGCAAGGTGGAGGTGGAGTACTGGTTTGGGCTGGTATCATCAAAGATGAGCTTGTGGGGCCTTTTCGGGTTGAGGATGGAGTCAAGCTCAACTCCCAGTCCTACTGCCAGTTTCTGGAAGACACCTTCTTCAAGCAGTGGTACAGGAAGAAGTCTGCATCCTTCAAGAAAAACATGATTTTCATGCAGGACAATGCTCCATCACACGCGTCCAAGTACTCCACAGCGTGGCTGGCAAGAAAGGGTATAAAAGAAGAAAATCTAATGACATGGCCTCCTTGTTCACCTGATCTGAACCCCATTGAGAACCTGTGGTCCATCATCAAATGTGAGATTTACAAGGAGGGAAAACAGTACACCTCTCTGAACAGTGTCTGGGAAGCTGTGGTTGCTGCTGCACGCAATGTTGATGGTGAACAGATGAAAACACTGACAGAATCCATGGATGGCAGGCTTTTGAGTGTCCTTGCAAAGAAAGGTGGCTATATTGGTCACTGATTTGTTTTTGTTTTGTTTTTGAATGTCAGAAATGTATATTTGTGAATGTTGAGATGTTATATTGGTTTCACTGGTAAAAATAAATAATTGAAATGGGTATATATTTGTTTTTTTGTTAAGTTGCCTAATAATTATGCACAGTAATAGTCACGTGCACACACAGATATCCCCCTAAAATAGCTAAAACTAAAAACAAACTAAAAACTACTTCCAAAAATATTCAGCTTTGATATTAATAAGTTTTTGGGGTTCATTGAGAACATGGTTGTTGTTCAATAATAAAATTAATCCTCAAAAATACAACTTGCCTAATAATTCTGCACTCCCTGTAGAGGGTGTCATATACCAATTAGCAGGGCAATTGGAGACACAATAGTTCGGGATGAATCAATTTGCGTCCAAACCAAACTTTTTTTAAAATATGGTGAATTGGAACTGAAACTGAACCAAATCTCAAAAGGTTCACACATCTCTAATTCTTATATTAGTTATGTTAATATGAGGAATTAATAGCCATCGGGCAAGAGTTGAAATCTGACCACAAGATCACATCTCAGATATGAAGTCAATTACAGACCTCACTAGTCTTAATATGTCTGCCCTACATAAGCACACATTTTTCATTGACTTCCCATTAATGGTTCATACTGCCCCTCTTTTGTTTATAATTACTGTACAGTTTGACATTTTGCTGTGTAATCCATATGCAGCGAGTCCCTGAGGAGCTGGTGCAGAGGATGGTAGTGGCCCTGATCAGGGGTGTAGCTATAGGGGGTGCAGAGGTAGCAGTTGCTACCAGGCCCTGGAGCCTGAGGGGGCCCAAAGACCCTTGTGCTGCATAAGAAGACACCAGTATTAGGCCCCTTTCACACGAGAGAGTATTCCGCCCGGGTGCAATGCGTGATGCGAACGCATTGCGCCAGCACTGAATCAGGACCCACTCATTTCAATGGGTCTGTGTACATGAACGTTGGTTTTCACGCATCAGTTCTGCATTGCGTGAAAATCGCAGCATGTTCTATATTCTGCGTTTTTCATAGAAGTGAATGGGGCTGCGTGAAAATCGCACCGCACCTGGAAGCAAGTGCGGATGCGATGTGTTTTTCACGGATGGTTGCTAAGAGATGTTGTTTGTATACCTTCAGTTTTTTATCACACGCGTGCAAAACACATTAAATCGTATTGCACCCGCATGATAAAAACTGAACAACTGAACACGATCGCATACTAAACTGAATAAAATTGCACATTTTTCACTGAACGCATCCGCAACACATCCAGACCCAATCCGCTCACACTCGTCTGCAAGGGGCCTTATATAGAGTGCATGCTGGTCAAGTTACACCTCTGGCTGGAGGGAAGGGGCTAGGTCAAGAATTTGGCATGGGGGTGCCATTTAAATTTTTGCCTCAGACAGCACAAGGGCAATGTGCTTCCCTGCCCCTGGCCACAAGGAAAGGGGGGCCCAAGCTAAACTCTTGCACCAGGGTCCATGAGCCTTTAGCAACACCCCTGTCACCGCCGGCCCTGGGAGAGATCTTAGGCTACTTTCACACTGCCGTTTCTGGGTCCGCCTGTGAGATCCGTTTCAAGGCTCTCACAAGCGACCCAAAACGGATCAGTTTAGCCCCAATGCATTCTGAATGCATAAGGATCCGTTCAGAATGCATCAGTTTACCTCCGTTCAGCCTCCATTCCGCTCTGGAGGTGGACACCAAAACACTGCTTGCAGCGTTTTGATGTCCGTCTGACGAAACTGAGCCAAACGGATCCGTCCTGACTTACAATGTAAGTCAATGGGGACGGATCCGTTTTTACTGACACAATATGGTGCAATTAAAAACAGATCCGCCTCCCATTGACTTTCAATGTAATTCAAAACGGATCCGTTTGCATTATCATGAACAAACGGTAATGCAAACGGATCCGTTCTGAACAGATACAAGTGTTTGCATTATAAGTGCGGATCCGTCTGTGCAGATACCAGATGGATCCGCACCTAAACGCAGGTGTGAAAGTAGCCTTAGAAGTTCAGATAGACGGAAGACTCAGGAATCTATCTGACAGATCTCTCTTGTTTTTATTGTTGCTGACAGGCTTCCACCCCTTCTCAGATGCTGCTCATTATCAGTCAGGTGGCTCTTTATATGTTCCGCCTCTCACTTGTTTCCCTGCAGCTAATAGCTCTTCTGTGAGTGCTCTGCTTGTGTAGTGGTTCTCCTGTTCCAGTTGCTTCTCAAGCTAAGTACTTTTCCCTTTCCTGTTGTGCCTGTTCTGACTAGGCCTCAGGGAGACACTAGCTCCTTCAGTTTGGAAGGAGCTGGTTGCCTCTTTCCCTTTTCCCTAAGCTGAGGGTTTGGTGCAGTGTATTAGCAGCCTCAGGTTCCAGTGCATGTGCATTTCTACCTTTGAGATTTGCACATGATTTTAGCAGCTTAGGGAGAGATATTCAGGGATTGCTAGGAGGTGACCTCTTTTCCTAGGTTTGGGTCCTAGTCTGTTGTTGTTTTGTTGTGGTTACCTTTGGTTGTCCTTCCTTCCCCGTACTACCCGTGACAACCCCTGGCCCTGATGAGATGTTGTGTCTCTCTCAGGCCATTGCTCCCTGGGGATAAGTGCAGTGGAAATGTAGTTTCAAGAATTAGGCCAGAAGTAAATATGTAACTCTCTTCTTTTTTTTTTAATGCAAAATATTACTTGTGGTACATCCAGTATATACAAAGTGCAATTTCTGGCACCAGAGGTACTGTATGGTGGCAGGTTGGCTAACTATAGATTGGCACTAGAACACACTTGTGGGTATAGGTGTCCACTATAAGATTCACACCAGCTTTGCCATGCCTAGTGATGTTGTAGATGATGGATATCTGATCTGTAGTGACTCTCCTTGCAGCAGTGTCTAAAAAGCTGTATTTCACTGATTATTCTTCACTCTTGTCTCTCTGGTGCTTTCTGAAAACAGAATTTACTAATCTCTCTGGAGTGTTGGTCTCACAGGAGAAGAATATCCTATGAGTAGGAGCACTAACATAGGCTTCCTGTCCTTTCTCTAGCTAGACTGGAACTCCCCCTCCTGGAAGAAAGCAGGACCAGAGAAATAAGGCTGTTAGCCATGTTCCTGCCAACAGTTGCCAACTATGACCTCCTCTGCTGGAAGGCATGACCAAAACAAGAAAATACATAACATTACAATACACAACTATATACAATTTGCAGATTTGGGGTACTACATCTCTTCAAAATATTTATTTTATATATAAACAAGAAAAAAGGCCAATATTGAACCCATGTTAGACAACTACTAATGGTGACCGAGTCTGAGTATGTATCACCACCCTGTTTTCTATCACTGAGACAGTTAATTATCAACTCACATACTCACCGCAAGTCAAAGCATTCTCATTTTATGTGCCAACAGTTTACTGAAAGAAACATAATATATTAAATGACCCAATGACTCACCTTGGTCTAGTATAGAATAGAAACTGATCAGATTTGTTTGACAGAAATTATGTCTCATAAACTCAGGTTGATACAGTTATAGACTTATTTCAATTGAGATACTACAGGATAGAATCTATTAAAGGAGGTCTAAACCAGGGATGTAAAACTACAATTTCCACCATGCCCTGCTGTAGGCTGATAGCTGTAGGCAGCCTGGGCATGATGGGAGTTGTAGTTTTGCAACAGCTGGAGAGACGCAGGTTGGCCATCCCTGGTCTAAACCTTTGCTGAAACAAAAAAGGTGCAGTAGCTCTTCAATTTTGGCTTTCATTGACTCTGCGCAGCTTTTCCAGCATGTGGAGGATGGATCCACAGAATGGATATGGAATCCATACTTCACATGGTACAAAAGCTAAGCAGTGTGGATGACACAAAGGCTTTCTGGTAAGTTCTGCTGTCAGGGGTGTACATAGAAATCACTGGGCCCCATGGCAAAATTCTGAATTGTGCCTCCTTGTGAGTGACCCATCACACCCCTTTAGGCTACGTGCACATCTGCTGCAGAGGTTCCAGCAGAAGCCTCCATTGCAGTTTCTGGCAAAAACAAAGGACAAAACAATTTTGAATGGCCCTATTATTATGAATGGGATCCGGCAGGTGGCAGCCGTGTTTGGCATATGCTAGATCTGAAAATTCTGTTATTCTGCTGGTATGCTGGAACGGAATACCAAAATCTGATTACCTAGCCTTACCCGATGAACTGTGCCCGCTGCTGCTACTTTTTATATAGAGTGTCATCCTTCCCCCATGGACTGTGCCTGCTCCTGCTTCACCTCCTCCCCAATGCTAACCTACTGGTTGTGCTGCTGGCAGAGCGCAGTCAGGGCCTGGAGCAGATCCTCTCGGAGCTGGTCTGGAGTCTGGACTGGTGACGCTGCTGGATCAGGTCAGGTCTGGACTGGTCAGTTATGTCACAGTGTGACATGTGCTGGCAGAGGAACAGGAGAGGGACATTGTATAAAGTGCAGACACCGAAAATGAAAGGATTTAATCCAGTTACAACTGATGTTCCTCTGACTGCTGCAGAACCTCCTATTACACACATCAGCTGCTGCAGAATTTCATAATACACACATCAGCTGCTGCAGAACCTCCTAATACACACCTAAGCTGCTGCAGAACCTCATAATACCATAGCTGCTGCAGAACCTCATAATACACACCTCAGCCGCTATAGAACCTCCTAATACACACCTCAGCCGCTATAGAACCTCCTAATACACACCTCAGCTGCTACAGAACATCATAGTACACATCTCAGCTGCTGCAGAACCTCATAATACATACCTCAGCTGCTGCAGAGCCTCATAATTCACACCTTAGCTGCTACAGAACATCATAGTACACACCTCAGCTGCTATACAACCTCATAATACACACCTCAGCTGCTGCAGAACCTCATAATATATACCTCAGCTGCTGCAGAACCTAATAAAACACACCTCCGCTGCTGCAGAATCTCCTAATACACATAAGACCTCAGCTGCTGCAGAACATCATAATCTGATGCTAGAGAACATAAAAGGCTTTGATCACATCTGTGTTGGGGCCTCATTCGCAGATCAGGTCATAAATTCTGGACACAATTTTTTATAGCCTGGCAGATGGAAACCTGTCAGATCTCATCATAGTCGACGGAACCGTCAGGTGTTGTTGTCAATGAAGCGCCAGATCCAGGACTACAGTGATTTTCATTGTTTTGCTCCTATGACAGGTCAGAACAGCGAATGTCACCAGAACAGATGTGAACAAAGCCTAATACACACCTCAGCTGCTGCAGAACATTATAATAGTGACAAGGGAACTACAAGTCTCATCATCACCAGATTGTTATTATTGTAAATTAAGGGGCAACACAGGGACAGGTAAAATGGAGAGAACTACAACTCCCAGCATGTCCAGGCTGTTATTATCGGATACAAGTGGATATTGCTACAGAGAGTATAAGGCCGGGTTCACATCACCGTTTAGTTTTCCGTATTTTTGATCCGTCAGAAGAACAGAAAAATAAAGAAAAAAACTGATCCTGTAATATTAAGCATCAGTTCTGCATATTTGGCATCCGTTTGAGCCATTTTCGTCTTAGATCCGTTATTTTAGGCAGGAAAAAGTCCTGCATGCAAAACGGAAAACTAAACGGTGATGTGAACCCAGCTTAAAAAGAGGGAACTACAGCTCCCAGCATGTCCAGATTATTATAGGGCATCATCCAGTTGTACTAGGTGACAGCTTTAAAAGGAAATAGCTATAACCCCCAGAATGGCCAGACTTTTTATGGGGCATCAATATATATTACAGAGAGGAGGTATAAGAGGAGAGAACTACAACTTGAAATTACACGGGGAGAGATACAATAGGACAGAATAACTATAACGCCCAGCATTACTAGACTGTATTAGGGCATATGTTTAAATTACATAGAGAGGGATATAATAGGACAGAACTACAACTCATAGCTTTTATAGGATGTTATATGGGTGTGGCGAAACCAACCTCGCCACGGTGTTTTGGAGGGGGCTGTTTGCCAGCCTCCTGCCCCAGGATTATGGCCCATACTAACTTTGAAGGAGAAGACAGACCGGCCAAATGTGACTTCCATGGAATTCGGGAACCCCTGCTCGGATCTGGGTGATTTTTTGATATGTTGTTCACCCAGATCAGAGCTATCTATGGATGTATACATTATGGGGATGTGTGGGGTTTTGAGGTGTTTTCTGTGTGTTGGGAAAAATGTGTGTTTTCTGTCTGGTAGTGATTAAGTTAGCCCATTACGTTTGGTAATTGTATTATGTGGATTGCGTCTCACTCAGACAATGCCAGTGTGTTAGTTAATTGCGTCTCAGACAATGCTCATTGTATTTTGTTGATTGCGTTACAGACAGAGGGAAGGGGATTTTGTGTACAATTGCTGGGACGGTTTCACTACTGTAAATGCATGTGATTGGCTAAAATATAAACTGTCAGTCTTTTACAAGGGCCCCAGGGGGAGTGTCCCTTGCTAGGAGACCTGCATAAAAGGCTGATAAATAACCCATTAAAGAGTTCCTGCTTTGCCCCTTTATGAAGTCTTGGCTCATGTTTGGGGGATGGGATAACTACACTCTTGGGGATTGCTATATCAAAATACTCCCCTGAGTATAAGCTCTTGTAAGAGCTTGTTCCTGGTTCCTGTCTCTGCATTTAGGAGAGGTTCACCCACTGGAGCCTGGAGCCTTGGCGTAGGTCCAAGGTCGGTAGGAGACGGCGAGACCTCCACCAAGCTTCGGCGGTTCGTGGGGTCTGCAGTGCTGACGGTGTCAAGTGGAGTGCTTGGAGTCCTCTGGAAGCACTAGGAGCATTTATCAACGGAGTTACCCGGTCGGGGTGCTAGGCATTCCGTTACAATGGGCTATCCCAGAACACCACTAACCCCTCCTCCAGGCGCCACACAGAAGCTCCGCCCCCTCACAGGGATATGCCACAGGTCATTCACCAGTCTGCTGCACTGTCACATGATGATGGCATCACCAAAGGTCGTTCAGACTTCTGCTGCTCTGCTATTCCTTGGCTTACTGCACTGGTGACATGGTTGATGACATCACCAAAGGTCCTTCTCCACCTCTTACATTCTCAGGTAGCCATACAAGTGGAATTGGTGGGCGGGGCCTATCCTCCACTGTGGGCCCCCTTCCCCCTGGCGCCCCATAGCAGCTGCATGGTCTGCCTCTATTGGAGGTACGCCACTGTCTGCTGCAGCTTTGTGATTTCAGCAATGGTTTCAGTCCACTTCATGGCCTGTTTATATAAGCTTAGGATTGTGACAATTATTGTGGATGAGTGTACCACCAATCAACTGACAAATGGGCAAAATGCTTGTATATTGGTGATCCCATCTTTTATATGGCACATAAAATCATCATTTGCTGGCAGCAGATTGCCCTGTGTAAACGACAAATCTGTGTACGGACAAACAATTGCAGTAGCAATCAGAGAAGATGACTGCTGCAGGTAAATCTAGAAGAAATGGTTTGATCCCAATTTATTGTCTATGCATCGGCCTGTGTAAAATACCTTTTAGAAAACCTTCATACGATTTAGGCTACTTTCACATTGGCGTTTCTGGCTCCCTTTGTGAGATCCGTTTCAGGGCTCTCACAAGCGGCCCAAAGCGGATCAGTTCAGCCCCAATGCATTCTGAATGGATAAGGATCCGTTCAGAATGCATCAGTTTGGCTGCATTTGGCCTCCGTTGCGTTTTTTAGACGGTCACTAAAACGCAGCTTGCAGCGTTTTGGTGACCGTCTGACTATGCGGAGCCTAACGGATCCGTCTTTACTTACAATGTAAGTCAATGGGGATGGATCTGTTTTTCATTGACACAATATGGTGCAATTGAAAACGGATCCATCCCCCATTGACTTTCAATGTAAGTCAAGACGGATCCCTTTTGACTTAGACTTTTTTTTAAATAAATAATGCAAACGGATCCGTTATTAATGGATACAAGAGTTTGCATTATTGGTGCGGATCTGTCTGTGCAGATACAAGACGGATCCGCACAAAACGCGAGTGTGAAAGTAGTCTTACCCACAGTAGAGGTAAAATTATAAGTCTATTGTTTCCTGGTTTTCATTTTAACCATTTGCTATGACCTAGTCATCTTATCTGCTCCAACTCATAATAATGTTGAAAACAACCACCATAATTTGAATTGAAAGTGGTTTTCTAGAGGGTAGTCTTCTCAAAGAATATGGCTAGCATGCATTATATATGGTAGAACTGGTAATCCATAGGAACAAAATAAAGAGGACCAAGCACGCTCCTTGTGTGGTACCTTTAGAACAATAATATATAGGTAAAATCCAGCTGCTTACCCTGGAGGACTTGTGCTCTGAGCACAACACTGATCAAGGTGTTGTACAGATAAATCCAGGAAATTGGCTGCTGCTCCCTCCTATAGGTGGCTCCATGTTGAGTCTCCATGAAACCCACAGTAGAGGTAAAATTATAAGTCTATTGTTTCTTGGTTTTCATTTTGACCATTTGCTATGTACTAGTCATCTTATCTGCTCCAACTCATAATAATGTTGAAAACAACCACCATAATTTGAACTGAAAGTGGTTTTCTAGAGGGTAGTCTTCTCAAAGAATATGGCTAGCATGCATTATATATGGTAGAACTGGTAATCCATAGGAACAAAATAAAGAGGACCAAGCACGCTCCTTGTGTGGTACCTTTAGACCAATAATATATACAGTACAGAAAACCATTTCAGGGGACTACCTCTTGAAGCCCATCAAGAGAATGCCAAGAGTGTGCAAAGCAGTAATCAAAGCAAAAGGTGGCTACTTTGAAGAACCTAGAATATGACATATTTTCAGTTGTTTCACACTTGTTTGTTATGTATATAATTCCACATGTGTTAATTCATAGTTTTGATGCCTTCATAGTCATGAAAATAAAGAAAACTCTTTGAATGAGAAGGTGTGTCTAAACTTTTGGTCTGTACTGTAGGTAAAATCCAGCTGCTTACCCTGGAGGACTTGTGCTCTGAGCACAACACTGATCAAGGTGTTGTACAGATAAATCCAGGAAATTGGCTGCTGCTCCCATCTGTAGGTGGCTCCATGTTGAGTCTCCATGAAACCGCACAAAACAGGACAAAAAGCAGGTACATAGACACTGCTTTTTAAATAAATTTACCTATCCCAGTAGTACCGCTGTACCTGCTTTTTATCCTTTTTTGCTCTAGAATTGATAATCTGTCACGGTAATCTTATTTCTTAACATAAAACATCTAAGCTATGGACACCTTTAGGGATATTTTTGAAATCATTGCAATATTTTGGGATGAGAAAATTCTAGTAGGTCTTTTTAAAAGTTTTTAACAGTTTTTCTTCTGCAGATTGCATGTTTTCACATACATTGCAGGCTGCTTTGACCCCTTCAGAGGGAAATCCATCAGAGAAATTGTACGGTGACTCAATCTGTAGCTCTTATCTGTATATTCCTAAGTGCTCATTTAAAATGAATTCTTAACAAACTTGCAGAAAAAAAGGTTACAGAATGAGCCATCACAGATTATATGACAGATATAACTATGAACAAGACAGAGGACTGGAATATATGTGAAAACATATAGGCTGTAGAGGGCAAACAATTTAACATTTTTAATAAAGAGCTATCGGAAAAATGCTTTTAACTTAGAATAAGTACAATATAATAATACAAAATTGATTTAAATGTATCCAGAGGATTTAAGTTTTCAGTAAAAAAAATCCGAAACTATGCGAGATATTTACTAACAGAAATATGTCTATATTAGGCGTATTTCTAGCGCCGATTGTGGGCGTGGGCAGGGAAACGGGACGGGCCAGTAGTGGATTTTCTACACCTCTTTTAGGCATAGAAAATGGTATAAATCTATGCCAGCAAGGAAGCTGGCACAGATTTATAAGCAGTGGTGGATCCTCCAAAGTTATTTAGAGGCTGGCACCTCCACAACCAGTGCAGGGCCTTAGGACTGGCATCTAAAACGCCAGTCTTAATAAATAGACCCCTTATGTTCTTTCCTCTCTTCTATCTCCTTTTCTTTGCAGCTGTGTACAATGGCAATTCTCACACTATGTGTATTCATTAATTAGACTTATCAATATTTGCAAAAGGAGCAATTGTAGACTACACAATTCTCATTATTTTCATGGTATGGGCTGTACTGACAAAGCTATAAAACAGACAAGTGGGTCGGCACTTTTGTAATTAGAGAAATAACAAAATGATTTAAAGGTGATTCTTTTAGTGTCTCACTGAATAGGTATTAAAGATGTCACCTCTAAATCACTTTTGTTATTTTTCTCATTACAGAATAGTTTTACCTACTCATCATTGTTCCTTGTTTGAATAAACCCTGTTAATTTCCAGTATTTGAAACTTCTACCCATATCAAACAGGAAAACTGTTTATCAAGCAAAGTATTCTCTTGAAATACATTTTATATTATTCATTGTCTTGACAGAGTCATTAACAATTAACAGCTGAAGAGACCACTATTTAATTTAAATAATCTCATTATATAAAGCAGAGAGCAATTCATCCTGAACAGTTTTACTTTGCTTTGTGTCATTTCTACCAATAATAAAAGAATGTAACAGATAGTGGGTGTAGACGCACTGTTCCAACTATCCAGTCTGACTTTGGGCTAAACCTAAGCCATTTTCCCGGTGGTTCCCTAGTCACTTTTTAACCCCTGGACAGTAGTCTGTACAGGCTGAATACAAAGGTCAGGGCAGGCTGAGTACATGCATAATCCAGATAGCAATTCCAAGGTCAGGGCATGTGGCAAGGAGCAGTATTGGTAATCAGGCTAGGTATGGTACACGAGTAGTCAGACAAGGGATCACATCTTTGCTGGTTACTATACACTGAAAGAAATCTTAAAGCTCAAGCAAGGTGGTAAAACCACCAGCCCAGCTAAATAGGAAGACTGCTCAGCAGCTGGACAGAGGGCAAGAGGGAAGGATTAGCTCAAGCAGTGCTGTAAGGAAGTTTACTAAGCACTAGTGCTAATACATGCAAGACAGCGGCAGACACGGTCTGCCAGCCTCACAATATAGTTTGATAAAATGGGTAATATAAGGTAAATACAGCAGTCGAGAGATGACATGTTCAACATACTGTATTTTGCTATATCAATGTCTCCTAGTTATCTGTAGCAATTACCAAAAATACAGTGAATGTCCCAGCTGGAACATGAACTACATATGCTGAATGGGCTAACAGATGCAGCATGCATTATGAAAGAAGGGAGAAGGAACATGGATTTCACTGGGTTGTTGAGTACTGTACGCTTTATCTAGCATATGTAAAGGCACTTTCTATTACATACAAATAAGTAGTCAAGAAACAGAGTCTAAGGTTGGCATATATCCTATGTTTTAATATTAAAAAGAAAATATATATTTTATTAAACAATAATTAATACTATAGCTTCAGGCATTCATAGGGCTAAAGCTTGAAAATAAGCCAAATGTGTAATAAACTTACGAAATATTTATAGCTAATAATGGCTTAATAATTTAACACTATGCATCAGCCTTGCAAAAAGAGAAAAATCACAAAGCAGGGTTCTCCGTGGGGGGATGCACACATGCTTGGTGCAGTGTAGTGGTGCAGGAAATAATGATGATAGGTTAAATGCAGAACAGTTCTTTACTAAAGGATTAAGTTGAAGCACATCAGTTGCAGTTCTCAGCATGCAGTGGGCTGGCAGGTATTACACAAATGCACTTTTCACAGTTCTTACAGGTGACACAGCTGCACAGGTAGTTAACAGACCAAAATATTTGTCCAGAGCAGTCTTCTTTATACTGCACTTCTCCAGCTGACTTGTACTTAAGCATCCAGGCATGGGGTGTAACACTTCTTGTCTAAACAATGCAACCACAGGGTAGACCATAAACATTAGACTATGCTCTGTCATTTTTTTAACAGGTTGCCATACTTACAATGTACACATCCACAGTGTACTTTGCGGGATGTAGATATTTTATGCAGATAGTCAATTTGCTCTCAGTGTGTCCAGGCATCCGAAGGAAACTCTTGAACACATGCAATGAAGACTCAGTAGTCCTTTTACAACAGCAAAACTCCAAAGATTTAAACTCTAAACTTCCTATTTTTATCTGGTTTGCTTTTAAAAGTAGAGTTCTTTCTGGCCTTGCCCTGGGTGGTACCTAGGTCCAGGGGTGGCTTGTGTGTTAGCACTACATTTTGCTTAAAATTGACTGACCTGTTTTAGAATGTTGCTCCTCTCTATATTGACAGCCTCATTTAGTAGTGTGTGCAATAATGACCTACTAATACCTTGCACATACTTATAAATATATAGACATGCATTTACCATACATAAATATATTTTAACCCCAGTTTTGTAGGGTATCACTACTTTGGGATGGTGCACTGTCTTCTGTCAAAGTAAAAAAAATATATATATTAAAGAAGACCTCTTAGCACTCCTGACATGTTTTATTTTTTTTGAAAATATTTGTAGTAATTCTAGAGCAACTGTATGTTATTTGCACATAAAGAATGTATGGCATGGGATCATGAGCCTAGCCTGCTTCATATGTGGCGGGTGCCAGCGGTGTAACACATTTGACACCTGTGAGTCCAGTATTAGAGATAAATCCCATCCCAGTCATTAATCCCCTAAGATGCCTCAATCAATAGTGACAGAAGTAACTGAGGAGTTAGGGCTCATGCACACGAACGTATTTTCTTTCCGTGTCTGTTCCGGGTTTTTTTGAGGACCATTTGCAGAACCATTCACTTCAATGGGTCCGCCAAAAAAACCGGAAGTTACTCTGTGTGCATTCAGTTTCCGTATGTCCGTATTTCGGCGGTTCCGCAAAAAAATAGAACATGTTCTATTATTGTCCGCATTATGGACAAGGATAGTACTGTTCTATGAAGGGCCAGCTGTTCCGTTCCGCAAAATACGGAATGCACACGGATGTCATCTGTATGTTTTGCGGATCCGTTTTTTGCAGACCGCAAAATACATACGGTCATGTGCATGAGCCCTTAAACAGGGGCAGGGGTGATCATAGCTCTTGCAGTAAAATTGCAGGGTTCTGAACATTAACTATGGCAGTCTGGGACCTTGTGAAGGCTCCTAGGCATGTCAATATAAAATACTTGTTAAGAGCTTCCTGCAGCAGGGCTTAATATAATGCTTGTCAAAATTTCATAGACTGCAATAGTATTCTGCTGCAGTCTGTGGTACAAGCAATCAGAAGATCACACTTTTAAGACCTTAATGGGGCTAAAAATTACAATAAAATAAAAGTAAAAAATAAATTTAATGAAAACATAAAAAATTCAAATCATGTCCCTTTCCCAATTTTATGTATAAACATAAAAAATAAACCTAATTTGCATTTGTGCTAATGTCCAAACTATTAAAGTAGAAAACTGTGTGTAATGCATAATGGAAATTCAAGAATAACAGTTAATTTGCTGTTTTATTTGTCACCTCCCCCCCCAAAAAAAAAATATTATAAAAACTGATTGAAAAGTCATATGTACCCTAAAAAGGTACCACTAAATACTATATCTTGTCCCACATAAAAAAAATAAAAATCTCAAACAGCTCCGTAGATGGAAATGCAAAAAAGTTATGGGTGTCAGAATATGATGGCATAATTTTTTAAAGTTTTTTTTTTTTAAGGATGTAATGTCGTTTTTAGCAACAAATCCCTGCAGTATTTGTCCGGCTAAAGGGTAGTGGCCGGCAGGGCTGGGACAAGGCCATTTGGTGCCCAGGGCGAAGATGGCAAACTGCGCCCCCCCCCCCCCCCCCCCCCCCCGTTTTTAAGAAAGAATCAATGTTGTTTCAAAACAAGAATATACTTAAAGCAATAGAACAAAGGACTGTGGGACTTTGAAAGTCACAGACACTATAAAGTTCCCCCCCATCATCATGTGCCAGTATAAAGTCCCCCCCATCATCATGTGCCAGTTTTGTAATAAGCCCCCCCAATGTGCCAGTAACACTATTGTAAAAAAAAACAAAAAAAAAACACTTATACTTACCTAAGTGTCAGCGATGCGATGCAGCCTCTTCCTGTGTCCCACGCTGTAATGTAAGGCTCAGGCGGCACGATGACGTCATTGCGCCGGCCTCTGATAGGCTGCCGGCCTAGTGCCTGCAGCCAGGGGCGTACATAAAAATCACTGGGCCCCATAGCAGGAATCTAAATTGGGCCCCCATTCCCCTTTTATAGCCCCTCCCTTTGTTCCATGAACTATTCTTGCTGCTGCGTTCTATAATTTATGCCATCAGGGCCGGAATGGGATTACAAAACAGCCCTGGCACACAAAAGAGGTATAATAGATGCAGATGTATATTATATACAGCAGTGTACAGTTATGTGAGGTATGCGGTATAATAGATGCAGTGTGTACAGGTATATAGTATATTCCCTAGTGTTCTGATATGTGAGGTACAGGGTATAATAGATGCAGTGTGTACAGGTATATAGTATATACAGCAGTGTACTGATATGTGAGGTACGGGGTATAATATATGCAGTGTATACAGTATATACAGTAGTGTAATATGTGAGGTACGAGGTATAATAGATGCAGTGTGTACAGGTATATAGTAAATACAGCAGTGTATTGACACCTCAGTACACTGCTGTATATACTATATATCTGTACACATTGCATCTATTATACCTCGTACCTCACATATATAGTATATACAGAAGTGTACTGATATCTGTACACACAGCATCTATTATACCTCATACCTCACATATCAGTGCACTGCGGTATATACTATATATCTGTACATATTGCATGTATAATACTGTGTAATATATGCAGTGTGTGTGCATGTATGTGTGTGTGTGTATATATATATATATATATATATATATATATATATATATATACAGAGCAGTGTATTGATGTGACACATAGAAGGTATAATACTGTAGATGCAGTGTTTATAGAAATATGTGGTCAGTTATGCATTATAGTCACTGTGAGGTACATGAGGTAGTGGTAACTGTCTGAAGTAGTATACATGAGTGAGCAATGAGTAAAAACAGGGCATGGAGGGGGGGGGGTAAATGATGAAAAGTGGAGGACCTCCTCTTACCTCTCCATTCCAGTCTGTATGGATCAATACAGAGCTGCTTGTGAACTTTTAATACTTGCTGTTAGGGGTTGAAGGACCCGTGATGATGTCATCACAGGTCCTGGCAGATGTACCTTTGAAACCTAGGAACTACACCATTTTTGGTGCAGTTCCTTTGCTAGATTCTGCAGGACCTGTGATGTTGAAGATGATGTCATCACAGGTCCTGGCAGATGCACTGTTCTAACCTGGGAACTACACTTTACACTGTGCAGTTCCCTTACAGGACCTGTGATGACATCATCAAAGGTCCTTTAGCTTTAGAAAGGTAAACAGGAGTAATTAGGGGGCGGGGCCTCTCCTCCACTTCGGTGCCTGCCTGCAGCCTATCAGAGGAAAGGGAAGGGACACGCCTCTCCCTCCCCTGCACCTCCGCTGGCACAGACAGTTTACAATGGAGATGAGCGCAATGGAAGCGCTCATCTCCCTGTGCCCGGTGGCGGCTGCTCACTTGGGGGGGGGGGGGGTCATTTTAGTTGGGGGGGCACATGGGGGGGCACAGCATGATGTAGGGGGGGCCATGGCCCGCTCTGGCCCCCCCCTGGCGACGCCACTGCTGCTGGCACTTCACCTGCGCCCCCCTCCTGTCCGCAAATGGTAGCGCCCAGGGCACCCGCTCTTCGGCCCCTGCCTTGTACCGGCCCTGGTGGCCGGATCTTTGCCAGACCCCATTATAGTCAATGGGGTGGGTGGGCATTCTGGTAACATCCGACAATGCCAATCCAGATAGCTCTGGCAAGCTGTTCTCTTCTGGAATAGCTTGCCATAACTAATGCCTGCAGTGTGAAACAGGTCTAGGTGATTTTACATTAATTTTCACATTTTAAACTGCTTGAAAAAGAAAACTAAAGCCACAATATAAATGTCTTATATTTAAACAAATTTGGCAAATTTTGGCATATAGCTATATCAGGTGCTTATAAAGGTTTTATACCAGGTTTTAGCTCTCTAGGGAATACCATTCTTGAGATATTCACAAAAAAAGTTATCATGACACCATCACACGACCAATGTGACCATTGTGAATCAATCCTTATACCCCTACCCAGTGTTTTAATCCCTCAGGTCTACTCAGTATTCCATTTTTACTGTACACCCTCTAAAGAGAAACAGACATTGAATATGAAAATAAATTTCAATATGAACGCTGATAGCACTATACTGCTGCCTGCCCCTATGCCCCCAATGCCCAATAAATATCAATATGGATAATAATTTGGAGCACAGCAGGGCAGGCTGCAGCAGACTATGGTTGTCACTATGACAAAATTTTGATTTGATTTCTATACCATAAAAAAGTATTGCAATACTCGATACCATTCGATACCACGCGAAAAAAACACCAAAAAAGCGGAACGTCCATAATCAAACAGTCCTATCTTATTTTTTTGGGGGACAAGATGACTGAAGAAATCGCAAGGTTTTCATTTATTTATTTTTTTCTGTTATGGTGTTCACCGCATAGGAGATATTTTTAAAATTTTAATAGTTTTGACTTTTAAGAGGTGGCAATATGTCAAATGTTTATTTATTTATTGTTATATGTAAAATTGGGAAAGTGGGCGATTTATACTTAATATTTTGGTGTGTTTTTTTTTTTCTTTTCTTTTACTTTTTATTTAACAACTATTTCTCCCCTTTGGGGCTAGAACCTGGGATCTTTTCTTCCCTTGTCCTATTCACCCTAATAGAGCTCTATTAGGGTGAATAGGACTTCACACTCTCCCTGCTGCCCTGTACCTAGTACACACAGCAGCAGGGAGATTACCATGGCAGCCAGGTCTTCAGTAGCTTCCTGGCTGCCATGGTAACTGATCGGAGCCCAAGGATTACACTGCTGGAACTCCGATCAGAAGCTGCCACTGCCACCAATGAGGAGGGGGAGAGGGGACCCCGTGGCCACTTCTACCAATGATTTTAATACTGGTGGGGGTTGGGTGGGCGCACTGCACCACCAAAGTTTTTAATACTGGGGGGTGTAAGGGCGCACTGCGCCACCAATGTTTTGAATATTGGGGTGAGGGGGAGGGTGCACTGTGCCACCAATGATAATTAACCTTTAATACAGATACAGGAGCCGGGTGCGTTAGAATCACATAGCCGGCACCCGACATCTGACAGGGAGCTGTGATCAGCGGCAGTTAACCCCTCAGGTGGCACTGCGCCACCAATGTTTTTAATACTGGGGTGAGGGGGAGGGTGCACTATGCCACCAATGATAATTAACCTTTGATACAGATACAGGAGGCGGGTGCAGCAGAATCAAATAGCAGGCACCCGACCTCTGACAGGGAGCTGTAGATGTCACTGTTTTGGCCTACTGTGGAAGATACTATTATGAAGGCACTGTGGGTGCCACTGTGATAGGGGTACTCTGCATGTCACTGTTATAGGAGCACTGTAAATGTCACTGTCTTTGCCCATGGTGGATGACACTGTTATGAGGGCACTGTGGATGTCACTGTTACAGTGGGTTTCACATGTGTTGTATATTCCGTTATACCATTCTGTTATAGCAGGGTTATAACAGAATATATCAGAATTTAAAACTAACGCATCAATTGACCTGCTAGAAAGGTGCATTATGTAATCTGTAGTGAATCAAATCTTCTCATCAGTGACTGTATTTGCTATCCCCTCTCTTCTAATTGTAGCTCTGTCATGTGACCAACTCTCTGATCTCCAACTGACACAGGACAGGAAGTCAGTTACTTCTCTATTCATTCCTATGAGACTGAGATTGAGGCTCCCATAGGAGTACATAGAGGAACTGACTTCCTGTCCACACATAAGATGCTGTGTCAGTTGGTGAGTCTGAGTTCTGGTCAGATGAGAAGCATTACGGAGGTATAACTCACAAATACAGACAGTGTCGGACTGGGGTACTTATGGCCTACCAGTGTAACTGATTCTGGGGGCCCACCTTAGGGCTTCTGCACGCAAACTTATTTTTTTCCCATGTCCGTACCATTCCCTTCACTTCCCTAAAAAAAAATGACTTTGTGTGCATTCTGTGTCTCTATGTCTGCATGGCCGTTATGCAAAATGATAGAACATGTCTTATTATTGTCGGCATTACAGACAAGGATAGGACTGTTCTATTAGAGGCCGGTTGTTCTGTTCCGCATACCGTGTGTGGAATGCACAAACACGGTATTCATGTTTTACGGATTCCCAATTTGCGGACTGCAAAACATCCAACGGTCATGTTCGTGTGCACTTACAGTGATAACAGAAATATTAAAGATGAAGTATGATGGCAGACATTCACAGCAAAATGCACAGACATATGTGTCAGCATTTACACATATCTGGATATCCTGCACTTAAGTTAGTCAGAAACAAGACACATGCAGCGCACACCAATCACTCACTGGACACATGTGGCACACAAGAAACATACATGTCTCTCATGCCACTGATGCATATGTCACATGCTGCACATACACCACTGATACATAGATCATATATAGCACACACCAATCACACATAGGAAACACGCAATGCACACACCAAGACAGTTATGCCTAACTCTATTAAATGGATTCTGTCACCTCGTATAACCCAAATTCTGATTTTAAACTTGTCATGATCCACAGCTTACCTTGAATCGGCTGTGCGTATCCGTGGTAATTACCACCGTGCAATCCAGAAGTGGTGGCCGTGCTTACACACAATAAGGAAAGGCTGGAAGTGCTCATAGGCGAACACCTTTACCTATAGTGTGCAAGCATGGCCACCGCTGCTGGATTACACAGTGGTAATAACCACGGATACGTGCTGTGTATAATTTGATGGAAAGGAGGCAATATGGACAATCACAATACATTGTATTAAGTGCCTTGTATTAACTTTCTCTCCATGATAAATGCCAATTGCTGAAGTGAGACAACCCCTTTAACCCCTTTAAGTGTGCTACACTTAAAGGGATTCTGTCACCTTGTATAACGAAAATTCTGATTTTAAACTTGTCATGATCCACAGCTTACCTTGAATCGGCTGTGCTGTTTGTTATTGTAATCCGTCCAGCAGTTTACCAAAAAAACGACTTTTATAAAACCCTGAAGGTGCCCAGAGGGGCGTTATGTTCCCCTTTGTGTGCCCAGTAACGCCCCTCTTACAGTGCCCAGAACGCCTTCCTCCAGAATCCCTAACCGCCCACAGCGTCTCATCCCTCTCCTCCCCCTCCCTGACAGCCGAGCGAAGTCTCGCGCAGACGCAGTACCCACTGAGGGCTGCGCCAGTGCGATTTGCAGGAGACTGAGGGCAGGAGCTTCATCGTCGTCACTGGGCATGCGCCGAGCCCAGTGACGTCCGATGCTCACGCGAGACTTCGCTCGGCCGTCAGGGAGGGGGAGGAGAGGGATGAGACGCTGTGGGCGGTTAGGGATTCTGGAGGAAGGCGTTTTGGGCACACAAAGGGGAACATAATGCCCCTCTGGGCACCTTCAGAGTTTTATAAAAGTCGTTTTTCTGGTAAACTGCTCGACGGATTACAATAACAAACAGCAAAGCCGATTCAAGGTAAGCTGTGGATCATGACAAGTTTAAAATCAGAATTTTCGTTATACGAGTTGACAGAATCCCTTTAAGTGTAGCACACTTAAAGGGGTTAAAGGGGTTGTCTCACTTCAGCAATTGGCATTTATCATGGAGAGAAAGTTAATACAAGGCACTTAATACAATGTATTGTGATTGTCCATATTGCCTCCTTTCCATCAAATTATACACAGCCGTATCCGTGGTTATTACCACTGTGTAATCCAGCAGCGGTGGCCGTGCTTGCACACTATAGGTAAAGGTGTTGGCCTATGAGCACTTCCAGCCTTTCCTTATTGTGTGTAAGCACGGCCACCACTTCTGGATTGCACGGTGGTAATTACCACGGATACGTGCTGTGTATAATGTGATGGAAAGGAGCCAATATGGACAATCACAACTGCATGATAAATGTAATTTACTGAAGTGAGACAAACCCTTTAACCCCTTTAAGCATAAATGTCTGGCATGAAATTTACCAAATTGCACATAATCTACAGAATATTTAAAGGGGTTGTCCTACCATAATGACCTATTGCCTATCTACAGGATAGGTGATAAATATCAGATTGCTGGGGTCTGACTGCTGGAACACTCACTGATCATGAAAAAACGGGTCCTGAGACATTCAATTACATTACCACCAATCTATGTACGCAAGGGTCTTAAGACCACGTTCCCTTGATCATGGGGGACCCAGCAGTCAGACCCCCATCGATCAGACACTTATTACCTGTCGTGTCATAGCTGTTGGACCTTTTCACATTCCTTATCTTTAAAGGTTTTCTTTGGGTGTAAAAAAAATAAAATAATAAAAATTTAAAATCTGGCCCAAAATATGTGTCAAACTCAATATAGAAATGCTCGCCTGTTAAAGGTCCTGTGTCCACTTTTCTAGTTATCCTCTATCCACAGGATCGGGGATAACTAAGTAATCTGTGGGGATCTGAACGCTGGAGCCCCCACTGATCCCCCTTCTTGATTGAGTGGCAGGTCGAGCATACTGTATGCCCTGCCTCTCCATCCATTCTCTATGGCGTCACTGGAGATGGCAGAGTACAGTGCTGGCCATTTCCAGTGGTCCCAAAGAGAATAAATGGAGCAGCAGGGCATATGTGTGGCCTGCCACACCATCAAAAAGGGGAAATAGGACCCGTTCCTGGGATCAGTGGGGGTTGCAGAATCGGACCCCCCTAATCATATAGTTATGCCCTATGGTGTGGAGAGGATAACTTGAAAATCTGGATAACCCGCTTAAATCTTCCATCACTCCACCAGTATCTCTTTACATGGCAGCAGTGATGCCTGTAAATATGGAATATCATCACTACCACCATGTAAAACATTTGTTCCAATACTGGAGAATGCGATGCACTGTGCAGAATTTTTCTGTTATAAGTCCAACCCCCTTTGCAGGTCATAATCTTTAACAAAACCCAAGCAAAGGTGCTAGAGAAGCAACGTGAGCAAAGGGCACAAACGGAGGGTCATAACTGAAACAGAGGCATTAGGGTCACCTGAGGCAGGGTAGTAGTGTGGATCCTGGAGCAGGGGTAACTGGAGAAGAGGCAATATTAGCGGTGCATTTAGAGTGTAGAGAGCAGCAGACATTCATAGATCTGTGTCTCCTATAAACAAATCCCAGATTTCCCCCTTACAGCCTCCTATAGCTCACTACTGTCACAAACCTTAGAAATCAGCCCAGCTCCGCAGAGGAGTCCTTCTCTCCAGCAGCCAGTTTTCTGACAGCAGAGAGGGCAGGAGGATGGCCAGATATGTTTTCTCCTTCTTCACTGCCAGCAGACGGTAAGTTTAGTATACAATTTACACCAGTAGGAGCCTGCATCGCCGTGCGATACTGCCACCAAGTGGCTACAATAATTATCTCTCCTGAGAAACTAGAGAAATAATTACTCCTCCGTCCTCCTTTAACCCCTTCACGCATTTTCACGTACATGTATCCGTGTACATGCATCCGCTGGCATCGCTGTATGCGGTGATGCCGGTGGATTAACCCTTTCACATGCCGCGGTCAGAACTGACCGCGGCACGCGCAGGGTTTACATAGGGATGGGGCTCCCTCTGATTCCATCAGCCCCTCGCGCTACCCTGACAGGGGGCCGATGGTTACCATGGCAGCCCCGATGCCTTCCAGAGGCATCAGAGCCTGCCAGCTATGGAAGCCCAGGAGATCCAGCTTGAGGGCTGGGCCTCCTAGGCAACTGTCAGCGTCTTACTGTGTAAGACTCTGACAGTTCAATTCAGTACAATACATAATATATTACTGAATTGAAACAGGGATCAAACCCTGAAAAGGTGAAGTTCCACAGTGGGACAAATATAAAAGAAAAAAATTGAAAAAAAGTGTTTTTATATAATATATAATAAAAAAAAATAAAGTAAAAAAAGCCCCCTCACCATAAAATAGTGTTTAAATAAATAAATAAATAAATAAAAGACATATTAGGTATCACTGTGTCCATAACGACATGTTCTATAAAAATTTTACATAATTTACCACCTCAGTTTAATGCTGTAAAAAAAAAAAAAATGAGCAAAAAATGCAATTTTTTTGTCACCTTACATCACAAAAAGTGTAATTCCAAGCGATCAAAAAGACATATGTACCCCAAAATAGTATCAATCAAAGCGTCATCTCTCAAGACAATCACCAAAAATATAAAAAAATATGGCTTTCAGAAAATGGAGACACTAAAACATTATTTATTTTTCTTCAAAAATGCTTTTAATGTGTAAAACTTAAATAAATATAACAAAATAGACATATTAGGTATCACCACATCCGTAATCATCTGCTTTATAAAACTATAACATGATCTATCCCCTCAGGTGAATGCCGTAAAAAAATAAAATTAAAATAAAAACTCTGTCAAAAATGAAATTTTTTTTGTCACCTTCATAACAAAAAATGTAATTCCAAGCGAACAAAAAGTCATACACACCCCAAAATGGTACCAATCAAACCATCATCTCTTCTCGCAAAAAAATTAGACCCTACCTATGACAATCTCCCAAAAGATAAAAAAAAATATGGATTTCAGAAAATGAAGGCACTAAAACATGATTTTTTTTTTCTTCAAAAATGCTTTTATAGTGTAAAACTGAAATAAATTTTAAAAAAAGTATACATATTAGGTATCTCCTACAACCTCGAATACGGCGAGATGTACCGGATGAGATACGTTTTATCACCACGTATAATAACAACTACACCGAAATAGGTGAGGTCTTACTTAAATACTGGGGAATGTTACGTGGGACCATTGTTATCGGCCCGCCCACGTGTAACTTTCAGACGTTCAAAAAACCTCAAAGACCATCTGGTACGAAGCCATCACATGGTGAGACAACCTAGACTCTTTGGGTGCAAGGGTCCCAGATGGGGCAACAAACCATGTGGAAAATGTGTTGCCTGTTGCAATATGGATAGGGCAGATACCTTCTGGGACACCGCACATAGGAAGGAATACAGAATTACCTACCCAATTGATTGTGCCACTGTTGGAGTGGTATACTGGGCCTTATGCCCACGCAAAAAAATCTATGTGGGGCTAACAACACGCCAATTTAAGAAACATATGCGTGAACACGTACTGGCGATCACGGCTGCAGCTGATATCACGGAAGATGATCTTCTCACGACCATACCGAGACACTTTAAGGAAGTACATGGTTGCAATGGTTCCTTATTAAGATTCAGGGGGATTGACCATGTTCAAATTTTGCCTAGGGGGGGAAATTGGAAAAGGATTCTGGCCCAACGCGAATCCCGGTGGATTTTCACCCTCAATTGCCTTGCACCAGAAGGATTGAATGATCATAATAGTTTTGTGCCTTTCTTGTAGACTCCCTCGTGCTCCGCTTGCTGTGATCCTGACATTCACTAGGTAAGTGGTGATTTTTAGTAGTATATGGTTTTTAATCTATTTGTCTGCTTAATTTGTTTTTATCAGTCTAGTGTTTTGTCTGATGACCTGAATATGACCCTAATCCTGTATTTTTTAGTTATTTCTAGACCCTGTGGACTGTGCGCCGTGGCCCTTAAAAAGTATTATGAGATGATGCTGTTCCAACAATGGTGTGCCCATGTAGAGATATAAGCATCGTGGGATACTTGATTTTTAATTCGCACATTGTGCGTACTATGGACTCATCTACACTGTATTCTCCTATCTGGCGGTATATATGTGGTCGTGCAAATACCATTGGAGTGATGCGGAATATGTTTTTATATAGTAGATGTCTTTATCTGTGCACGGATAAATAACTGTATTGGTTGGATATGTGGGTGTAGCAACCCACCTGCATGTATATTTCATGTGTATTATGGCACTTGCACTTGCACTTTCGCACTGCGCACTATCACTAGCACTTGCACTTTTCGTATTGTCTGTCTGCACATTTTTCATATTTTTTTAAAATTATTATTGTATTTGTTTATGCTCATGAAGATGGGCATTCTTATTTATTCATTCCTACATTCTATAGTATATAGACTTATTATGTGATATCATGTGTTTCACTATGTATTTATTCCATGATTTATATGGTAAATCATGCATTATTATATTAGTTCTATTTCACTATATTATCATCATTATTATTGTTATTCTTGTCTTTATCATATGTATATATATATATATGCTCTTCCCCCCCCCCCTTTTTTATTTTTTTTTAATGGTTGCACAATGATTAAGTAGCTGAGTATCCCGCTAAATTTGTATTTATGTGCTATGAGATGTATGGGCTTTAATGAGTATAGGAACAGGAGACATGGCTCCGCCCATCTACTGGTCAGCTGACGATTGTTGCTGGGCTGCTGTGGACGCTATGCCCCGATCATGTGACATGCGCCGCTGCGTCATACCTACTTCCGGGTGTGTGGTCACATCCGGCTTGATATGCAGCGCTGATCTGATGTGAGATGGGGGCGGGACAGTCTTGTTCCTGCACGGTATGCCGGGACCGAGAGCGCATGCGTGATGGTGAGGTCACACCTGGCATCTGCCGGACAAATGTGATTGGGGTGAGGGCAGTATGTTGCAGGTGTAGACCATCAATTAATTTACAGCCGCATCCCCTTTCGGTTCAGGCAGACTTTCAGGGTATAAAAGGGAGGGTCATAGTTTAGGTTCATTGTGCCCTGTGAAAAAGCCAGCGTGCGAAACGGACGTCGGGCCTGCCCCCCATCCACCAGGTTTAGTATTTATATGTGTTATGTACTGCATATGCCACTTGCTGCCTATCTGTGTCACTGGGTTGATGCTGTTTTTTTCTATATATTTATATGCTCCTTAGTCACCTCAATCCACCCAGATGTGTCTGCCGCAGCTTGTGGTGAGGTTGTGTATTGAATGAGCTGACTGATACATGTGCGCATTTAATTTTTTCATCTTTATTCATACAGTGTCCAGTGTAGCATATGGGCAGTGGCAATTTGATACAAACATTATTTATTTATTTATATATGTACTGGTCTGGGGGGCTTTTCATCCACATTTTCTTGCATTTCCCCACTGAGTTTGTATTTTATACTATTTATTCAATTGTGTCAGTATGCATATATGTTAAATAAAGATTTTGTATGAACATTACCGCTGGTGTGTTGTGCAATTATAGGAGTTCATATTCTGCGGCCGTGCGGTATATATGTTGGCTGTTTCAGCCTTCTTTTGGGTACAATATTAGGTATCTCCACGTCCATAATTTCTTGCTCTATAAAACTATTATCTGACTTACCCCCTAAGGTGAACATCATAAAAAAATAACTGTGCAAAAAATACCATTATTTGGTCAGCTTTTATAACAAAAAGTGTAATACCAAGTACCAATGCCAATGCCAATATAGTATCAATCAAACCGTCATTTCTTCCCGCAAAAAATTAGCCCCTACATAGGACAATCACCCAAACGATTAAAACATTTTTTTTTCTTCAAAAATGCTTTTAATGTGTAAAACTGAAATAAATGATACCTTTCATCACAAAAAGTGTAATACCAAGTGATCAAAAGGACATATGTACCACAATATAGTGATCAAACCATCATCTCTTCCGGCAAAAAATGAGCCCCTACATAGGACAATCGCCCAAACAATAAAAAAATATGGCTTTCAGAAAATGGAGACACTAAAACATGATTTTTTTTCTTTAAAAGTTCTATTATAGTGTAAAACTGAAATAAATTTAAAGTAGACATATTAGGTATCGCCGCATCTGTAAAAATCTGCTCTATAAAAATATCACATGATCTACCCCCTCAGTTGAACGCTGTTAAAAATAAAAACTGTGCCAAAATAGCCATTGTTTGGTCACCTTGCCCCCCAAAAATGTCATTGAATGATCAAAAAATCATATGTACCCAAAAATGGTACCAATAAAAATGTCAGCTCTTCCTGCAGAAAAAGAGCCCCTGCACAAGGCGATCAGCAGAAAAATAAAAGAAAGAAGCTTTCAGAAAAGGAAGACACAAAAACATTATTTTTGTATTCAAAAATGCTTTATTATATAAAACTGAAAAAACAAAAAAAAATACACATATCTGGTATTGTTGCGTCTGTATCAACCTGCTCTATAAAAGCAACACATGATCTATCCTGTCAGGAGAACTCCGTAAAAAACAAAAAATAAAAACTGCCACAACAGATATTTTTTGGTTACCTTGTCTCACAAAAAGTGTAATATCGAGCTATCAAAAATCATATGTACCCCAAAATAGTACCAATAAAACTTTCACCTCATCCCGTAGTTTACAAAATGGGGGTCACTTTTTGGGATTTTTTACTCTAAGGGTGATTAAGGGGGTTTTCAAATGTGACATGGCAACTTAAAATTATCCAGGTGAAAACTCCCCTCCAAAATCCATATGGCGCTCCTTTCCCATCTAACAGTTTACAACCACATATGGGGTGTTTCTGTAAACTGCAGAATCAGGGTAAGAAATATTCTTTGGCTGGTAAACCTTGCTGTGTTACAGGGAAAAAAAATCGATTAAAATCAGCAAAAAAGTGAAATTTTGAAATTTCACCTCCATTTTCCTTTCATTCTTGTGGAACACCTAAAGGGTTAACAAAGTTTGTAAAATCAGTTTTGAATAACTTGAAGGGTGCATTTTCTAAAATGGGGTCATTTATGGGTGGTTTCTACTATGTAAGCCCCAGAAAATGACTTCATAACTGAACTGGTCCTAAAAAAGTGGGTTTTGGGCATTTTCTTAAAAATTTTAAGAATTGCTTCTAAAATTCTAAGCCTTCTAATGTCCTAAAAAAATAAAATGATGTTTACAAAATGATTCAAACATGAAGTAGACATCTCGGAAATGTACAGTAACAACTATTTTATGAGATATCACAGTCTGCTCTAAAAGCAGAGACATTCAAATTTCAAAAATTGTGAATTTTTCAAAATTTTCAGTAAATTTTGGAATTTTTTATAAATAAAGGTGAAGCAAATTGACTCAAATTTACCACTAACATGAAGTACAATATGTTACCAGAAAACAATCTCAGAATTGCTTATATAAGTAAAAGTGTTCCAGAGTTATTGCCACATAAAGTGAAACATGTCAGATTTGCAAAATGTGGCTTGGTCCTTATGGTGAATAGTGATGAGCGGCAGGGGCTATATTCGAATTTGCGATATTTCATGAATATTTGGGCGAATATTCGTCATATATTCGCAAATTCAAGATTATTTTCTTGATTGCAAAAATCGACAATGTAATATTCGCGTAATGCGTGCGAAATACAGGCGTGGGTCACTTTTGGTATATTTTCCAAGCTGCTACAAGTTTCCTGATACTGGAGAAAATGGTTGGCATGGCAGAACATTAACAATGGCTTTATATGCAGTTAGAGTGCTCCAATATATTCGCGATTGCACTAATCGGCACTAATGATGCAAATATTTTGGTGCAATACGTGAAACTTCACATTTTAGCAGGTCTGCATGTATGTATGGACAGCAGAACCTATTACACTACCTAACATCCTGCACTGCAACAGCTACTCTATATCAGGATATAACCTACACTGGCTGTCTCCCACTAACTATCTGTATTATATACTGTAGATAAGCTATCTAAGTATCTATCTAATGTAGTGTGGAGTCTCCCTTCCTGCTATGCTCGTGGCCGACCTAGTGGCCTCCTTCTCTTTCAAGTGGACTTCTGGGGCAGTGAAATACTTAGGTACATATATCCCCACGAATCTGAAAGAGGTATACCACAGAAACTTTATCCCTCTCCGGGAACGGATTAGGGAAGATCTTAAGAAGTGGTCGAAAGGACTGCACACGTGGTTTGGAAGATGTGCCATTTTCAAAATGAATATTCTCCCACGGGTGTTATACCTCTTTCAGACTCTTCCCATCAAACTACCCGCTAGTTTCTTTAACAAGATTCATGGAGACATATTTAGGTTTATTTGGGCAAAGGGTAGCCCGAGACTTGCCAGATCTCTCTTACACATACCGAGGGACAAAGGTGGGCTAGGAGTACCTGACTTACGTAAATACCATTCAGCTTCCCTGCTCCAGAGGATAGTGGATTGGTGTAGGCATTTACAGCTCAAGCAGTGGGTATCAATTGAACAATTATGCTCGAACTGCCCATTAGCGTCCCTGCCCTGGGTGGCTTTGAAACCACCTTCAGCCCTGGCTAATCATCCCACAATCGGACCCACTATCTCCCAGTTCCATAGAATTAGAGATAATCCTCTGATCTCCCCCTCCCCCTCACCTTTATTTCCCATCTTGGGGAATCCCACTTTCCCAGCGGGATGAAAGGGCAGTCCGTTCCTGCAGTGGAGGACTAATGGTAGGTCCCGAGCTCCCTTCTTCAGAACCTCAGGCAGATGGCGCACTTATGACGAGATTCTAAGTATAACAGATCCCTGCTCTTTGGGCTTCTGGAGAGCTAGGCAATTGACGCACTTTCTTTCTTCTATTCCAACCTCCACGGGGTATGACAGGGCTCTCACCTCGTTTGAAAAAATTTGTGTTGGGGTAGACGCCTATAGACATCCCCTTTCTGAATGTTATCAGTCCTTGATAGCCCCTCGTTAGGACTATCTTCCACCGTTTGTGGCTAAATGGTCACAAGTAAAATTAATTATATCACCACACTGGATAAATCTGTGGTAATATCTGATTACACCCAAATAATTATCAGATTCGTTTTGTAAACTGGGATTAATTTAAAACATAAACATTTACTAAGTCATTTAAAATAATGGTTTCTGCAAGGTGATGGACAACAACAATATCTCCAATATACCACTTCAAATGCATGATAAAAGGGTGGATCTTACCCCATTCTGTGGGATCCACAATCAATGGAAAAATTTCCTGGTCTTGGATGGTACCAGGAACCGGTGTGACCAGGGTGCTTGCGTCGGTATTGGCACTGTAGATAACTCCTAGTAGGCCCTATTCTGCCTTTCCTACCTCGTTATGGGTCAGGGGCTACCGGCAGCGCCTGCCTACCACACATGGAGCACCCGCCCCGACAGGGGCGACCCCACACCGAACCTTTCCCTCAGTATGGGTCTAGTGTTCGATATGGCCCTAATTACAAAGCCCTACATGCCATGTTTGTCTTTCTTTTGAGACATCATCAGGGGACTTCACACATGTATTCAAGGGAGGCTGGAAATAAAATCACAAACATACACTAAATACAGGTCACATATATTACTGAGTACCGCATATGAGATAATCATCAGCAGACTCAAGTTACTTACTAAAGATCAAGGTGGTTTTGGCCTCGTGTCTTCACTCAGGATATTCAGTTGTTCCTATCCATGCTGTACAATGGGAAGTGTCCCATGACAGCCAGTGTCTCACCACAAACAGCAATGATTTGGGTGAGCATTCAACAGTTGTTATCCTCATCCTTATATACCTCACCTTCCGGTTAGTGTACGCCCCCCCTAATTACCTACCTCACCTGTCCGTATCCATTGTGGTGCATGTCGCTGCAGGTGGAACGCACGCCGCTCGCATGCGTTCCACCGGACCGGAAGTTGGAATCACATGGGTCGGGCTGACCGGAAGTGAGGTAAAGACCTGCATCTAAGCGTCGCTAGTTACATAGCAACCTCCAAACGCACGGCCAGTTCCCAGGCATATGATAATTTGCCTGCTCTTTTCTATATGCACAATCGCAAACCAGATTTATTAGACAGGATTGCCAAACTCGATCTCCCACTCATCATAGCCGTCACCAAATAGGCCTGGGGGACATACGATATTAGAATTCCACCCAGATAGTGGATCCATATTTATACCGAGTCGGCCATCACATCTCACATTTTTATTATGAGATATGATGTTTCTACTCTATCCCAGTAGATCATCAGTGTTCTGGTCAGATCATCCATCACATCTCACATGCTCATCACTATGGATGAGCCAATGTGAGTGGGAGGGAGATCTGGCCATTTTACTTCTTGCAAAACTAAACCGCTACTAGGAGTAAAGGTTACTCATATAAAGCAGCAGTAATTTTGTTGTTCGTTTAGGCCGGAAGGGTGAACTGTCTTCAAATAGAAGATCCATTTTGCTTTACATTGAAGGATCCTTCTATCAAAATCGCCCCTTCTAATTCCTGGCTTGATTTTTTCAATCCCCATAAAGGAAAGACAGTCCAGCCTGCCATCATGTTCAGTGTTCACATGTATTGCCACCGACGTATCTCTGCCATTTCTGATGTCGCTCACATGCTCTCCTATCCTTCTCCTCAGTTCTCTCCCTGTCTGCCCCACATATTCCTTTCCACATTTACATGTCATTTTGTACACCACTCCCATGCTTTTACAGTTATTTATATAATTAACTGTATATATTTTGCCAGTGTTGTTACTCCTGAACGACTTTGCCTTGGCCATAAAGGGACACGCCACACATCCTCCACATCTGAAGTTACCACTGATGCCTCTCTCAAGCCATGTTTTTTTGTGAGGCACTGGTGTGTAGTGGCTATGCACCATCATATCACGGATGCTTTTACCACGTCTATACGTGATGCTGGGGTGCCCCTTTTTGACCTTACAACCCGCTCAGTCATGGGGAATTGTCCTCTGTATTTACTGACAGCGGAATAAGCGCTCTGCAGCTCCACTGACTCCGCCTACCCTGCCTGCGTGCGCGCTCCCGTGTCAGCCGTACCTTCTGCCAGCAAGCACCTCATACTCTCCTCCCTTCATGCTCCCCGATCCCATGTGCTCCACAATGAATTCTCAATTTTTTTTCCATGTGTAACATAATGGCCAGACCTCCACTTCTACCTGTGAACATGTGCAGTGACATTTGACACTGAAACAGGCGGTTTTAGGCATCATCGCTTGCACTCTCTCACTTACATAGCAGTGCTGACACTCTCACTGCTCCCGGACTTGCAGTCTCTACTCTAGGTTCGCTCTAGTGCTGCACAACAAACAGAGCATGGGCGGCTACGATTCAGAAGCAAGACAAGATACTGAAAAACCGTGCATGCGCGGCCGCCGAGCGCCATGCGCGTTCATGGAAGAAAGGCATCCACAGTCTATATCGAGGTTGTTTCGGCCGCCGCGCATGCACGGCCATTGCTTTGGGCTTGTGAAAGGTGGCCGTAACTAAGGGAGAACACGCAACAACAGTGAGGTAACTGGGGGAGGATTATATTGAATATGGTGCAAATTAGGTAAATAATTATATTTAGGAAAATTCACAGTATCGCATTGCGGACTGATTTAAACCTATTCATTTTGATGGGATAACCCCTTTAAGTGCTGTATATGTAGCCATGCAAGGTAAAATAGTGATCATATGGACAATCAATTTAATTGAAGAACACTACACAGCTGGCTGAGAAGGTCAGGTTCACATCTGCGTTGTGAACTCTGGCACTCGTTCTGGTCACAGTATCCGTCATATACAGTGTATGTCGGGTTTCGGCTATACAAAAAATACATATATGCTGGATAGCGGCCGTACACCTCCACATCCCCATTGGCTATGCCTGATACAGTGAACTCAGTCAGTCTCTTTTTCGCTGGAACAGACTGCCAGAGTTCACAGTGCAGATGTAAACATAGTGTAAGAGTACAGCAGATTGACAAGTCTTCTCACAGCTCACCAAGCACAGCGCCGTACGTTGTATGTGGCTGTGCTTGGTATCACTTCAATGGGGCTGAGTTGCGCCGAGACCATGTGAACGATGGTAGTACTGCGAGCACTGCTGCCTTCTCAAATTGCTAATTCGCAGGGTTTTTGGGTGTCTGACCCACACCGATTAGATACTTTGACCAGGATCAGAGGCACTGCAGTAAGTGCTCTGGGCTCTGGGCATGTCATGGCAAGCAACGTGTAGAAATCTGCCACAACCCTTCTCAAGACCATTCCCAGTATGCTTCTCCTCACCTTCCAATGCCCACACAATCCACCAGCACATCTCTGGCGCTATACACTGCTCCTGGGCCCCCGTTTCCCTGCACCTTCTTCCAGAGGAGAGCGGTTGCCGCCAGCCTCCATGGAAGTGACTTTGAACGCCTGGCATAGCGCTGCAGCAAGGGCAAGATAGCAGTGCTTTCATTGGTGATCGGTGGGACTCCTTCTGACCTCCTGCACTCCAGTGCTGCAGATTTTCTAGCCCTATGTACTGTGTGCAGTGATGCTTCAGAAGATTAGGGCATAGATTCATGGATGGTGTTTTTTTTTTTTTTTTCTTTTTCTGCCAGACGCTATGGACGGCAGAAGAAAACACTTGGTTTTTGATGACTGTCCGTAAATTTACGGATGGTTGGCAACCCTTATCTAGTATAAAAGTAATCTTCACTTTATAGCAGAGACATGGGCTTGAATCCAGTATTTGTTTGCACCAATATACTGTATGTTAACAATAGAGATTCAATCACCTGTTCTTCCACATCATTGCAATTTACTGCGAATAAACACTGTAAAAATGAATTTCATAATGAAATAACACAATCTATTTTACAATTATCTTTATTTTTATTAAAACAAACAAATAAAAGTGAGTAGAATACAAAATACACAATTATGTTTACCGCATCTCTGAATTTTGAGTTTGAAAAGAGCCCGGGTTTCTCAAGTTCAATCTATGCTAGCTATATATCCTTTATATTGATCTAGAGGAAAGCAAACAAAAAAAATCCAGTGAAGCAATTTTCTATTTTTTTGTGGTGCTCAACATAAGGAAATTGAATCTTTAGTCCTTGAAGATTAAAATATGGTCTTTCTATCCCTGAATAAAGCTCCCTACAGACTCGGGCATCTATAATCTCGGCACATTATTGACTTGCTATTTCAAATTGTCAAGAATTTCCAAGAGCAGTTGCTTGTATTTTTATGCTTTGTGAACCTTTTAGCAGAAAAAAGCCTTGTGTGTAAGTCTAATAAATTATAGTAAATTTATAATGACATAAGTTTTATTTAGTTACATCTAACTTATATAATCTGTCTGTTTTTCTATACAGATATAAATGTAAACATGTGAAAGACAAAGTTACTCAGTACCTATACTATCTATCTATCTATCTATCTATCTATCTATCTATCTATCTCTGTATTAAACATATAGCTCATATTTACATAGTAACATAGTAGTGTATATAAGGCCGAAAAAAGACATTTGTCCATCCAGTTCGACCTGCTATCCTGCAAGTTGATCCAGAGGAAGGCAAAAAAAACCTGTGAGGTAGAAGCCAATTTTCCCCACTTAAAAGGAAAAAATGTCCTTCCCGACTCCAATCAGGCAATCATAATAACTCTCTAGTAGCTATAGCCTGAAATATTATTACGCTCCAGAAATACATCCAGGCCCCTTTTGAATTCCTTTATTGTACTCACCATCACCACCTCCTCAGGCAGAGAGTTCCATAGTCTCACTGCTCTTACCGTAAAGAATAATTTTCTATGTTTGTGTACAAACCTTCTTTCCTCCAGACGCAGGGGATGTCCCCTCGTCACAGTCCTGGGGATAAATAGATGATAGGAGAGATCTCTGTACTGCCCCCTGATATATTTATATATAGTTATTAGATCTCCCCTCAGTCGTCTTTTTTCTAAAGTGAATAACCCTAATGTTGATAATCTTTCAGAGTACTGTAGTTGCCCTATTCCAGTTATTACTTTAGTTGCCCTCCTCTGGACCCTCTCCAGCTCTGCTATGTCTGCCTTGTTCTCAGAAGCCCAGAACTGTACACAGTACTCCATGTGTGGTCTGATCAGTGATTTGTAAAGTGGTAGGACTATGTTCTCTTCACGGGCATCTATGCTACTTTTGATGCAACCCATTATCTTATTGGCCTTGGCAGCAGTTGCCTGACACTGTTTTTAACAGCTTAGTTTGCTGTTCACTAAAATCCCTAGGTCCTTTTCCATGTCAGTGTTACCGAGTGTTTTGAAATAAAAATGAAAATTAACAGCCGTTAGTACGTTGCCTTTTTATGGTGCGTCGTGAGTTCCAATTGTGAAGTGGGTACTGTTCACATATACAGGTGGGTTTGTTCAAATGGACCGCGCTGCTCCAGAGCAAACAGAAAGATCCTCCCTTCCAAATCACACAGACTTCCTTGGATATGGTAAATTATTCAGGTCACTTGGATTCACTTTCCCCTCTCCTTTGTGAACCTCTGTGAAAGATCAAGGTTGCCACAAATAGTGAAGCACAGTCACATGGGTTGAACTGCAAAGGTTTTTTTGTACTTACAGGATAAAAGAAGGTAACAAGCGGAGTATAAAAATCAATCACCTGACCCGGGTTTTGCTTTAGAAAGCTTCGTCAGGGGTATCTCCTCTGCCCACTTTAGGGCGGTCTTTATAAACCCACAGGTGGGGATCCACCACACCTCCATAAAATAGTCATAGCCAATAAGGCTCATTACAAAAGTTAAAACCCTTATAAGGTACATAAAATGCAAATAAAATTTACATCACATAAAACCCTCCTTAAATCGCCTAATTCTATAATACACAGGGAATCTACCTCAAAAACAGTTACATAGTATTTTCCCATTCAGAAGCATCCACCCTCCCCACATGACCCATATTCCAACTAATAGGGAAGTACACACCCTAGGACCGCCTCCTTTCATTCATGGATTGCAGAACACGTCATACCCCACATGATCCACTCCGGCCAATCACAGTCCTCTAGCAGTACTACCAAATAGAGTATATAAATGGAAAAATAAGAAGGAACAGAAAACTACTAAGACAGATTTGACAGACAAGGGTATGGGTTTACCAACGAAGGGATATAGCACAGGTAATCAAAGGTATATGCAGACCAATGTGAATGAGAATAGAAACAACTATTGCAGTCACAGGGAGAGAGTAGAGGATTCTAATTGGGACCAGAGGATAAATAACAGTACACAGAGATTTAAGCCCTGGTTTAGAACACACCAGAATCACGATGGACATTATAGACCGCATAACTATAGGAACAACTATCACCATGAAAACTATCATCCTGCACAGAAAGGGGGTTATTATCCCCCTAGGCAGAATAAGAATCATGAGAGAGGAAACTTTGGGAAACCGATGCCAAGAAGTGAGCAATCGGATAACAGGGAGGGGATAGGACCTTCTGAGATGCAGAAGAATGTGGTTACAGATGCCCAAAATTTTCCTCACCGAGGAATAAAGGGGGTACAGAGAACCGAGACAGAAAAACAGACAACTCCACTAAAAAGAATCCATGTAGATTAAAACGAGGGGGGAGGAAGCACCAGCCCAAACCCAAAAAAAAGCGGTTTGAGAAGAGAGGTTTTGGGGAAAGGCCTTCAGTTTGCACCCACTTTGAGGGTTAACAAATTTGAGGCCTTTCTGGATGAATATAAGTTTATACGAAAATTGAATATTGCAAAATACTGTTTATTCAATCAAGCCCCTCTGAGTAATAGTGAGGAAAATGGTAGGTTTGTCCACACACATTTGAAAGAAAAATCTACCTTCTTCCCAAAAAATAAAAATAATGAGTGTGTAGAAGCCTTTAGAAGAGGAGTTTTGAAGGGAATAGAAGCAATAGGCACGGAACCAAGGAGGCACAACCTGACACAGGAACAGAGAAATGCACTCAAGAGTCAAAATGACAATGACAAAATTATCATAAAGCCAGCAGACAAGGGAGGGGGGGGGGGGGGGTAGTTGTCATGGATGTAGAGAAATATGAGGCAGAAATGCTCAGGTTGCTGTCAGATGGGGAGACATACCAGGTTTTAAAAAATAACCCAACAATTGAGTTTAAAGGGAAACTTGATCTACTCTTGACTAGAGGTTTTACAGATAAAATTATAAATAAAAAAGAGTTTGAATATTTGAATAACAAGTTCCCGGTGACGGCGGTAATATACTTTTTGCCCAAAATACACAAAAGTCTGACCAACCTCCCTGGCAGACCGATTGTGTCTGGGATAAATTCCCTCACAAGTAGATTAGGAGAATATGTGGACTACTTTCTTCAAAAGTATGTTCCACTGATATCCTCTTACCTGATGGATTCAGGCAGCGTCTTGCATCTAATTAAAGGGTTTGGTGTTTGCCCTGCTGACATGTGGCTAGCCACGGTTGATGTAACATCCTTATACACCATGATCCCTAAGGACTTGGGCCTTAGGGCAATAGAAGAAGAGATGAGACAGGACCCGTTGATGACAGAGGAACAGGAGAGGTTTATCCTCGACTGTTTGGATTTTTGCTTCTGTCACAATTACTTTTGGTATAAGGACAATTACTATCTCCCGCGCACTGGGACAGCGATGGGGGTGATATTCGCCCCCAGTTTCGCTAATATTTTTATGGTGGCTTGGGAAAAAGAGAACATCGGCCCCGTCCTGAATAAAGTTACAGCTTTTGGTGAGCTTATTGTTTGGAAGAGGTTTATTGATGACTGTTTAATTGTTTGGAGGGGAGAGAGACAGGGTCTTCTGGACTTCATAGGTGATCTGAATGTGAATCAGTGGAACCTCTTCTTCACAAGTACAGTCAGTAAAAATACTATCAATTTCCTCGACCTAGCTATTTTTGTAGAGGATGACCACCTGAAGACTAAAACGTTCTTTAAGGAGACCGATGTTAACGGTTATATAGACACCTCTAGCTGTCATTATACTCCCTGGCTTAAAAACATACCAAAGGGGCAATTAAAAAGAGTTCACCAGAATTGTTCAAAGGAAGAAGATTTTAAGACTCAGAGTGAGGCTATCAGTGAGCGTTTTGTGGAAAAGGGATATTGTAGAAAGGACCTAGTGAAATGTAGGAAGGAAATAGAAAGAAAGTGAAAGAGAGGGAGATTCACAAAAAAAAAAAGATTTCCGTTTTCCTTCCTTACTCAATTTAATGTGCATGTATGGATTATTAAATATGTGATAAAAAAGAAATGGTCAACCCTAAAGAATGATCCAGTATTAGGGAAAGATATTCCGGATCAACCAAGTGTGATCTTTAGAAAGGCACCGAGCCTACGGACCAAATTGGTGCATACCTCAATACGTTCTGAGGGTGTAAGAAAAGGGAATAAATTCACCTGGTGTGGGTTCTGTCTGCCGTGCCATAATAGAAAGAAAGAAAAGAGAAAGAGGGATACACAAATTGTGCATTCCAACCAGAAAGATCAGGACCATAAAATAAAAGGGCTTATTAACTGTGAGAGTGTAGGGGTGGTTTACATGCTGGAGTGCCCTTGTGGCCTCCAATATGTGGGCCGAACTTTGAGAAAATTGAAAGTAAGGATTCAAGAGCATGTCCGGAACATTAGAAAGGGACTTGAGACGCATAGTGTCTCTATGCACTTTAAAACGAAACATCAGAAAGATCCCAGTGGCCTGTAATTTTTTGGGGTTAAGCTGGCTAAACTGCATTGGCGAGGAGGGAATTCCATTGAGCGGATTAATAGGAGGGAGGTTGAATGGATTTATAGGATGGATACGCTACAACCTAAAGGGATGAACGTGGAGTTTGATCTGAAACCTTGCCTCACTTGAGAGAACATCCCGTACCGCAATATCCACTGGAGCCATTCGAGAACCTTTGGTAGTACTGCTAGAGGACTGTGATTGGCCGGAGTGGATCATGTGGGGTATGACGTGTTCTGCAATCCATGAATGAAAGGAGGCGGTCCTAGGGTGTGTATTTCCCTATTGGTTGGAATATGGGTCGCGTGGGGAGGGTGGATACTTCTGAATAGGAGAATACTATTTAACTGTTTTTGAGGTAGATTCCCTGTGTATTATGGAATTAGGCAATTTAAGGAGGTTTTTATGTGATGTAAATTTTTATTTTATTTATTTGTATTTTATGTACCTTATAAGGGTTTTAACTTTTGTAATGAGCCTTATTGGCTATGACTATTTTATAGAGGTGTGGTGGATCCCCACCTGTGGGTTTATAAAGACCGCCCTAAAGTGGGCGGAGGATATACCCCTGACGAAGCATTCTGAAGCGAAACCCGGGTCAGGTGATTGATTTTTATACTCTGCTTGTTACCTTCTTTTATCCTGTAAGTACAAAAAAAACCTTTGCAGTTCAACCCATCTGACTGTGCTTCACTATTTGTGGCAACCTTGATCTTTCACAGAGGTTCACAAAGGAGAGGGGAAAGTGAATCCAAGTGACCTGAATGCTTTCCCATATCCAAGGAAGTCTGTGTGATTTGGAAGGGAGGATCTTACCGAGTGTTTTACCATTTAGTATGTACATGTGACTTGTATTATTCCTACCCATGTGAATAACTCTACATTTGTCAGTGTTAATCCTCATCTGCCACTTCTCTGCCCAAGCCTCCAATCTATCCAGATCCCTCTGTAGCAGTATACTGTCCTCTTCCGTGTCAATTACTTTACATGGTTTAGTGTCATCTGCAAAAAAAAATATTTTACTGTGCAAGCCTTCTACAAGATCATTAATAAATATATTGAAAAGAATAGGGCCCAGTACTGACCCCTGAGGGACTCCACTATTGACAGTGACCCAATCTGAGTGTGTACCATTAATAACCACCCTCTGTTTTCTATCATTGAGCCAGTTACTTACCCACATACAGACATTTTCTCCCAGTCCGTGCATTCTCATTGTATATACTAACCTTTTATGCGGTACAGTGTCAAATGCTTTGGAGAAGTCCAGATATACGACATCTATTGATTTGCAGTTGTCCAGTCTAGAACTTACCTCCTTATAGAAACTGATCAAATTAGTTTGACATGACCGATCCCTCATAAATAGGGATGAGCGAACCCGAACTGTATAGTTCGGGTTCGTACCGAATTTTGGGGTGTCCGTGACACGGACCCGAACCCGAACATTTTTGTAAAAGTCTGTGTTCGGGTTCGGTGTTCGGCGCTTTCTTGGCGCTTTTTGAAAGGCTGCAAAGCAGCCAATCAACAAGCGTCATACTACTTGCCCCAAGAGGCCATCACAGCCTTGCCTACTATTGGCATGGCTGTGATTGGCCAGTGCAGCATGTGACCCAGCATCTATATAAGCTTGGGTCACATTACGCTGCACGTCACTCTGCTGATTGAAGCATAGGGAGAGGTTGCAGCTGCGACGTTAGGGCGAGATTAGGCAGTGATTAACTCCTCCAAAAGACTTCATTCTGTGATCGATCTGCAGCTGTGGATCATTGAAGTGCTAGTATTGACTTGCTCACTTTTTTGAGGCTGCCCAGAGCTTTTTTAGATCACTTTTTTTCTGGGGTGATCGGTGGCCATTTTGTGACTTGTGGTGCGCCAGCACAAGCTATCACCAAGTGTATTTAACCATCAATAGTGTGATTATTTTGTGCTATATCCTACATCAGCTGCAGGCTGAGCCTGTGTCACCGAAGTGCATTTAACCATCAACAGTCTGGTTATTTTTTGGCCATATACTACATCAGCTGCAGGCTGAGCCTGTGTCACCGAAGTGCATTTAACCATCAACAGTCTGATTATTTTTTGACCATATACTACATCTGGTGCAGGCTGAGCCTGTGTCACCCAAGTGCATTTAACCATCAACAGTGTGGTTATTTTTTGGCCATATACTACATCAGGGGCAAGTTGAGCCTGTCACCCAGCGCCTAAAAAATAGACCTGACATTTCTATTCAACCAAATCTGTACTGTTTTAGCTGGTCAAGTGATTTGTAGTGACCGTAAAAGCACACTTTTTGTTCTGGGTTGAAAAACTATTACCAAATTTGCCATTCTCAAAATAACTAGTTTCTGGTATTTGAGGCCTACTTGAAATCTATCCCAAAAAGGATATCTTACATTGAAGGTACTGATAGTGTCATTCAGAAAAACCCAAGACACACGCTACCGTGCAGATAGAAGTCTGATTCTGTGATTAAACCTATACCTGTCACACAGTGCAAAAAAAAACAGGTCTCACATTTCTATTCAAGCAAATCTGTACTGTTTTAGCTGGTCAAGTTATTTGTAGCGACCGTAAAAGCCTTTTTTTTTTTCTGGGTTGAAAAACTATTCCCAAATTTGCCATTCTCAAAATTGTGGTGAACGGGAACAATGAGGAAAACATCTAATAAGGGACGCGGACGCGGACGTGGACATGGTCGTGGTGGTGTTAGTGGACCCTCTGGTGCTGGGAGAGGACGTGGCCGTTCTGCCACAGCCACACGTCCTAGTGTACCAACTATCTCAGGTCCCAGTAGCCGCCAGAATTTACAGGGATATTTGGTGGGGCCCAATGCCGTTCTAAGGATGGTAAGGCCTGAGCAGGTACAGGCATTAGTCAATTGGGTGGCTGACAGTGCATCCAGCACGTTCACATTATCTCCCACCCAGTCTTCTGCAGAAAGCGCACAGATGGCGCATGAAAACCAAGCCCATCAGTCTGTCACATCACCCCCATGCATATCAGGGAAACTGTCTGAGCCTCAAGTTATGCAGCAGTCTCTTATGCTGTTTGAAGACTCTGCTGCCAGGGTTTCCCAAGGGCATCCACCTAGCCCTTCCCCAGGGGTGGAAGAGATAGAATGCACTAACGCACAACCACTTATGTTTCCTGATGATGAGGACATGGGAATACCACCTCAGCACGTCTCTGATGATGACGAAACACAGGTGCCAACTGCTGCGTCTTTCTGCAGTGTGCAGACTGAACAGGAGGTCAGGGGTCAAGACTGGGTGGAAGACGATGCAGGGGACGATGAGGTCCTAGACCCCACATGGAATGAAGGTCGTGCCACTGACTTTCAGAGTTCGGAGGAAGAGGCAGTGGTGAGACCGAGCCAACAGCGTAGCAAAAGAGGGAGCAGTGGGCAAAATCAGAACATCCGCCGCCAAGAGACTCCGCCTGCTACTGACCGCCGCCATCTGGGACCGAGCACCCCAAAGGCAGCTTCAAGGAGTTCCCTGGCATGGCACTTCTTCAAACAATGTGCTGACGACAAGACCCGAGTGGTTTGCACGCTGTGCCATCAGAGCCTGAAGCGAGGCATTAACGTTCTGAACCTTAGCACAACCTGCATGACCAGGCACCTGCATGCAAAGCATGAACTGCAGTGGAGTAAACACCTTAAAAACAAGGAAGTCACTCAGGCTCCCCCTGCTACCTCTTCTGCTGCTGCCGCCTCGGCCTCTTCTGCTGCTGCCGCCGCCTCGGCCTCTTATGCTGCTGCTGCCGCCGCCTCGGCCTCTTCCTCTGCCTCTGGAGGAACGTTGGCACCTGCCGCCCAGCAAACATGGGATGTACCACCAACACCACCACCTGCGTCACCAAGCATCTCAACCATGTCACACGGCAGCGTTCAGCTCTCCATCTCACAAACATTTGAGAGAAAGCGTAAATTCCCACCTCGATCCCTGGCCCTGAATGCCAGCATTTCTAAACTACTGGCCTATGAAATGCTGTCATTTAGGCTGGTGGACACACACAGCTTCAAACAGCTCATGTCACTTGCTGTCCCACAGTATGTTGTTCCCAGCCGCCACTACTTCTCCAAGAGAGCCGTGCCTTCCCTGCACAAACAAGTGTCCGATAAAATCAAGTGTGCACTGTGCAACGCCATCTGTGGCAAGGTCCACCTAACCACAGATACGTGGACCAGTAAGCACGGCCAGGGACGCTATATCTCCCTAACTGCACACTGGGTAAATGTAGTGGCGGCTGGGCCCCAGGCGGACAGCTGTTTGGCGCACGGCCTTCCGCCGCCAAGGATCGCAGGGCAACATTCTTTGCCTCCTGTCTCCTCCTCCTCCTACTCAGCTTCCTCCTCCTCTTCTTCCACCTGCTCATCCAGTCAGCCACACACCTTCACCACCAACTTCAGCACAGCACGGGGTAAACGTCAGCAGGCCATTCTGAAACTCATATGTTTGGGGGACAGGCCCCACACCGCACAGGAGTTGTGGCGGGGTATAGAACAACAGACCGACGAGTGGTTGCTGTCGGTGAGCCTCAAGCCCGGCCTGGTGGTGTTCGATAATGGGCGAAATCTCGTTGCAGCTCTGGGACTAGCCGGTTTGACGCACATCCCTTGCCTGGCGCATGTGCTGAATTTGGTGGTGCAGAAGTTCATTCGCAACTACCCCGACATGTCAGAGCTGCTGAATAAAGTGCGGGCCATCTGTTCGCGCTTCCGGCGTGCACACCCTGCCGCTGCTCGCCTTCCCGCTCACCGCATTATATGCGACGTACCCACCAGGTGGAACTCCACCTTGCATATGCTGGACAGACTGTGCGAGCAGCAGCAGGCCATAGTGGAGTTTCAGCTGCAGCACGCACGGGTCTGTCGCACTGTGGATCAGACACACTTCACCACCAATGACTGGGCCTCCATGCGAGACCTGTGTGCCCTGTTGCGCTGTTTCGAGTACTCCACCAACATGGCCAGTGGCGATGACGCCGTTATCAGCGTTGCAATATCACTTCTATGTCTCCTTGAGAAAACACTTAGGGCGATGATGGAAGAGGAGGTGGCCCAGGAGGAAGAGGAGGAAGAGGGGTCATTTTTATCACTTTCAGGCCAGTCTCTTCGAAGTGACTCAGAGGGAGGTTTTTTGCAACACCAGAGGCCAGGTACAAATGTGGCCAGACAGGGCCCACTACTGGAGGAAGAGGAGGACAAGGTTGAGGATGAGGTGGAGGAGGATGAGGATGAAGCATGTTCACAGCGGGGTGGCACCCAAAGCAGCTCGGGCCCATCACTGGTGCGTGGCTGGGGGGAAACACAGGACGATGACGATACGCCTCCCACAGAGGACAGCTTGTCCTTACCTCTGGGCAGCCTGGCACACATGAGCGACTACATGCTGCAGTGCCTGCGCAACGACAGCAGAGTTGCCCACATTTTAACGTGTGCGGACTACTGGGTTGCCACCCTGCTGGATCCCCGTTACAAAGACAATGTGCCCACCTTACTTCCTACACTGGAGCGTGATAGGAAGATGCGCGAGTACAAGCGCACGTTGGTAGACGCGCTACTGAGAGCATTCCCAAATGTCACAGGGGAACCAGTGGAAGCCCAAGGCGAAGGCAGAGGAGGAGCAAGAGGTCGCCAACGCAGCTGTGTCACGCCCAGATCCTCTGAGGGCAGGGTTAGCATGGCAGAGATGTGGAAAAGTTTTGTCAACACGCCACAGCTAAGTGCACCACCACCTGATACGGAACGTGTTAGCAGGATGCAACATTTCACTAACATAGTGGAACAGTACATGTGCACACCCCTACACGTACTGACTGATGGTTCGGCCCCATTCAACTTCTGGGTCTCCAAATTGTCCACGTGGCCAGAGCTAGCCTTTTATGCCTTGGAGGTGCTGGCCTGCCCGGCGGCCAGCGTTTTGTCTGAACGTGTATTCAGCACGGCAGGGGGCGTCATTACAGACAAACGCAGCCGCCTGTCTACAGCCAATGTGGACAAGCTGACGTTTATAAAAATGAACCAGGCATGGATCCCACAGGACCTGTCCATCCCTTGTGCAGATTAGATATTAACTACCTCCCCTTAACAATATATTATTCTACTCCAGGGCACTTCCTCGTTCAATACTATTTTTAATTTAATTTTACCATTATATTGCGGGGCAATCCAAAGTTGAATGAACCTCTCCTCTGTCTGGGGGCCGGGGCCTAAATATGTGACAGTGGCCTGTTCCAGTGGTGGGTGACGTGATGCCTGATTCTCTGCTATGACATAAAGACTTATTCTGTGCTGACATGAAGCCAGATTCTCTGTTACGCGACCTCTCTCCTCTGCCTGGGTGCCTGGGTCTAAATATGTGACAGTGGCCTGTTCCAGTGGTGGGTGATGTGAAGCCTGATTCTCTGCTATGACATGAAGACTGATTCTGCGCTGACATAAGGCCAGATTCTCTGTTACGGGACCTCTCTCCTCTGCCTGGGTGCCTGGGCCTAAATGTGTGACAGTGGCCTGTTCCAGTGGTGGGTGACGTGATGCCTGATTCTCTGCTATGACATGAAGACAGATTCTGTGCTGACATAAGGCCAGATTCTCTGTTACAGGACCTCTCTCCTCTGTCTGGGTGCCTGGGCCTAAATGTGTGACAGTGGCCTGTTCCAGTGGTGGGTGACGTGAAGCCTGATTCTCTGCTATGACATGAAGACTGATTCTGCGCTGACATAAGGCCAGATTCTCTGTTACGGGACCTCTCTCCTCTGCCTGGGTGCCTGGGCCTAAATGTGTGACAGTGGCCTGTTCCAGTGGTGGGTGACGTGAAGCCTGATTCTCTGCTATGACATGAAGACTGATTCTGCGCTGACATAAGGCCAGATTCTCTGTTACGGGACCTCTCTCCTCTGTCTGGGTTACGGGGCCTAAATGTGTGACAGTGGCCTGTTCCAGCGGTGGGTGACGTGAAGCCTGATTCTCTGCTATGACATAAAGACTGATTCTGCGCTGACATAAGGCCAGATTCTCTGTTACGGGACCTCTCTCCTCTGCCTGGGTGCCTGGGCCTAAATGTGTGACAGTGGCCTGTTCCAGTGGTGGGTGACATGATGCCTGATTCTCTGCTATGACATGAAGACAGATTCTGTGCTGACATAAGGCCAAATTCTCTGTTACGGGACCTCTCTCCTCTGTCTGGGTGCCGGGGCCTAAATGTGTGACAGTGGCCTGTTCCAGTGGTGGGTGACCTGATGCCTGATTCTCTGCTATGACATGAAGACAGATTCTGTGCTGACATAAGGCCAGATTCTCTGTTACAGGACCTCTCTCCTCTGTCTGGGTGCCTGGGCCGAAATGTGTGACAGTGGCCTGTTCCAGTGGTGGGTGACGTGAAGCCTGATTCTCTGCTATGACATGAAGACAGATTCTGCGCTGACATAAGGCCAGATTCTCTGTTACGGGACCTCTCTCCTCTGCCTGGGTGCCTGGGCCTAAATGTGTGACAGTGGCCTGTTCCAGTGGTGGGTGACGTGATGCCTGATTCTCTGCTATGACATGAAGACAGATTCTGTGCTGACATAAGGCCAGATTCTCTGTTACAGGACCTCTCTCCTCTGTCTGGGTGCCTGGGCCTAAATGTGTGACAGTGGCCTGTTCCAGTGGTGGGTGACGTGAAGCCTGATTCTCTGCTATGACATGAAGACTGATTCTGCGCTGACATAAGGCCAGATTCTCTGTTACGGGACCTCTCTCCTCTGCCTGGGTGCCTGGGCCTAAATGTGTGACAGTGGCCTGTTCCAGTGGTGGGTGACGTGAAGCCTGATTCTCTGCTATGATATGAAGACTGATTCTGCGCTGACATAAGGCCAGATTCTCTGTTACGGGACCTCTCTCCTCTGTCTGGGTTACGGGGCCTAAATGTGTGACAGTGGCCTGTTCCAGTGGTGGGTGACGTGAAGCCTGATTCTCTGCTATGACATGAAGACTGATTCTGCGCTGACATAAGGCCAGATTCTCTGTTACGGGACCTCTCTCCTCTGCCTGGGTGCCTGGGCCTAAATGTGTGACAGTGGCCTGTTCCAGTGATGGGTGACGTGATGCCTGATTCTCTGCTATGACATGAAGACAGATTCTGTGCTGACATAAGGCCAGATTCTCTGTTACAGGACCTCTCTCCTCTGTTTGGGTTCCGGGGCCTAAATGTGTGACAGTGGCCTGTTCCAGTGGTGGGTGACCTGATGCCTGATTCTCTGTTATGACATGAAGACTGATTCTGCGCTGACATAAGGCCAGATTCTCTGTTACGGGACCTCTCTCCTCTGTCTGGGTGCCTGGGCCAAAATGTGTGACAGTGGCCTGTTCCAGTGGTGGGTGACATGACGCCTGATTCTCTGCTATGACATGAAGACTGATTCTGCGCTGACATAAGGCCAGATTCTCTGTTACGGGACCTCTCTCCACTGCCTGGGTGCCTGGGCCTAAATATGTGACAGTGGCCTGTTCCAGTGGTGGGTGACGTGAAGCCTGATTCTCTGCTATGACATGAAGACTGATTCTGCGCTGACATAAGGCCAGATTCTCTGTTACGGGACCGCTCTCCTCTGTCTGGGTGCCGGGGCCTTAATGTGTGACAGTGGCCTGTTCCAGTGGTGGGTGACGTGAAGCCTGATTCTGTGCTATGACATGAAGACAGATTCTGTGCTGACATGAAGCCAGATTCTCTGTTACGCGACCTCTCTCCTCTGCCTGGGTGCCTGGGCCTAAATATGTGACAGTGGCCTGTTCCAGTGGTGGGTGACGTGAAGCCTGATTCTCTGCTATGACATGAAGACTGATTCTGCGCTGACATAAGGCCAGATTCTCTGTTACGGGACCTCTCTCCTCTGCCTGGGTGCCTGGGCCTAAATGTGTGACAGTGGCCTGTTCCAGTGGTGGGTGACGTGAAGCCTGATTCTCTGCTATGACATGAAGACTGATTCTGCGCTGACATAAGGCCAGATTCTCTGTTACGGGACCGCTCTCCTCTGTCTGGGTGCCGGGGCCTAAATGTGTGACAGTGGCCTGTTCCAGTGGTGGGTGACGTGAAGCCTGATTCTGTGCTATGACATGAAGACTTATTCTGTGCTGACATGAAGCCAGATTCTCTGTTACGCGACCTCTCTCCTCTGCCTGGGTGCCTGGGCCTAAATATGTGACAGTGGCCTGTTCCAGTGGTGGGTGACGTGAAGCCTGATTCTCTGCTATGACATGAAGACTTATTCTGCGCTGACATAAGGCCAGATTCTCTGTTACGGGACCTCTCTCCTCTGCCTGGGTGCCTGGGCCTAAATGTGTGACAGTGGCCTGTTCCAGTGGTGGGTGACGTGAAGCCTGATTCTCTGCTATGACATGAAGACTGATTCTGTGCTGACATGAAGCCAGATTCTCTGCTATGGCATGAAGAGACTGATTCTGTGCTGACATGAAGCCAGATTCTTTGCTATGACATGAAGACTGATTCTGTGCTGACATGAAGCCAGATTCTCTGCTATGGCATGAAGAGACTGATTCTCTGCTGACGTGAAGCCAGATTCTCTGCTATGGGACCTCTGTCCAATTGATATTGGGTCATTTTTATTTTTTTAATTTTTATTTTAATTCATTTCCCTATCCACATTTGTTTGCAGGGGATTTACCTACATGTTGCTGCCTTTTGCAGCCCTCTAGCTCTTTCCTGGGCTGTTTTACAGCCTTTTTAGTGCCCAAAAGTTCGGGTCCCCATTGACTTCAAGGGGGTTCGGGACGAAGTTTGGGTCGGGTTCGGATCCCGAACCCGAACATTTCCGGGAAGTTCGGCCGAACTTCTCAAACCCGAACATCCAGGTGTTCGCTCAACTCTACTCATAAATAGAGTTGAGTGGACACCTGGATTTGACGGGTGCCTACTCGCACCTGAGTAAGGTGTTTCACTTGTGCTTGTTGCTGGCACAGCTCGACCACATCCTCTCCCTGCAACAGGAGCTCCACCGCAGCACCACGACCGGGGCCACGTCCCTTATTTGACGTTCTCCTCATATTTCTCAAATTTAGGATCTTGCCCAAAATGGGTGTTTTTTTAATAACAGAATAGAACAACAGTATCTAAAGGGAGTATCTCTCAATGACATATGAAGCAAAGGCTGCAAAATGTTTTGCCCTAATTGGGTGTTTTTTTTAATACCAGAAAAGGACAGCAGTATATAACGCTTGAATTTCACACGTACAGATGCAAAAGAGGCAGCAAATTAAGTATTTTGCCCAAAATGGGTGTTTATTTAATACCAGAATAGCACAGCAGTATGTTAAGGGTGTATCTCACAATGACAGATGCAGCGAAGGCTGCAAAATTAAAAACTTTACCCTAAATGTCACACGTACAGATGCAGCAAGGGCTATAAAATTGAGTGTTTTTTAAAACCCAGAAAAATAAAACTGTATTTCTAGCTTAAATTGTACACTGACTAATGCGGCAGAGGCCCAAGATGGAGGGTATTGTCAAAAATGGGTGTTTAATAAATTCCAGAAAATTATTGAAGTATTTCAAGCTCGTTTTAACAATAACAGATGCAGCAAAGACTGCAATATTAAGTACTTTGCACAAATTGGGTGTTTTTTTTACTAACAGAATATGACAGCAGTATAAAACGCTTGAATTTCACATGTACAGATAGAGCAAGCGCTGTAAAATTGAGTATTTTG